>NC_036871.1:23904273-23966309 GCF_002910315.2 Salvelinus sp. IW2-2015
CAACATTAACAATGTCTACGCTGTAATTCTGATCAATTTGATGTTATTTTAATGGACAAAAAAAGGAAACTTCTAAGTGACCACAAACTTTTGAACGGTAGTATATTTTTGTTCAGTGTATAAAGCATGATGATGACATGTTTAAGCCACTGCAAAATGGTTCTCAAACTCAAAGCAATTAAGATCATTGAGTGAGCATTTGTGAAGTACTATCTGCCAAGTGAGTGAGACCATGTACAGTGCATTCGGAAAGTATTCAGACCCTATGACTTTTTACACATTTTGTTAAGTTACAGCCTTATTTTAAAATTGATTAAATATACTTTTTCCCTCAATCTACACACAATACCCCATAATGACAAAGCGAAAAATTTGGAATGTAGTAAAAAAATATTTGCATAAGTATTCAGACCCTTTGCTATGTAACTAGAAATATAGCTCAGGTGCATCCTGTTTCATTGATTCTTGAGATGTATCTAACAACTTGATTGGAGTCCACCTGTGGTAAATTCCATTGATTTGACATGATTTGGAAAGGCACACACCTGTCTATATAAAAGTCCCACAGTTGACAGTGCATGTCAGAGCAAAAACCAAGCCATGGGTCAAAGGAATTGTCGGTAGAGCTCAGAGACAGAATTGTGACGAAGCACAGATCTGGGGAAGGGTACCAACATTTGTTTGCAGCATTGAAGGTCCCCAAGAACACAGTGGTCTCCATCATTCTGAAATGGATGAAGTTTGGAACCTCCAAGACTCTTCCTAGAGCTGGCCGCCCGGCCAAACTGCGCAATCGGGGGAAGAAGGGCCTTGGTCAGGGAGGTGACCAAGAACCCGATGGTCACTCTGACAGAGCTCCAGAGTTCCTCTGTGGAGATGCGAGAACCTTCCAGAAGGAACAACCATCTCTGCAGCACACTCCACCAATCAGGCCTTTATGGTAGAGTGGCCAGACGGAAGCCACTCCTCAGTAAAAGGCACATGACAGCCCGCTTGGAGTTTGCCAAAAGTCACCTAAATGACTCTCAGACCATGAGAAACAAGATTCTCTGGTCCGATGAAACAAGATTGAACTCTTTGGCCTGACTGCCGAGCGCCACGTCTGGAGGAAACATGGTACCTACGGTGACGCGTGGTGGCAGATCATGCTGTGGGAATGTTTTCAGTGGCAGGGACTGGAAGATGAGTCAGGAACGAGGGAGAGATGAACGGAGCAAAGTACAAGATAGATCCTTGATAAACCTGCTCCAGAGCACTCAGGTTCTCAGACTGGGGCCAAGGTTCAACAGGACAACGACCCAAGACAACGCAAGAGTGTCTTCGGGACAAGTCTCTGAATGTCCTTGAATGGCCCAGCCAGAGCCCGGACTTAAACCCGATCGAACATCTCTGGGAAGACCTGAAAATATAGCTGTTTAGCGACGCTCCCCATCCAACCTGACAGAGCTTGAGAGGATCTGCAGAGAAGAATGGGAGAAACTCCCCAAATATAGGTGTGCCAAGCTTTGTGGCATCATACCCAAGAAGACTCAAGGCTGTAATCACTGCCAAAGGTGCTTCAACAAAGTACTGAGTAAAGGGTCTGAATACTTATGTAAATGTGTATTCAGTTTTTTATTTATAATGCATTTACAAAAATGTCTAAAACCCTGTTTTTGCTTTGTCATTATGGGGTACTGTGTGTAGATGGGGGGGGGGGGGGGGAACGAGACGATTTAAATCCATTTTAGAATAAGGCTGTAATGTAATGTAAAAAAAAAATGGAATGTCAAGGGGTCTGAAAACTTTCCAAATGCACTGTACATTGTAAATGTATCACCATAGACACTCTTGCTCATCTCAACATAGTGCATCAGCAAATGTTTGGCATAATCAAGGTCATGTCTCTTCCTGTCATCTGAATCTAGCAAAATTGACATGCCTACACCGCAGGACATAATGGTGATAGACCTCTTTGAAAACAACATCCTTCAATACTATTGGACACGTGTAGAGCAAAYACTGCCTGTACTCAGTGGCCTTCCATCGGTCAAGTTCTGCCAGTGACAGAGGTTGTCAGGAAAAATTATTTTGGCAATAAGCCTCAAAAGGAGTTCAGAGCCTCTGATAGTTTAGTTTTCTGAGAGGAAGATGGTCTGCATATTCTTGGACCTCGTTTAAGGAAAATCAACATCCTCATGACACCTAAGCACACCATATGAATACAATCTAATGGAAACCCTGAAATACAAGAYACGCCGGTGTCTATCAATGGAGATGCAGCCACAGTCTTTGATGGCTAGCCATATAGGCCAGCCATCATTTATCTCCCCTCAGAGTGCAACACTATCCTTCAGTTCCAAGAGCCTTTACTCTGATATCTTTCACATGCAAAATAWCCAGTATAGAATTTGATACATTTTAACATGGCTCGCACTGGTGCATCAAAGAAAAGCTTTGATTGTGACATGGTAATGACAATTTGTCAGATTGATACCTGAAACTATGAGCACATTCAACTCAGGACACCAGTCAGGTAATCATCCATAGGGACTGGCTTATCCTCTCCAGTGAATAAGGCAACAACGAGAGAATGGAAATGATTAAAGCTGCATAAAATAGGCCAAAGTTGGCAGCTAGATGATTTGGAGAGGGCACACCAACATTGATTATCAAATCCTCAATGAAATCTGAATGCTCAGCGTCTTCACTATACTCTGCTCAACACCATAATATGGATAGTTACCAGAGGTGTGGACTCGAGTCACATGACTTGGACTCGAGTCAGACTCGAGTCACAAATATGATGACTTGCAACTCGACTTTGACTTTAACACCAATGACTCGTGACTTAACTTGGACTTGAGCCTTTTGACTCGAACTGACTTGATACCCTCCCCAAACTGACTTGATACCCTCCCCAAGCCCAAATATAAAAAATGATGCTATTAAAAAAAGTGTGCAGTGCATCAACTCTTCATTTAASGGATTACAGTTTGAATCGGACAATAGCCAATCAAATTGTGCCAGCTGAGAAAAAGTTGCGGTTGGCAGTACAGAGGAACYTCGGCGAGAGAATTCAGATGGAGCTCTTGGAAAGATGATACCCAAAATTATTATTTTCAGATATAAAGACTACGCTCTATCAACAAAAAAACGGATTGCAACTTGAAAAACATGCGTGAAGAAAATGACAGACGAAGGCGCAACAACTTCCAACTTTGTTTGACGTTTGAAGCTGCACAAAGAACGGTAAGTCGTGGCTAATATAGCCGATGTTAAATCAATGAGCCTCCACACAGTCAGTCAGTGCGGGAACGTGATCATTGCACCCAAGATTGAGCTACATCTGGCTTGGCAGTTGGTAGCCTAAATCCTGCCTGATGTAACCCCAGTTCCAAAAGCCATTGAACCAATGTTAGCCTACTATAACCCCCTACTGTAACCCCAGTTGAGTGTGTGTGTGTGTGGTGTGTGTGTGTGTGTGTGTGTGGTGTGTGTGTGTGTGTGTGTGTGTGTGGTGTGGGTGTGTGTGTGTGTGTGTGTGTGTGTGTGTGTGTGTGTGTGTGTGTGTGTGTGTGTGTGTGTGTGTGTGTTAAGGTTGGACAATTGTGTACAAGCCTTACATCGCCCCATAGCGATCCTCGATTGTTGATCGCTATTGGGGGGGGGGGTCTTTCTTATGGCTACCCATGTATTTCCATGGAAATATAAAGTTTATTATTAAAGTAATAAATATATTTTTTAAAAGCATTCATGATTTGCGTAAATGTAATATACTAACTATTACTCTTGTTAAAAGTATGAAATGGTATTACATTTGGTGAAGAGCACATTATGTCTTGTTTAGGACTCGAAACGCAAAGTTTAGGACTTGAGACTTGACTTGATACTTGTCGGTCTTGACTTGAGACTTGACTCGGACTTGCCTGTCTTGACTTGGGACTTGACTTGATACTTGTCGGTCTTGACTTGAGACTTGACTCGGACTTGCCTGTCTTGACTTGCGACTTGACTTGGGACTTGAGTGCTAAGACTTGAGACTTACTTCTGATTTGTAAAACAATGACTTGGCCCCACATTTCTCAATAGGGTTGTACTCTCTGGGTGCATGCTAGCCAGCAGATCTGACCCACTTGCTTACAGCTGCACTAGGGTCGGATAGACTTCCTGTGTTAAGATATCGCAGAGTCAGAGTGAGATGTCTCTGAAAAATATACCTCAATAAGAAATGCTTCGTACTCCGAATTGTCCCAACTGTTACCCGGAGGTGATTGAACGACTGCTGCTTAACTAACAGTTGTTCAATCTTCTTGTGTAAGAGTTGGAATAATGGGACAATTCAGYGTACAACGCTTTTTTWAAATTGAGATACGTTTTCCCTTGACATATCTTGCTCCAGCTCCGCAGTGTCTTAATCTACACAGGAAGTCTGTCCAAACCTCGTGCAGTTGTACACAAGCGGGTCAGATCTGCTGGCTKGGTGTATGCATCTTTTGGAACATTAAGCCCCTCTRGGAGAATTACCAATAAACAACRTACCCAAGATGCCAGCTTCACACATATACCACCCMTTGTTGCAGTTTGAGAAGTTGCTGCTTCACACACTATCAGACGACCACTCAATCACATCACTATCAAACAACCTTTCAGTATGATCACTTGTAACACTGGAGGAGGTGTCACTCAAGTTACCATCTACACTAGTATCAGTAGAAATGTCAGATGTACGTTATTGCTAGACTCTGCCAGAGCTACAGTAAAACATCCGCATGGAATTTACACCACCGTTTATGAMAAGCCAGAGCTAAATTGCAGTAATCCAACAAAAAATCAAACTAAGTACCATTTGCATTCATAGTTGACAAAATTATTGTGTCTTACCTCTTCAGCCATTGTCGTCTTCTCCARATGCCTTGATTAGCTTGAAATTGGTTGTGCTCTGTGTTAATGATCATAGGATACCCATACTAATAAGGCAATCATGTCAATCGGGTGCATCTCTCAGACGATGTCACGAACCGGTTAACAAGCAGCATACCACCCTGCATCTCACTGCTGGCTTGCTTCTGAGGCTAAGCAGGTTTGGTCCTGGTCAGTCCTTGGATGGGAGATAAGATGCTGCTGAAAGTGGTGTTGGAGGGCCAGTAGGAGGCACCCTTTCCTCTGGTCWAAAAAACATCCCAATACCCCAGGGCAGTGATTGGGGACATTGCACTGTGTAGGGTGCGGTCTTTCAGATGGGACATTGAATGGGTGTCCTGACTCTCTGTGGTCACTAAAGATCCCATGGCACTTTGTGTAAGAGTAGGGGTGTTAACCCTGGTGTCCTGGCTAAATTCCCAATCTGGCTGTCACCGTATTCTCTCCCCTGTAACTATTCCCCAGGTTGTTGCTGTAAATGAGAATGTYTTTTCAGTCAACTTACCTGGTAAAATAAAAACAAGACCTGTTTTTSACTAGTGTGGCAACACTTCATGCAATGTAAATCACAAAACATTATATGGCAACTTAGCCCTATAAATAGAATGCCAAATTCATGATAATAAATGTGGATTTGTCTTATCCATATATATTATGAATAACATATTTATAAAGACAATATCTAATGGCAAAAGTGTATTATTAATATCATGAATTTGGCATCCTATATTATAGGGCTACTGATTGTATACTTATCTACACATTGAAATGATGGTGTGCTTTGGGCAAATCAGATGTCAATGTACTACTACATTGAGTGTAGCCTACATAAACCCAACCTCACTATGAATGTACTTACACATAGATTGTGGAAAATAAGTTAGCTTTCAACTATTCAATGTTAAGGTAGAGCATAGGTATGCAAATGAGTGTGAAAGCTGATCAATGTTTTTTGTGTTGACATGATAGCTCAGTAGAAATGAACACAGCTTGTTTCCAAAGCTAAGTAGGGTACATAGAGGTAAGCATCTGGATGGTGGACATGTTCTCCTCATATACCAATAGGAGTCACTGTTAAGGCAGGAATTGTTGACTGTGGCTACAGATTTGATTTAAATATACCTCTAGGTATCTCTTTATTTTGGTTGATGGCATGACATTGAAATAATGACGTTGATTCAAACATACCATTTCACTATCAACATTGAAACAAGGTCAAATAAAATATGTCTAATCAAATATGAAATTCAACATTATTTCAACCACCCACCTATAGGATAAAAAGAAAAATAGGATGAAAAACAAATGTTGATTAAACAGTGACAATATACAAAAATGTCAACATCTAAAATATTATCAAAATGGGACYTGGACTGGATGTTGCATGTTCAACATATTTACATAACCACATGACTTGAATTGTGTTGTAATTTCCACTTAGATTCTACATTCGATTTTTTACCATTCTATGTGGAATTTTCAATGCAGTTTCAACGTATATATAGTTTTGATGATTATGTGTAAATTAAATTGATGTAACAACCTGTTAGTCAGGTTAAATCATTGTATTTAAGTTGAAGTTTTACKCTAATGTCAATGTTTGCAATGCTGATTGAAATMATATGAAAACAGTACTGGTTGATGACTATTTGCAAATCCAGATTCAACGTGATAATGCATTGACAAATTATGTTGAAACAACATTGATTCAACCAGACTGTGCCCAGTGGGTTACTGTAATAGTTTTCCAWTAAAGTATTTCTCACGCAATAATTTTGCTAGGAATGTCTGGGAGTGGTCTGAGTGGGGAGGGGAAAAGCGAAAACTTGCTGTTWTTGACAGAGGTTTGGAACCCTCTTCGTTATTAGTCTATATTAACTAAGCCAAAACTCTGCCCATGTAAAACCTGCTGATTATAAGGTCCTGTGTAGATTGTATTTTCAACCAGCAACTATCAGGAAATAACAATGATAAAACAAATTCCACACTTTTACAGTGTGAGATTCATCAGCTTTTGTACAATATGATTATAATTTTTTTATTTAAAAAATGCATTTTGACTGCACCGTGCCTTTAATAAAACCAACATTTTGGCACCTTATCCTTTGCCTCCTGCTGCCTGCCTGCCTTCCCTTGAGACCYTTAAACCTTTTCACACACTGAGCCAAGCTTATTATTAATAACCAGTATTATTTTGGTCCCCTGTCTGTGTGTCTGTCATTGTAGAGGATTATTTTCAGTGCAGTGCCAACCTCATTTCACAGATCCCGAAGATGAGATAGTTTTCTCCCGACTCCCTCTTTGCTCAGGATCTGGTTATCAAATCTCTGGAGGCAMACTGGTAGGCAACTGAAAGTTGATAAGTGGTACCAATTTTCCTTATTTATTACAGCAGTTTATATTATATTAGTTCATTTTTAATGCCCTTTTTTCCTTGCTGTTCACCACATGTAGGCCAATGTGAATTTGAGCTATCTTTAGACACTATCTGCAGTATGCATGACACCTGCCTTTTACAGGTGTCAAGAACATAATTCGAATAATTTGTACACTGCAAATTGACCACAACTAAGCCCCAAAACAGATTTWAAAATAATCATAATTTCATACCTTGATTACATTGAGTRATGATCACATTTGTCTCTTTTTTTATTTGTGGGAATATTTGGGAACAGATTTCCTAAATTA
Organism: Salvelinus sp. IW2-2015; assembly: GCF_002910315.2. Lineage (NCBI taxonomy): Eukaryota > Metazoa > Chordata > Actinopteri > Salmoniformes > Salmonidae > Salvelinus > Salvelinus sp. IW2-2015. The sequence goes on from NC_036871.1 coordinate 23,911,864, forward strand.
ACAGGTTTTCCTGAATTACATTATTCTTTTATGAATTCCTGGTGTCTTTTCTGACCCAAAACTAAAATCCTTTCTTTGGGAGGCCCCCAAAAAATCACTCACGGAACGGTTTTGGCTCACGGGCAGCAAGTTACCGATCCCTGCAATAAAACATGCATATTTTCCAACCGACGTTTACCTGATTGACTTCAAAGCATTAAAGTTTAATGGACACAGATGTTATTTTGTAAGGCAAAAWTGTGCTGTCCTCTTTAATACAAAATAAAAAAAATCTTTATAATTTATTAGGTATGGCACAGCAAAGTAGCAAAACATTATGATGTTGTACTATTATTATTAAGTCTATTTTTTTTTTTAAGGTCGGGACATACAGATGAGTTTTTCCACCAAACTTCTGATTTAACATTCTGTCATAAAGAGCACATGTTCAACTGACCAGAGTCGACGTGTAAGAATATACAGTAGTCCATAGGCCATGTGTATACGCCTATTAGAGTGACATCACTGAAGAGAGCATTCTATTCTTGTCAAGCAACATTTCTGCTTAGATCTTCACAGTCTAAAGCAGTGGTTCCCAAACTGTTTATAGTCCCGTACCCCTTCTGTCACGTTGTGTATGTAGGTGGCAGGGAAGTCAAGCGCAGGAGAATTAAACTTGGTATAAATGGAGTATTTTAATAACTTAAAACATAAACTCCAAAACCAAAGTCCATAATAAAATAAATGTGGGTACAAGAACCCGTCGCACACKAATCCATYAAACATGAACATAACAATAAACGAACAAACYAAACGTGAAGAAAATGCAGTTCTCACAGGCACTACACAAAAACAAGATCCCACAAAGCACAAAGAGGAAATGGCTGCCTAAATATGATCCCCAATCAGAGACAACGATAAACAGCTGCCTCTGATTGGGAACCATACCAGGCCAACATAGAAATACAATCACCTAGATGACRCACCCTAGTCACACCCCYACCRAACCAACATAGAGAATAAAAAGCTCTCTATGGTCAGYGCGTGACACCTTCAAACATTRAACCTCCAGCTGCYTACCCCCTCTACCACCAGGGTCAGRGTACTCTCAAATTTWGTTTTTTGCCATCATTGTAAGCCTGCCACACACACACACTATACGATACATTTATTAAACATAAGAATGAGTGTGAGTTTTTGTRGCAACCCGGCTCATGGGAAGTGACAAAGAGCTCTTATAGGACCAGGGCACAAATAAGAATATAATAATAATCAATKATTTTGCTCRTTATTTAACCATCTTACATATTAAACCTTATTTGTTCATGGAGAATTGTGAATAACTCACCACAGGTTAATGAGAAGGGTGTGCTTGAAAGGATGCACATAACTCTGCAATGTTGTATTGGAGAGAGTCTCAGTCTTAAATCATTTTCCACACACAGTCTGTGCCTGTATTTAGTTGTCATGCTAGTGAGGGCCGAGAATCCACTCTCACATAGGTACGTGGTTGCAAAGGGCATCAGTGTCTTAACAGCGCGATTTGCCAACATCCCCAGTCCTTTATTCCACCAACCCACCCATCCCTACCACCCACCCACCCAACCAAGGCATCATACTAAAAAACAGCACAACAACAATGACAGAAACAAATAAACAAAAACAATTATGCAATTATTTAAATAAATAAGATGCACAAAAGAGAAAATAAAATACAATGAATACAATAATATAGGTGTCACAATAATAATGGAATCCTGTTGACACACTGTAGCCACTGACATGACATCTGCCTATACTGAAAAAAACMATCGCCATTCTCCACTAGCAGAACAAACACCATCTGTCCCATAACAGCGTCCCCCAGTCCTGGCCCCCATCCATGCCCCCGCATCCAACGCACTCGACTCCAGTCAGAAGTTTGGTCATGAGTTGGTCAATTTAACCAAGTGTGCCGACGCTGGGGAAAGAACAAAGACTTGCACCCCCCAGGACCAGGAGAATCCAGTCCATACAGAAAAAAAGAACAAAGATAATTAAACAGGTATGACAGTACCAGTGGATTCCTATTAAGACATCACAYCCACTTACACAGGACATGACTGCCTATACTGGCATGTGAAAGCTAAACTATGTGAAAGATAGGCTCTCTACATGTTCCAAGAAAGGGGACCACGTCAGGCCAAACTTCTCTCYGGAGCCCCGCACAGCGTCTCTAACCATTTCTAGTGGCAGACATCACCTCCTTAACCCACTGTGTAAGAGAAGGAGGTCCTGCCGACTTCCAATTAAAGAGGATAAGACAGRGAGCTAGAAGTGAAGGAACTGCTACTGCATTAGTCTGGTGGGTGGTAACAGTAGAAGCCAAAGGTGGTATGCCAAAAATAGCAGTGAACAGATTGGGGCCAACAGTTTTGTTGCATAGATGTGAAAATGCCTTAAATATGGGGTCCCAAAACCCCCTCAGAGATTGGCATGGCCAAAACATATGCRCCACAGTTGCTGGACTCTGATGGCATCTCAAACACTTTGGGTCCACATTTGGATATGTATTTGCCAGTTTGTCATTTGAGTAATGAGACTGTGTAAGACTGAATGAGTCCATGCCTTATGCAAAATGACGCTCTATACTACGTTGTCATATCTCATCGGGTAGCTCGCCACCCCTGTKGTGTTCCCATGCAGACTTGGTATTTGCGCAGAAAGGCGGAATAATGTTCRGTATCATAGGGGTTAAGGTCTAAGCACCTCTCAACTTGAATATTTGCAGGCAGGAGCGGAAATGAAGGAACATGTTTTTTTAGCAAAGCTGCAAGTTTGGAGATACCTAAAAAAGTGGGTATTGGGAATATTATGGTCAACCCTCAGAGTTTTGAATGAGACAAATGTGTTATCAAGGTCAGTAAAAAACACCAGGCCATTCCTTTGTCAGGACTGGAATGCAGTGTCTATCTGCGAGGCTGGGAAGAGATGATTAGATGTTAATGGGGAGAAGCAGCTTGTTTGGTTAAGTCTAAAGTGATTTTGGAACTGGGACCAGATTTTAAGGGAGTTCTTGACAATGGGATTCAAAATATGGGTGCCGAGGTTTATAGGCAGTGGGGAGCACAGGAGCGAGACCGGAGAAGTTAGAAGACTTGACTGTAACTCCATGATAGCCCAAGTTGGACCATCCTTGTTTTCAAATGTGGAAACCAAATAAACACATTTAGAAATATTTTCTGAACAGTAGTAGTTGAAGAAGTTTTAGGTCTCTCTTGATATACCTTCCTCATTCTTGGATTTGACTTCCAAAGGAAGTTGGAAATGCAGCTGTCCAGTTGTTTGAACATTGACTTTGGCAGAAAAAAAATAATGATTTGGAATAAGTACAAAAACCTGGAATAAGTACAAAAACCCATTAACTCTGTCAAGACCGTCATCTTGACAGAGTTAATGCGACCTGCTAATGAAATGGGAAGAGATGACCACCTTATGAAATCCTGCTTATTGCGCTCCAGGTGTGTTTTGAAATTTTGTTTCGTTTTTTCTGCAGTTGGGTTAATACAACACAGTTTAATTCAAATGTATATAAATTGTACTCATTGGTTATATCTATGAAATACAATGTTTATAGAAAATCTTGGAGTGATTTTGAGAATAAACAAAACCAATTTATATAGAAGCTGTATTTGTCTCTTCAACCCCGTTACCATCTTCAACACCATTACCCTACTCTCAACCCTGTCACATGACCATTTTTGTGATAAAATACTGGAACGTTTATGAAATATGAATTTAATGTTTGTTGAGCTCAGTCTGAAATATTTACAGTAATCCTGAGAATATTGATTTTAGTTAAAATTCTGAAGTGAAACCATACTTTTAATAAAACAATGATGAGGCTGCTGACACACAAGCGTCCATTTCAGGCTTTAATATAGCAAAAGTGTGAGATMTTATATATATTTTATATTTGCAATTATTGAATTAATTTGAGGGACTTATGGTAAATGTTGATTTTATTACAAGTATCTTTTATAATCACARTCAGACAACGTCCATATTGTCCATYACTGGGTTGAAYACAAATGGTGTCCATATCAGAAGATAATGAATAATAATAGGTCTTTGATGCCTGAGATGGGAAAATATGTTTTCTTGGAGGTTAAATATGTCCTTCATGTCATGGMGTGTTCAAATTWWAATTTTATTTTGGTAAACAAATWWAAAAATGTGAAAGTCCAAATGGTACCGTTCTGGTGGAATGACCCACACATACAAACGACAACATCATACAAACATCAACTACATCACACCTGCCCAGACCCACTTTAAGTATATGCTTTTTAAGATGATTGTTGAGAAAAGTATTGTCCAACCCATCACCACTGCACCCTCATATGCCATGTCTTGAAATAGGAAGACAGGCAAATTAAAAGTACATTTACATTGTAATACTTCTGACAGCAATCTTTCCAACGACACCCTCAATTCCTATTGTGGCACGTCTATATTTCTCAAATGTTAACTATTCTTTTATCACAAAATGATTTCCTCTTTTTCTTCTTGAAACATGTGTTGAGCATCTTCTTCTTGTTCATCAAAAGCATCTGTAYATTCCGGAATGCCATGAAGGACATTTTGACCAGGAGCCAGTTTGAGGCCTACCTCAGACACAACTGGAGTGACTTCTCTCTAAGTAAGTTCCCCTGTTTAGCTTTACCATTCCGGTATTTGACTTGTGGTGTAGCTAATGCTATTAGGGATAGATTTAGAGTTAGGGTTGACAGTTTATCCTCTGTCGCCCATCTAGTAACAAAGGTGTCTTTTCCCATGTTTCTCAGAGTGCATGCCGTTAATGAAAATGAGAAAAATGAAAATGAAAATGAGAAAAAAAAATGGAAAGCCAGCAGATTGAATCAGTCAATGGCAGATGGAGACTCCTCCCACTTGAAAAGGTGGGTCGACAACCACAAACTGATAGTGGTGGAATTCCAAGTCAACGATCTGTCATTTTACCTGGAGCGAGAGAGTAGACTATTGATGATTGTTTWTTTTATCATTGAATATGGAGATGATTTTATGGAGAAGGATTGTTTACTAACTTGAACTGAATTGTTCAGTCAACTGAATATGGAAAACGTATTAATATTTTATGAATATTTTGCCTACTTACCATAATTGGTTCGATAAGTGACAGAGGAACTCTTTTTGTGTTTGTGTCTACTGTGAGGGAGTGTTCGTGTCAGGAACATGGCCGACTCAGGCCCTATAATGGCATCAGTGGGCATGAAGTGGAGAATCACCATGCCCTCCTCCACCAGAAAGCTGAAATGATCTGCAAACTGTTCCTCAAGTCAGAGATCTCTCCCGAACTCTTACTAACTCATACTTTGACTGTACTGTATCCCACCCCTCTCAGTCCCCCTGACCTCCCATAGGAACGTTCTTAACATATTAGAGCTGATCAATAACATGTGAAGTACTTACCTTGCTATTTACATTGTAATTCAAGGAGGATGATATTAGATTAAAAACTAATGAGAAACAGATATTGTTATAATTCCATAATTTTAAATCCTCTATGTCCATCTCATCTATCTCATGATTCTGATTTACCGGTATCTGATAGTGTCCTCATTGTCTCCTATAGATCAACATAGCAGAGTGTGCCAGGGAGTCCATCCAGCAGGCCTTTGCCATGGGCTGGGCAAGGTGGACCGAGGACTCTTCTATGAAGCTATTATGGCTATCTTCCCTAACCTCATCTTATGTTGGAAAAAGTAAGTGTTAGGGCAACACCTTGTCCCAAGTGTGCCCAGCACCTTCTAAAACGCTCCCCACCTTTTGCCCACAGGAATGATAAATTATGACTAAGGCCAAACGTTTTTTACCGACCATGTGACCTTTTACTATCTGATGATGGCTGTATTTGCCTTGCAGGTTCTATAGCCAAAAGGTGAAGAAAGGTATAGTTGGAGATAATGCTGAGAAAGAAGACTCCACAGCTCTTCCTGACTACCTCCATCGATTCAACTCTGACTGGTACGAAAAGGTCCAAACCACCATGACAAGTGAGTCCTGAGGGATGTTATTTCAACACAGTGTTTCATATAAAATGATTAACCCTTATATAGTTAGGCTTATGGAAAGCTAATTATTTAGTGGTGTGTAGAGTTTTGTGTGGTAAGTCTGTTTATTTAAGTACACTAAGATTGTCTTCTATCTCTGTCCACAGACAAATACACCATCCTTAGGTTTACAGTGCATTGTGGTCTCAATATGGTCCTTGCTCAAATCCACTCCTCAGAGTAAGTTCTAAGTTCCCAACCAACTGTCATGAAGTAGTGGTGACCCATGCAGTGACCAGTTCAGTTGTTTCTCGGGGGTTTTATTGACTTCTGTACTTACTGTTCATCTGTTATCGTTTCTGTTAGATTTCCACCACTGGAGGTGTCCAACCAACACAGAAAGTCTGCATGTCCCATTCTCAGGTAAGCCTATAAATGCACCTCATAGAGCTTAGTGGTACATATKTATTACAGTACTGCAATAACAATTAGTAATGGGAGGAATCCATTTTGTTTTATGTTGTTTTAGTCCTCAAACGTCTCTGCCTCGTTCTGACCTAACCCACTTGTTCTCTGGATCCTCGCTCTCAAAAATCCACGAGGAGGACTAGTCTATCTTTTTAACAATAGAACTAAAGACTATATATTTTCTGTCTGAATAATACGGCAAGTTTATTAAAATATTACATGGATGGTTAGYATAAGTCAGCACCAACAGCTACAATACAGATGTGAATTGGGAAAGGCTTTTTAAACACACCTGCTCATTCACCAGCAGGGGGAACCACTGACCAATACAGAACACTGCTATCAGATCTATTATGGTATTGATTATTTGCCAMATAGARTTTTAGCWTGCAATATTGTTTTGGTAGTTATTTCGCTAATTCCATTAGTAAGAAAATATATTTACTGTAGTCAAACGTTTAGTACGGACTGTGTGTTGAAGTGATGTGTGTTGAAGTGTCTCATCCTGTACAATAATCTCGCTATGGAGCTTTGTACTCTTTGTCCCAGGAGGGATAGAGGTTTGTCTGAGGCTAAGATCAGTAGAGACAAAGCATTAAGCGAGATTCACTTTCCATACAAGTCTTTCATCCATGACACTGACCCTTCCCCCCAACCTCCCAACTGCACAGGCTAAATCTTTTCCCCCTCTCAAAACACTCCTCCCCTCCCCTCCCCTCTCTTCTCTCACCCATCATCCCCCTCCACAACCTCAACCCTTGTTGTCCCATGTCTGTCATATATCAGTATGTCTGGCGATACTCAGGACCCATCTAAACTCAGGATAAGAGTCCACCTTAAAAATGAATGAGGCTAACAATGTGCCTGTCTCTTAGCTTTAAATGTCCCATGCATTATATCACTAAGCCAATGACCCAAAGTCTTCCCCTGTGACTAGTCACCACTGGAGTTGTAAATCAAAGCTAAAGGGGTCTTTTAGGATGCTGCTTCCCTAATCCGCTTAACACTTTATTTGGATCATCAATAACCAAAGACTGCCTACATGAATTAATATGGCATCATTAAATACTGTAAATTGTGCTTGAAAAGGCCATTTGCACCAATATTGCTTGGATTCAATACTTAGTGCCGTGACTCAGATCACAAAGTACATGATTTTCGTTTAGAGTTTGTTTTATATTGTGGTTACAGTGAGGTCCAAAAGTATTGGGACAGTGACATATTTTTGTTGTTGTTTTGGCTCTGTAGTCCAGCACATTGGATTTGAAATGATACAATAATCAAGAGGTTAAAGTGCAGGCTGTCAGCTTTAATTTGAGGACATTTCATCCATATCGGGTGAGGTGAGAAAGTTACAGAGGCATAAATATCATACCCCCCCCCAAAAAAATGCTAACCTCCCCTTTTATTGGTCGTGGAGGTTAGCATGTCTTGGAGMTATGATCTTTGTGCCTCTGTAACTTTCTCACTCATCATCATTCACGATTCATTCAGGATTATACGCAATCATGGTAGCATCCACATTAATGTAGCATCCACATTAAGTGTTCAGAAACATACTCTACTGTTATAAAATTGACTTTGACTCCAAAATGACACAATACGTTATTTACCATTAATTTCTGTTGGGCACAAAATAATCTGAAACACAACCAAAACAAACTGCAAATGCAAATGTGGCTGACTGTGAGCCAGGCCTAATTACCCAACATCAGTGCCCAACCTCACTAATGCTCTTTTGGCTGAATGGAAGATATGTTCTAACATCTAGTGGAAAGCCTTCCCAGAAGAGTGGAGGCTGTTATAGCAGCAAAGGGGGGACCAACTACATATTAATGAKCATGATTTTGGAATGAGATGTTCGACGAGCAGGTGTGCACATACTTTTGGTCATGTAGTGTACTTGGAACTGAGGTCAAGATGTGATTTTTGAATGGAGACGATGAGATTTAATTCCCATGATGCCTTCTGGAAGGATGAGGCATTCTGCCTCTTCTATGTCAATATCAGAGCTGCTGACGGAGAACGAGGCTCAGTGCTAGGCATCATGGGTTTTATTTAATCCAGCTATTCTCTTTGTGATAATAACTTTTTTGCTTCATTCTGGACCTTGTCTGTCAGCTTGACATAGCAATATCTTCCAATTCCACTGTTTCATAGTCAGTTTCATTTATTTCAAAACACCATTTCACACCCTGCTGGCTTTAACTAGGTATTATACAGCGTTTGGGGAGAGGGCTGTAGATTGAATCGTGACAGAGACAAGGTCTTTTCCGGTGAAAAAGAAGTGAATATTGTAAATGGCAGACTGTATAACATGTTTTTTTGTCCCTTTTCTCCCCATGATTTTTTATTGTTTACTGTTCTTGTCTCTTATGTCCGTGCTTTCTTTCATAACTTGATAAAGTTCTGCTTGTTCAAAAGGCTTTGCCAGTCATCTTGTCTGTCATTATTGTTGGATTTTAGCATACACTGTATACTTTGGTGATGTATCTCCAAATCAGTAGAAAACAATCAACACAAAGTTAGTTTTTTGAATCTCAAGCTTGTAATATTTCTTTGTAATATAATTGTTTAACCAATGAAGTTAAAATCAGAAGGGCTGATGTGAAGTTTGTCCATTGGATTCCATTTTGTTATTTATAATACAGGAAGAAGTGCATTTTTAAAGGTCCAATGCGGGCTTTTTAAAAATCTCAATAGCTAATAATTTTGGAGTAAAAATGAAGTACCTTACTGTGATTGTTTTCAATTCAAATGGTCAACAACCCAAAATATATAGCTTCTTAGCAAAGAGCACTGTCTGGGAGGGGTCTGAGTYGGAAGGGGAAAACTGAAAATGTGCTGTTATTGACAGAGAGGTTTGAAACTCTCTTTCTTATTGGTCTATTAACTAATTTACCACATGGTGATGTCACCAGGCAGGCCCGAAACTCCATCCCACCAAGCAGGCTGAACTTTCGGGTGGTCTTTTGAAATAGCTCTTACACTAAAAGGGCATTACCATCATTTTCACAATTTCACAGTAGTATTCCAACCTAGTAGGTGGAAATATATATAAAACACAGGAGAATCATGTTTATGACTGTACTGGGCCTTTAACCAAATATATATTTAATGAAGATTTTAAATTCAGCTTTTTAATCTAACCCTCTTCAGTCTGTTCTTTTCCCTTTTGAGTTGTCTGATATTAGTCTGTCCTTCAGTAAAAACCCAGCCACTGGCAAAAGTCAAATATTATGCTAACATATTCTGCATCTTCCAGTGCCTCAGTGTATAATGAGACTAATATCCCCTAAGCATTACTGTGATTAGAGAGTTTTGGAAAGGGACTGCTGGAGTTTTGGCTGTTGCTTTGGCTGGGGGCACAGCTGTTGTCCTCTTTGACACACAAAAAAAGAAAATTGTGTTTTGATGGCAACTACTTCTCAGCTGAAGGTTGTTGAACTGTGGTGTGAGTTTGTGCTGTATTTATGAAACACATCTCAATAGTCGTGCATTCAAGTATCTTATTTAACCTTCKAACTAAACCATACAAGTAGCCTTCAGCCTCATCGCAGTACAATCGGGACTGTAGATTACTGGAACTCTCCTCAGCTTTGTACATTGAACAATTGCCAGGCAAACCCATTCTGACATTAACAGACAGTTATGGGTTTTACTGTCTGTGAAGTATTGATTCATACTTCATATCCTGCCTGTTTACAGTCTYATCATCACCTGGTGCTACCCTCCAGTGCCCTCCTGGGCCCCCTTATGGAGCGGGCTGCCCAGGGCCGGGTGTGCCAGGCCAGCCGGTGGTCCTGCCTGTGGGTGGGTGGGTCTGCTGGATCGGGTTCAGTCCCTCCCGCTGCTTCTGCTGACATATCAGCTGTGTTTATTAAGAGGATGACAAGTATATCAGGTCCCATAAGCAGGCCCTCATGCGCAGGAATTCCTTTGTTACTTTGCGAGGAGGGTGTCATCAATCTTGCTGCCAACGCTCCTCTCCTGAGCTGTTTATGTCAAACTCAGATTCCCTTCCTTTCTGCCTGGCCTCTTCCGCCTCTCCTCTTCTCGCCTTGCAGAGAGAGAGCTCCTCACTCTGACGGGGGGAGCGACGGCGCGGCAGCCACCACGGGTGGATAGGCTAGATCTAGGAGTAAATGAGAAAATGTGATGAAAAGATATTGACAGGTGGTGCTTTGGTTTGTAAAGTTTCAAGTTGTGTTAATCGTATGTACGGTATACGCATAGTATACATCGTCCAACGAAATACCTTCTTTCTCGACAATGCAACAACAATAAGAAATAGTAAAAAATAAGAATATGAACATAAAGAAATGGCAGTAGAATAAAATAAACATTTTTGCATAAGTATAATACAAGAAGGCTCAATTTACAGTACAATATTTACACATATATTAGAGAGGGAGGGGATGGGGGGAAAAGTGTATAAATTGAGCAGTATAAGAAGAGTCTGGTAGCAGCCGTGATGTGTGCTAAGGTGTGGAGAATCAGAGCAGGTGGTCAGTCCAGTTCAAGTGTTAATCAGTCTGATGGATTGTAGATAGAAACTGTCTCTGAGCCTGTTGGTATCAGACCTCATGTTCCGATACTGTCTGTCCGACGGTAATGATGATGCTTGATGATGCTACATGCCTTGCTCAGGCACCAGTTCGAGATGATGTCCTGGATGGGTGGAAGCATGGTCCCAGTGATGTACTGGGCTGTCTTACCGCCCGCTGGAGGGCCTTGTGGCCGTAAATGGAACAATTCCCGTACCAGGCCGTAATGCAACTGATGCTCTCGATGGTGCAGCGGTAGTACTTGGAGGGGACCTGGGGCGGCATACCAAATTTCTTCAGCCGCCTTAGGATATAGAGACCCTCTTGTGGTGTTCTCAGTCCATGTCAATTCCTCTGTGATGTGAAGATTCCTGAAGTCAACAATCAACTCCTTTTTCTTGCTGACGTTGAGAGAGAGGTTGTTGTCATGACACCACAATACCAGTTCACTTACCTCCTCCATAGCTGACTTGTCGTTGTTGGTTATCAGGCCTACAACCGTGGTGTCATGAGCAAACTTGATGATGGAGTTGGTGTCGTGTAAAGCCACACAGTTGTGGGTGAACAGAGAGTACAGCAGAGGACTGAGGACACACCCCTGGGGGGCCCCTGTGTTAAGAGTCAGTGTGGAGGAGGTGTTGTTGTCCATCCTTATAGCCAGAGTTGTGACTGAATACATACATTTCTCTCTGCTGTGCATTCTAACACACAACACACACACCACACACACACACACCACACACACACACACACACACACACACACACACACACACACACACACACACACACACACAAACACACCCTTTCCAGGCAATTGGACACAATTGTGTTGTGTACCGTATGTGCTTCACATTTATTTCCGTATTTTCATTTGATTTTCTTATGTAATGAAATCATATCTTCCCACAAGTTCCCACAACCCATTATCCGTAGCAAGTGAATCCTTAATTCCCCTTAGCATGGCCACATATGGTTGCTGTAGATGTATGTACAGTACTATAGCTGTAGTGTCTCCCGTCCTCTACTGGACTCCATGTACTGAGCCTGAGACTCAGTGTGTTTAACAGAGATGGACTGTGATGTATGGCCTCCCCACTCTAGGATTGACTGAGGTCAATGACTTCATACATTTGTTTGACAAGTCTGTTATTTCTTTCTTTAGTGAAAGTTCAAATCAATACTCAGGGCAATAGTACTGCCAAGATATCTTATGATGGCTTTTCATTGTTGAATATTTGAAAGTTAGGCTGAAATGTTAAGGAGGGATGAGAGAAATAAGAGATGGAGAGAAAAGGAGGATGAGAAAGTTAAGGTTAAGTTCAAATTGTGGCTGTCTCTTCATTCTTAAAAAACTTCTCAGAATGTGGATGATGATAACCATAGAAATATATGTTATTTCTATGGTGATAACCATGTATCTATATGGTGATAAGCCAGACAATAATGTTCTGAGGATCACTGATTGTCTATGCAATGGAGGAGAGGGAACAGTCCATAGAAATAGAATTACTATTCTATTGAATTACTATTCTATTTCTATGGAACAGCCTCAGAGACTAGATTTCCATTTTATTCTCAAATCAAGGCCAAGCTGTTTCATTCGTCAGTCAACAATAGGCAATAACAGGGGAGGTGTGAGGCTGTGCTGCCTTTGTGTGCAAACTGTGCATACAACGCCAAAAATATCAAGTCAATCTCTTACATTAACATTGCAAATGTGTTTGCCAATGGTTTCCCAGACACTGTATAATTGTCTAGGAGATATTGTTAGTTCAGGTGTTCCACGTAATTGAATTCTGTAATGAAAATCCTGTGAATGTGAAATGGCAAAATAATTTATTGTAAATAATAATTGTGTATCTGAGGTTTCTTAGAAAGGGACTGATCAAACCTCTCTAGATTGGTGGGTTAATTTCTTTTTTTTATCAATGTGTAATATTAGATGCAATTATAGTTGCCTAATTGTTTGGCTAATGTATTTTACATAATCATGTGGAACACAAATCGTTTTTTTTCAGAAGTCCATAGTAGAATCGGTCCACTTGTGTGAGTCCACTTTAATAGATGGTAGTTCGTATTCCTCATGTGTTCTCATTTTGATTATCACCGTCCTTAGTTGGAGTTAGAGGAGCATAGTTTATCCAACTTTTTGATTAATAGCTTGTCATATTTCAAATGTTAGAGGTGGTTTTCAATTATAATTATGTCCCTGTGTAAGTGATTCGGTTTGCTAGTATTGTCGGGGTAACTTGCATTGTACTTCAAAGATTACAGATTTGTACCATATTTCATTTTCAAATTAACAGACTCATTGAATGACATTATATTGATCAAATCAAATTTAAATCAAATTTATTTATATAGCCCTTCGTACATCAGCTGATATCTCAAAGTGCTGTACAGAAACCCAGCCTAAAACTCCAAACAGCAAGCAATGCAGGTGTAGAAGCACGGTGGCTAGGAAAAACTCCCTAGAAAGGCCAAAACCAAGGAAGAAACCTAGAGAGGAACCAGGCTATGAGGGGTGGCCAGTCCTCTTCTGGCTGTGCCGGGATTGATTACCTAGATTCATTGTTAATTTTCCACAACCACTAATATGTGTTCTGTAAGTGTTCTTGTTTGTGTGTGTGTGAGAGTGTACTTCTGTGAGTYTGTCTGTCCCTCTTCATATGCGCATGTGTAAGTAATAAGTTTACTGCATCCAGCTGGACAGAACTGTTGACAGAGCCAGATGATATATCTGATAATAGTTGGGGGGGAAAGCCTTGACTTAGTTTGATTCAGCTGCCCAGTGCTGACCTGCTGCCTCGGCCCAATCAGTCACCTTGTCCTCCCTTTGACTTCTCACCCCCTGATCCTTCTCTCCAGCCCCAGAGGACCAAGAGAAAACAACCAGAGAGCAGTTCGCCTGTCAACTATCTGTAGCCTTCCCTTAATCCCCTCCCAACTGCTAAAAGCTTTTAGTCACTTCCAAACTCCCCGTCTCCTCTCTGCTAGAAATGAGATTGGAAATGGAGGCGATTTGATATCTCAAGGCCCTAGGTCAGTGAACAATCAATGTAGGGGAAAACAAACAAGAAACACCACATGCTGTGAGATAATGCTTTATATACTTTATACTGGAGTTAGGACCTCCTATGCATCATGACTTCTGAATCTGTGCTTTCTAATTCTATGAATGTGTATTTGCCTACAGCTCAACTCTTAGGGATAAGCTCTATATGTTATTTTTCCTCTGCATTTATTAGACAGTGTGAGTAGTGCCTAACAACGATCAATGACGGAGATGTTCCAATGACGGGACAGAGAGACAGAGTGCTATTTGCCATAACTGACATCTTCATCCGATAACTTTCCTTGTTTCTGCACCTTTGTGAATGCTGGCATCTGTGGTGTTTCCATGTGGATACGCTGCAGTGGACTGGGAATTCACAGCATTCAGACAAGGCCACAGCAGCTTGGGTAGGTGGAGAGGAGTGCTGTGCAGGCAGGAGAGAGGGAGAGGGAGATAGAGATGAAGAGGGAGAGGGAAAGAGGGAGATGTCTCCAAGACTGAACAAAACCAATACCTCTTTTGTGTTTTCGGTATTGCATCATGAATAAATAGTGAAAAAGAGACAGCTAGTGAATAAAAGAACAACACGAGTCTGGAAAGACTATTGTAGCACTACAGTATACCCACTGAATAACATAAACACAAATAGGAAAGGGAGAGAGAAATAAATTAAAAGGCCATGCAGCTACCAACCCATCAAACACGTACCCTCGATAAATTCCAAAATATTTCTGCTCTCAGCTAGCTTACTCAATTTAATTAATTCCCCACAGTTTCGATTACATTTGAATATGATTTATACCAAGCAAGTATGACAAACAGGCAAAAAAACTGGTTTCATAAATTGCATAACGTGCTCCTAGTAATAAGAAAATATTTTCCTTTGCTCTCTCTGATCACAATGTACTGTATGCCTTATCTGTACGTTATATAGTATGTTAATTTTTATTAAATGTTTTTGCCTTGTCCTGGCTCAAAGGTTCATACAGTACCCCCGACTCTGTTGACCCTTTTGTAGTGAGAATAACTTTTGTTCCTAGAACACTCGCAGACTACCAGTTTCAGGGCACGTTTGCTTTCTCTGTGGGGGAGAAACGTCTGGTTCGAGACTACGACACCAGAGATTGTCCTTCTTCACGTAACACATTCATATGGATTAGTATCTATCACTGTCCCCGCTCGCTATTTCTGCTCTAATTAGACAGTTAGACAAATGTGAAATAGATTAATTTGTAGATACACTATAATTATCTTGGACTTTTACGACTTGCAAGATGTAAGTTTCACATCTACTAGTTTTGGTCTAACCTCTAGGTCAGTGCTGACCGCAAAGACACACACACACACACACACACACACACACACACACACCACACACACACACCACACACACACACACACACACACACACACACACACACACACACACACACACACACACACACACACACACACACACACACACACACACACACAACAAAGACACACAACACACACACACACACACACACACACATTGTCTCTCTTTTATCTATATCCTTTCATCTGTGCCGTCTTTATACTGCTCTCTGCTCCAGAGATGCTCGCTGTGTCCGACTTCCACACACTCATCCACTGGCTGCTTTGATATAGCCCTATATGATAAGTACTGTATATGAGATGTTTTCCGTGGTGTACTGTAAGGAATGTTATTGTACATACCAGGGTTAGGGCCAATTCCGTTTTAATTCCAGGCAATGAAAAGCATTGAAAGGACTTCCTCAATGGACTTGAATTGAAATGGAATTGGCCCCAACCCTGGTACATACTCTGTTGAGGCATCAGTTCAGTCAGTACAATGCTACACAATTAGACAATAGAGCAGCGCTTCTTAAACCGTTCTTGAATGCAGCTTTGTGAATCAAACTCATCAGAAACACATCAGTATCAAGCATTAAATGGCTTTATTGTGCATTATGACATCTGAACATCCTTCATGARGATATGGTTGTCTTGTTGGTAATTGAAGGACAGTAGTTGTGTCCTCGAGAGGGAATAACTTAAGGAGTAGTTTGCCTCCTGCGAATGTCTTCAGTTATTTTTCGTCAGCACTTGTACAGACAGAGTCGATGTTTGTAAGGGCCAAGAGAGTAAACTCAGGCTAGTTAACAGAGCCTGTTGTGTTGCCAGAGACCCACGGTGTCTGACCCTCTCCTCTTTTGTCCTTACTGGCACTGTGCTCTGTTTTTCTTTATCTCCATGACAACCACCAGTGCATGTCATTGTGTTGGTGTTTGTCCACTGCTAAGGTGTTGCCTGCGTGTTTGATAGACCACAGCAACACAAAGGCTTTGGGAACCACTCTGCATCTGCATTGCCCATTTTCCACAGTCTGCTAGCATGCCACAGTTCATTCTGTGCCCAAGCTAAATTACTGCCCTCCCAACCTTTACCAACATATCAAAGGGTCCTTTCACTCAGCAGGCAGCGGGAACACTGACATTTGCATAGTGCGGAATAGAAAGGATATAACCTGTACAAGTGGTATACTGTAGGCCTATATTTGTGATTGTGGACATGTCATTGTACTGTTTTTAAAATATAATTTTKAATTGATTGATTGACAGAGCCAGAGCAACGTTCCTGTCATGTAGCTCTATGGGTTTTCCYTCTGAAAAAATTGAGAATGCTTCTCCTCCATTATAGCTTTTACCATTTTCCTGCAATGAAATGTGAATCTAATTCTTACAGAGAAAAGCCATGTACTGTAGTTTAGGGAGACAATGGTGCATGGGTTTAACAATCAATAATACAGAAAGCCRGTTAAAATGGCAAGAAATAATATCTGAGCCTAATGTGCCACAAATTCTCATATAAGACCCGGTGTTCTAACCTCCTTAGCGCAGCCCCTTGAGGAAATGGGGGATATGATTAGGAATTCGTTAGCAGGCTTCTATTTTTATGCTGATGACACACTTTCTCCTCCCGGGCTCCTGATGTTGCTGGCTCTTGACTTTCTCACTGTCTTTCTAAAACTAGATCAGCTCTTTACCACCATGTTGAAACGTGACATGAAGTTCACTGACTCAAAGTGCCCAGAGGTGCAGAGTGATACCAGTAGAACTGAGGAATGGGAAAAACTGAAATAAAAACCCTTTCATCTTGTCTGGTCACACATGTTGACTTCATTCATGATCTTCTTGAATTTTTTTAATAAGAAACAGCTACAAAGCACATATTGGCAGACTTGATTTAGATTTTATTCTTTACAGTCCTGCGTGCAGCTCGATTAAGTCTATTGATGAAATGACACACAAAGGACAGACAAAACCAATACACAGAGCTAAATGGTTTTGTTGCTATTCAGCCTGTTTATATTGTGTGTGTATCCCATCATGTTTGGAGTAGATTACAGTGTCCACAGCCCCTCCTCCTCTGGCTTGGTCGAGCCCTCTGTGGTTCAGTTATTGTGTACTTTCCAGGCAGGCAAACATAGCCTTTTCACACTATCGTGCCAACCCGAGCCGTACTGTGCTGGCTTGGTTATTTTCCTTTCACAGCACAATTGCTTTCCAGCGCAGTTCCAGCAACTATGGTGGATTCATAAGCGGTGCAATACAGTTTAACTCTGCTCGGTTTGGCTCGGCTTAGTAGTGTGAAAAAGGTAAGGCTTGCCTTGCAGCTCATATGTGTGCTGAGGGAATGGACAGACAGTCACTAGCCGGCCGCAGCATTTGTTTCCCATTGAAAAGGATTACAGATCCTGACGGCCATGATTAATCACCCAGCAGCAGACATCTGAATACGGCCCGGGAAAGGTTCAACTTTTTAATTCATCCCACACGCAATCTATTCAAACCAGCTGTTGGCGGCTCTCCTCTCTCCCTCTCCTCATTTCCCTCTCTCGCTCTCTTTCTCTCGCTTTCTCTCTCTCCCTCTCTCGCTCTCTCTCTTCTTCTCAGTGACCACAGCCTTCCACCGTCTTTCTCTCCTCATCTATGCCTCACATAATTATCTGGGGAAGACTGCTTGTTGCAATTGTGCTGGTTTTGGACATCATTTGGGGCTTTTTTTCTGTTAGAGATGGATTTCTTTCTTCCTTTGTGAAAGAATAGTTAATTGACTTTTTTGTTGATGCGTTTTGGGATCACTGTTCTCTCAGCAATGGAGGACCTTTATGGAGCTCTGTGCATCACATTGTTTGCTATGTGGGTGTGCACGGTCCTCACGAGGAAAATACAGTTCTTCTCAGTACAAGGTGTAGAAACATCAGAGTCAAATAACTTTTGAAAAACACATTTTATTTTGAATCAATAACACATATATTTAAGGGTCACTATAATATAAACAACTACTGTATATGTTTAGAAGCAAAGCTGTCACCATTTTCATAACCAGCAGCCATATGATCCTTATGAGTCTTATTAAGAGTCAGCAGGTTATATCATGGTACAGACAGATATCCCAGAAGCCAAATGAACAGGGACAGCTACACTGCTTAATGCAACGTAGCCTAGCAACAGATACCGTGATGGCTGTTGGAAACATACTCTCATATTTATGTTTACATGAGAGAAGGATTTGTCTGTCAGCCTGATGGTTCCTAATGTTCTCTTCTCCCAGGAGCATTCTCTCTGCAGCGAACCCTGGCTGACACTCACCCTTAAGGACAGCCTGTCCCGTCCTCTCTTCCCAAAAGTCATGAATAGTTAATTCTTTAATACTGTAAGTATGTAAATAATGGGAATGGCATTTGATGTGGAGCAGGGTAGCTTGAAAAGCATTGAAAACAAGACGTGCGTTGAAAATTGTGAGCATGTGAAACAGTAAGAAATTGAGAACTTACAGTATCAAGAGAAGGCTTGTTGGCTGGATCAATAAGTAAGCACTATAAATATAACATGTGGGAGCAAAGAGAGAAAGTKATTTTACAATCAACCTATTCTTCCTACCTGGGAAAAGGTTTTATAGCACAGCAAAGTGCATTTTACAGCATCCACTGAATCTGGTGTCATGTCCATATTGACATTATATAACAATCTTGACACAAGCGTTGGATTTCCTGGATGTCGATAATTAGTTTCTGGATAGTTTTTTTCTGGTCAGGTCACGTGGTCAGAAAAAACTCCTAGTCATAGATCTATAACAACTTGGGCCTGTTTCCCAGTTTTCCGTGAAACATGCTTTTTACATAGTCTATAGGCTTAATCGTGTCCGGGAAACTGACCCATACAGTAGCCTATATGTACTGTATATATGACTTAACAGATCTCCTGTCTCTCTTTACTGTATGCAGAGGTCCTCTAGGGACACACAAGGCCTACATCAACTCAATTAACTGGGCACAGCCCCAGTATTACCACCATAGATTAGATTTCACTGTGCGTTGTTTACCGGAGAAGAGTGGCCCGCAGAATAATATCTTTACAATTTGTGTTAAAGGAAAATTATGATGTTATCATAGTGCAGAACAATAAAGATTGACTTACTCCTGCGTCTGGGTTACGGGGGGGGGGGGGGGGACTCGTAGAAATAGAAATCAACCTTTTGTCGCAGAGTTCATACCTACACCTGGGAAAGTTATGATCTTGTCTCCATGGTTACATTAGTGCTGTTGAACTGGTGGAAACCAGATCGTTTAGCTGATGGACCTTTACATGGACTCTTGTCACTTCCTCTTTTGATTTTCAACCAGCATACAGTAAGACAAAATCAACCATCACAAATACTTTTAGGTATTTTGCCAGGACTGAAAGGCTGAAAAATAAGTGAAAGACGTGTACTGCACTTGACTAGTGGTTGACTTAGGAAAGGCAGAATGACAAAGTGTCATCTCATCCAGTGAAGGTCGTCTAAAACTGTCAGTCTCTGTCATTACAAACAGAATGCATGAACGCAGCTTTGGCTACGTGCTAATGGTTTCCCCTAAAGATCGATCATTGCTGTGTTGTTAGCCACATGCTAATGTATTTATATTATGAGAGCTCCTCAATGGCATGCTGTTAGCTTCATGCTAATGGCCTTAAAAGAGAGTTAATCACTGCTGTGCTGTTTGCCACATGCTCATCTATTGCTACAGCATCACAGCGATGTGTTCCAGAGGTTAGCAAAACAGTGACTTAACACATGATCGCTCTTTATGAGTCTGGGGCCAGGAAGAGAGAGAGGGCCCACAGACGATGCTAAAAAGACGCTAATGACAAGCCATTCAACGCAATCCAATTATGCAAAAGGGGTCTAAACAATTCCATCATCCCCTAAATTAGATTGTCCTAACGAGATAAAGGCACCAATTAATCCTGGATTAATATCCACAGCTCATTTTCCCGCAGAAAACACTCTAATATGCAAATMAAAAATAGAGAGAGACATACAAGTGCCCTTCTGCAATTTCAGATAGGTTGTTGTGTTTTGGGTTTAATTGAGCTTAGCATAGAGGTCTGTCAAAAAGGAAGAAAGATAACAGGGAATTGGTGTTGGGAAAAGGAATAATTACTAACACATCTGAAWTGATTTCAGTGGGTTCAGTTTGAGGAAAGGGTCACAGGTGTTTGTGAAAAGATCCTTCACATACTAAGGGATTCTGACCAACTCAGGAAAGATAGAAGAGCATCATTAGAGTCAACAAGTGTCCTTCTGCTTCTGCGTCTGCAATACTTCGGTTGGAATGTTAGATTTCAAATGTCTATATATGCCTGGGATTGATGGCATTACTTCTGCTTAAAACATTACATTTCAATAGATAATAATTTATTAAATAGATACATACAATTTAGACCTGAGCGCTTTGTAGGCCGTGCACTAGTCAGAATTTCCCTGCTTTCTTTAAAAACAAAGCAATTAAGAATTCAGTTCATCATCATCATCATTATCATCTTCACAGTCCTAATTGTCTGCCTGCCAGCTGTCGAGAGTGGTGATAATTGAGTATTCTGACAAATTTTTTAAACAGCTTTTCTCAAAACAACCTTCCATCATGAGTGAGCGCTTGTTTACAGAAAGGCACAATTTAGAAAGCTGTGATTCACATAGTTGGTTTTTAAGACATTCACTCAAATCTTCRATTCCCCTGATAACCATATCATTTCAGTTTGAGACTAATGGTTGAGGGAGAGAAACAGCCATGAGTGCTGGTCTCACTAAAGGTGAGACATTTAACCCTAATGTGACAGGTTACAGGATCCGAYGCTTATCGTAATTTTTGACAAAAACAGTTTTTTACACTTTATAAAAGTACAGACTCAGAGCTTCAAAACGGGATATCATACATTCCAATTAGAGAAAGTAATGGGAAAGTAATGCTGCTTTGAAAATGTTTAAACTTGTTACCACCTTTGATAAAAAAGCCTATGAAGATTTTGGTGCGATTTTCATACTTGCTATACCCATTCAGCATCGTTCACACTCTTAAGCCTTGGCGCCACCCATCTCTTCAAGAATTTACATGTAAACTCACGTGAGTCAGCATGGCATTGTCCTCCAGAAAGCAGACTCTCACAACTTTCTGCCACTGAGCTATGTCGATAGCACCAGCTAAATTCAGGGCAACAATGTTGTTGATAGCTATAGCAACACTTTTGCAGTTATACATACAGTTGAAGTCGTAAGTTTACATACACTTAGGTTGGAGTCATTAAAACTCGTTTTTCAACCACTCCACAAATTTCTTGTTAACAAACTATAGTTTTGGCAAGTCGGTTAGGACATCTACTTTGTGCATGACACAAGTAATTTTTCCAACAATTGTTTACAGACAGATTATTTCACTTATAATTCACTGTATCACAATTCCAGTGGATCAGAAGTTAACATTCACTAAATTGACTGCGCCTTTAAACAGAAAATGATGTCATGGCTTTAGAAGCTTCTGATAGGCTAATTGACATCATCCTAGTCAATTGGAGGTGTACCTGTGGATGTATTTCAAGGCCTACCTTCAAACTCAGTAACTCTTTGCTTGACATCATGGGAAAATCAAAAGAAATCAGCCAAGACCTCAGAAAAAAATGGTGTCTGGTTCATCATTGGGAGCAATTTCCAAATACTTGAAGGTACCACGTTCATCTGTACAAACAATAGTATGCAAGTATAAACACCATGGGACCACGCAGCCGTCATTCCGCTCAGGAAGGAGACGCGTTCTGTCTCCTAGAGATAAACGTACTTTGGTGCGAAAAGTGCAAATCAATCCCAGAACAACAGCAAAGGACCTTGTGTAGATGCTGGAGGAAACTGGTACAAAAGTGTCGATATCCACAGTAAAACGAGTCCTATGTCGACATAACCTGAAAGGCCGCTCATCAAGGAAGAAGCCACTGCACCAAAACCGCCATAAAACCCAGACTACGGAGAATGGAGAATAAGAGCACCTCCTCCCAGCTGCCCACTGCACTGAGGCTAGGAAACACTGTCACCACCGATAAATCCACTATAATTGAGAATTTCAATAAGCATTTTTCTACGGCTGGCCATGCTTTCCACCTGACTACCCCTACCCCGATCAACTCGCCCAAGTCTCCCCCATTTGTCCTTCACCCAAGTCCAGATAGCTGATGTTCTGAAAGAGCTYCAAAATCMGAACCCCTACAAATCAGCCGGGCTAGACAATCTGGACCCTCTCATTCTAAAATGATCTGCCGAAATTGTTGCAACCCCTATTACTAGCCTATTCAAKCTCTCTTTCGTATCGTCTGAGATTCCCAAAGATTGGAAAGCTGCCGCGGTCATCCCCCTCTTCAAAGAGGGAGACACTCTAGACCCAAACTGCTACAGACCTATATTTTTCCTACCCTGCCTTTCTAAAGCCTTCGAAAGCCAAGTTAACAAACAGATTACCGACCATTATGAATCCCACCGTACCTTCTCTGCTATGCAATCTGGTTTCCGAGCTGGTCATGGGTGCACCTCAGCCACTCTCAAGGTCCTAAACGATATCATAACCGCCATCGATAAGAACATTACTGTGCAGCCGTATTCATCAACCTGGCCAAGGCTTTCGACTGTCAATCACCACATTCTTATCGGCAGACTCAACAGCCTTGGTTTCTCAAATTATTGCCTCGCCTGGTTCACCAACTACTTCTCTGATAGAGTTCAGTGTGTCAAATCGGAGGGCCTGTTGTCTGGACCTCTGGCAGTCTCTATCGGGGTGCCACAGGGTTTAATTCTCGGGCCGACTCTCTTCTCTGTATACATCAATGATATCGCTCTTGCTGCTGGTGATTCTCTGATCCACCTCTACACAGACAACACCATTCTGTATACCTCTGGCCCTTCGATGAACAATATGTTAACTAACCTCCAGACGAGCTTCAATGACATACAACTCTCCTTCCGTGGCCTCCAACTGCTCTTAAATGCAAGTAAAACTAAATGCATGCTCTTCAACGATCGCTGCCTGCACCTGCCCGCCCGTCCAGCGTCACTACTCTGGATTGTTCTGACTTAGAATATGTGGACATTTACAAATACCTAGGTGTCTGGTTAGACTGTAAACTCTCCTTCCAGACTCACATTAAGCATCTCCAATCCAAAATTAAATCGAGAATCGGCTTCCTATTTGGCAACAAAGCATCCTTCACTCATGCTGCCAAACATACCCTCGTAAAACTGACCATCCTACCGATCCCTGACTTCGGCGATGTCATTTACAAAATAGCCTCCAACACTCTACTCAACAAATTGGATGCAGTCTATCACAGTGCCATCCGTTTTGTCACCAAAGCCCCATATACTACCCACCACTGCGACCTGTACACTCTCGTTGGCTGGCCCTCGCTTCATACTCATCGCCAAACCCACTGGCTTCAGGTCATCTACAAGTCTCTGCAAGGTAAAGCCCCGCCTTATCTCAGCTCACTGGTCACCATAGCAGCACCCAACCATAGCACGCGCTCCAGCAGGTACATCTCACTGGTCACCCCCAAAGCCAATTCTTCCTTTGGCCGCCTTTCCTTTCAGTTCTCTGCTGCCAATGACTGGAACAAACTGCAAAAATCACTGAAGCTGGAGACTCATATCTCCRTCACTAGATTTAAGCACCAGCTGTCAGAACAGCTCACAGATCACTGCACCTGTACATAGCCCAACTGTAAATAGCCCATCCAACTACCTCATCCCCATACTGTATTTATTTATTTATCTTGTTCCTTTGCACCCCAGTATCTCTACTTGCACATTCATCTTCTGCACATCTACCATTCCAGTGTTTAATTGCTATTTTGTAATTACTTCGTCACCATGACCTATTTATTGCCTTACCTCCCTTATCCTACCTCATTTGCACACACTGTATATAGATTTTTTCAACTGTATTATTGACTGTATATTTGTTTATTCCATGTGTAACTCTGTGTTGTTGTATGTGTCYAACTGCTTTGCTTTATCTTGGCCAGGTTGCAGTTGTAAATGAGAACTTGTTCTCAACTAGCCTACCTGGTTAAATAAAGGTGAAATAAAATAAATATGGTTTGCAACTGCACATGGGGACAAAGATCGTACTTTTTGGAGAAATGTCCTCTGGTCTGATGAAAGAAAAATAGAACTGTTTGGCCATAATGACCATCATTATGTTTGGAGGAAAAAGGGAGAGGCTTGCAAGCCAAAGATCATCATGAGGAGGGAAATTATGTGGATATATTGAAGCAACATCTCAAGACATCAGTCAGGAAGTTAAAACTTGGTCGCAAATGGGTCTTCAAATGGACAATGACCCAAGCATACATCCAAAGTTGTGGCAAAATGGCTTAAGGACAACAAAGTCAAGGTATTGGAGTGGCCATCACAAAGCCCTGACCTCAATCCCATAGAAAGTTTGTGGGCAGAACTGAAAAAGCGTGTGCGAGCAAGGAGGCCTACAAACCTAATCCAGTTACACTAGCTCTGTCAGGAGGAATGGGACAAAATTCACCCAACTTATTGTTGGAAGCTTGTGGAAGGCTACCTGACACGTTTGACCCAAGTTAAACAATTTAAAGACAATGCTACCAAATACTAATTGAGTGTATGGAAACTTCTGACCCACTGGGAARGTGATGAAAGAAATAAAAMATGAAATAAATCATTTTCTCTACTATTATTCTGACATTTTACCTTSTTAAAATAAAGTGGTGATCCTAACTGACCTAAGACAGGGAACTCTTACTTGGACTAAATGTCTGGAATTTTGAAAAACTGAGTTTAAATGTATTTGGTTAAGGTGTATGTAAACTTCCGACTTCAACTGTAGCTATATCGTTTCAAAAATTAGCAAAAGTTGATCTATAGTGAGCTCCAAAAGATTGGGACATTGACAGTTTTGGCTCTATACTCCAGCATTTGAAAGGGTACTATGAGGTTAAAGTGCAGKCTGTCAGCACTTTAACCTCAAGGTGTTTTAATCCATATCGGGTGAAGCTTTTGGAAATTCCAGCACTTTTTGTACATAGTCCCCCCATTTTAGGGGACAAAATGTTTTGGATGAAAATACCCTCAAATTAAAGTTGAAAGTCTTGCACTTTAATAGCCTTACAGTCACTATCATTTAGAATCCATTTAGAAAGTGCTGGAGTACAGAGCCATAACAACAACAAAAATTGGTTTTTGTCCCAATACTTTTAGAGCTCACTGTATATACTGACTGACCACGAAAGCCCCCATTCTGTTCTTGACAGAAGCCTGTAACATGACAGACCAATCAGGACTCATCTCTCGGCATATCCAGCCCCTCATTATCTCAGCCAATCATGTCTAGCCTAGAGGGATCCTGTCTTTCTTTTCAGATCACATACAKATTTAWAATTAAGGCACATGAAAGTTCACGTGAAAGCCTAGTTTTGAAATGGAACGATATTTTTTTTGACTTTGCAGTTTGAAGAATGGTAATGTTACTTTTTTACATGCCTATACTGATTGAATCTTTCTCTTTTCATTGACCTTGTCCCTGTCGGGAGAAGGGAAAACATTATTATTTTGTTTGACATCATAACTGGCTGTAGATACACTGATGATGTTTCATAAAGTGACAACAAAGCGATCTAAACACAGCTGATCTTAGCCCTGCTGTTCCTGTTATTGTGTCCGCTTTGACTTATCTCGGAACCCAGAACTAAATCTTGTGCCAGACTAGTTTGAGTGAGAYAGTTACAGATGCACAAAGATCATGCCTCTAAAACATGCTAAAATTTCACCATTACCACAGGGGAGGTTAGCATTTTGGGGTATGATATTTATGCCTCTGTAACTTTCTCACTCATCATCATTCACGATTCATTCATGATTATCCATAATCATGGTAGCATCCACATTAATGTAGAAGTGTCCAGAAACATATTACAGTCTTATCAAAGTGACTCCAAAATGACACAGTACATAATCTCCCATTAATTTCTGTTTGGCACAAAATAATCGGAAACACAACCAATACAAAGTGCAAATACATCCAACAAGTTTGTAGAGTCACAAGCTTGATGTAATRATTGAGTTCCAGGAATATGGGACCAAATACTAAACTTTTGACTACATTTAAACTATTATAAGTACATTTGTCCCAATACTTATGACACCTTCAAATTGGGGGACTAGATACATATAGTGCATTATTTTCTAAACTGTAAAACACACTCAAATAAAAAGTGACATTTGATCTCAAATCCAAAATGCTGCAGTTTAGAGCCAAATTAAAAGTATTAGCTTCATTGTCCAAATAAATATGTAGGGGAGGGAGTGTATATATTGTGACAGTGTAATTTTCACATAGGGTTTGTATACACTATGTAGATTGCTTACAGGGTCAGTAGTATTCTCTCTTCATGTTTTTAAGTRTGTGATGCCTCCTCACTCACTTTGAGCCTCTGGAATGAGAGAGAAAAGACTAAACCAATGAACTGTGACACAGAGAAAAGATAATCAGAGATCAGAGCCTTTCTTTCTTCCCACCTCTCCCCCCCCCCGTCACCTCTCCCCTGCTCTCCCTCTCACCCTTTCCATGTCTTCCTCATTCTCTCTCTGTGCTGTGCAGTAGTTATTTTTCATCTCTGTGAGGCGAGGCAGTAAATACCATGCTCCTCAGACCATGGACCCGATATGACCCTGCAACCTCTATGTCTTCAACGTCTCTCCCAAGGTCCCTGGTTCCAATGCCCTCCTGATGCACCGATACTATGGCTCTAGCGCGGCCCAGGCATGTAATTCACCTTGCTGCTAGATCGCCTGCCAGCAACTATTGATTTTTGTTTCCCCAATCTCCAGGAGAGAGGGAAAGAAAAGATTAAAAACACTTTGTCAGTTTGGTGGGGAATAAGAATTCTGTGCAAGGGGATACCTAGGAGGGCAAGGGGTCAGGGCTGAGGCACTGTATGTCTTTATGGCTTTAACCGTTTCCCGGCCAAATACATTTTTAAAAACATCTCTCTCTATTCTGTCTCTATTCTGTTTCTGTGATTTCCTGCTTAGTGGGAAGAAAATACTGCAGTGCTGGAGAAGGGATGAAGGTAGGGGGCTTGTTACATTACACCCCCCCCCCCTGTTTCCTGTAGTCTAGCTTCTGCTTTATGAGTGTGTCTAATGGTTATGAGACAGCACCCAAAATTTATATCTCATCCCTGACAGTTAGGAAGGATGACATGATCAGGCCCTGTTCAGTGCAGAATATGACATTGTCTTAACCTAGTGTCGATGTCCGCGCCCGCATGGAAATCATTTAGCATATAAAAAAAATCCCAATCAAAATTTGTCTGTTTAAACTAGAGATATCTTTTGCATGGGCTGTGTCTCAATCCATCGCATCTGCCAATGTTGGCTTGCCACATCTGCAGTGGAAGTAGCAGACCAGGAGACATCCCAAAAATCGGTCTTCTCACAAAAGAATTCTGTGGTGTCTGAACGGAATATGACCTCACCATCAATAGCAGAGAATCCCACGAACACCTACAGTACCAGTCAAAAGTTTTAGAACACCTACTCAAACGTTTTTCTTTATTTTCACTATTTTCAACATTGTAGAATAATTGTGAAGACATCAAAACTATGAAATAACACATATGGAYTCATGTAGTAACCAAAAAACTGTTAAACAAATCAAAATACGTTTCATATTTTAGAATCTTCAAAGTGGCCACCCTTTGCCTTCATGACAGCTTTGCACACTCTTGGCATTCTCTTAACCAGCTTCATGAGGTAGTCACCTGGAATGGATTACAATTAACAGGTGTGCCTTCTACATTGTGGTACAAAAAATAAAAACTGGAATGAGTAGGTGTGTCCAAACTTTTGATTGGTACTGTATATGTTCACACGCTTCACGGAACTGTGTCCGCCGATGTGTCAACTTCTGTCTGTAGCGTCCGAACGGTTTGGGCTTCAAACTAATATGACCCCACCATCGAAATCCACAAGCCTCAGAACCCGTTCTTTTATAGCTCAATACTCACAACACTCTTGAAGGTAACCCGGTACCAGTTTGAGGAATGAAACAAACAAACGGTTTAATATGGGTAAAAAATATTTATATAATAATTTCCAGATCTTTTGGTATTGTCCTTCGGTGGCTTGCTTTTGGAGTCAGGTCCAGGAGTGGTTGTTAAGTCATGAAGTCATAATGTGTTCAGATGGACCTACAACCAGTACTGTTAGGAGATCTGAAAAACCACAATCAATCAATGGGAAATATGATTATACTCTTAGGTAAAGTATTTATTTTGAGGAACAATCTCATATCAAATCAAATCAAAGTTTATTTGTCACGTGCGCCGAATACAACAGGTGTAGACCTTACAGTGAAATGCTTACTTACAGAATCTAACCAATAGTGCGAAAAAAAGGTATGTGTGTGTGTGTAGGTAAGTAAGTAAAGAAATAAAACAAAGTAAAAAGACATTTGAAAATAACAGTAGCAAGGCTATATACAGACACCGGTTAGTCAGGCTTATTGAGGTAGTATGTACATGTAGGTATGGTTAAGTGACTATGCATATATGATGAACAGAGAGTAGCAGTAGCGTAAAAAGAGGGGTTGGCGGGTGGTGGACACAATGCAGATAGCCCGGTTAGCCATTGTGCGGGAGCACTGGTTGGTGGGCCAATTGAGGTAGTATGTACATGAATGTATAGTTAAAGTGACTATGCATAATGATAAACAGAGAGTAGCAGCAGCGTAAAAGAGGGGTTGGAGGGGGGACACAATGCAAATAGTCCGGGGTAACCATTTGGTTACCTGTTCAGGAGTCCTATGGCTTGGGGGTAAAAACTGTTGAGAAGCCTTTTTGTCCTAGACTTGGCACTCTGTACCGCTTGCCATGCTGTAGTAGAGAGAACAGTCTATGACTGGGGTGGCTGAGGTCTTTGACAATTTTTAGGGCCTTCCTCTGACACCGCTGGTGTAGAGGTCCTGGATGGCAGGCAGCTTTGCCCCAGTGATGTACTGGGCCATACGCACTACCCTCTGAAGTGCCTTGCGGTCGGAGGCCGAGCAATTGCCGTACCAGGCAGTGATGCAACCGGTCAGGATGCTCTCGATCGTGCAGCTGTAGAACCTTTTGAGGATCTCAGGACCCATGCCAAATCTTTTAGTTTCCTGAGGGGGAATAGGCTTTGTCGTGCCCTCTTCACGACTGTCTTGGTGTGTTTGGACCATTCTAGTTTGCTGTTGATGTGGACACCAAGGAACTTGAAGCTCTTAACTGCTCCACTACAGCCCCGTCGATGAGAATGGGGGCGTGCTCGGTGCTCCTTTTCCTGTAGTCCACAATCATCCCCTTAGTCTTGGTACGTTGAGGGATGGGTTGTTATTGGCACCACCGGCAGGTCTCTGACCTCCTCCCTATAGGCTGTCTCGTCGTTGTCGGTGATCAGGCCTACCACTGTTGTGTGTCACCTGCAAACTTAATGATGGTGCTTCTTGGTAGAAATGGTACAAATAGGGAGTATCAAGACCTGGTAAGACATCATACTAAAATAGAAGGATGTATTGCAAAAGGAAATAGTAAAATTGTAGTGTATTGGGAAAGATGGGTTAGTCTGTGGATATCTGAGGGTGGAATTAAGATTGTAGTCTTCCAGGAACAAGGCCTAACAAAAACAAATAAACGGGTACTTATAAATCCCATACATTTTCTTCCATTTCTGTAACCTTTTACTTCAGTGGACCTAAATCAGGGTCACACAGTGTTTCTTGTTAGTCTTAAACAATTCTACCTTGAAAGCAAAAGTATACACCTCATACACATGGTTATGGGCTTAAAAAACATGAACACCTGTACCATGTCAGATATAGGGCTCTAGTTTAAACAAACCTAACACAATGGTAAATCTAAGTGGACTAAATTCAGGGTCACACAGTGTTTCTTGTTAGTCTTAAACAATTCTACCTTGAAACAAAAGTATACACCTCATACACATGGTTATGGGCTTAAAAAACATGACACCTGTACCATGTCAGATATAGGGCTCTAGTTAACAAACCTAACAACAATGGTAAATCTAAGTGCAGGTGGTAGTGCTATAAGTACAGGGGTGTGTCAGAAATAGCTATGCTATTTTTTCACTATCACAATTATTGGGCCACTTGCTGGCATTGGCACAAAAGGCTGGGTTTTGGTGTGTCGAGGCTAAGTTTGTGGATGTGTTTGAGGCTTGGCCCCTCACTGGCCAATCAGAACGTGCTCCACGGAGAGAATACAGTTGAAGTCGGAGTTTACATACACCTTAGCCAAATACAATAAAACTCAGTTTTCACATTCCTGAATTTTTTTTCCTAGTAAAAATTCCCTGTTTTTAGGTCAGTTTTGTCACGATCTTTTGTAAAATTAACGTACCAAGGCGCAGCATGCGTAGAGTTCCACATGTTTAATTAAAGAAACTACACAAAACAATACAGAACAAACGAAAAGTAAAGTCAAATGCAGTGCACACTGGCAACTACCACACAAACAAACAAACAAGATCCCACAAAACCCCAGTGGGAAAAGGCTGCCTAAATATGATCCCCAATCAGAGACAACGATAAACAGCTGCCTCTGATTGGGAACCATACCAGGCCAACATAGACATATAATAACCTAGATAACCCACCCTACTCACACTCCGACCTAACCAACATAGAGAATAAAGGCTCTCTATGGTCGGGCGTGACAGAGTTAGGATCACCACTTTATTTTTAAGAACGTGAAATGTCAGAATAATAACAGAGAGAATGATTTATTTCAGCTTTTATTTATTTCATCAACATTCCAGTGGGTCAGAAGTTTCCATACACTCAATTAGTATTGTGGTAGCATTGTCTTTAAGTGTCAAACGTTACGGGTAGCCTTCCACAAGCTTCCCACAATAAGTTGGGTGAATTCTGTCCCATTCCTCCTGACAGAGCTGGTGTAACTGAGTCAGGTTAAGTGGCCTCCTTGCTCGCACACGCTTTTTCAGTTTTCTTCCCACCAATTTTCTATGGGATTGAGGTGAGGGCCACTACAACACCTTGACTTTGTTGTCCTTAAGCCATTTTGCACACACTTTGGAAGTATGCTTGGGGTCATGGTCATTGGGGTCAAGCTTTAACTTCCTGACTGATGTCTTGAAATGTTGTTAGGTATATCCACATAATTTCCTGCCTCATGATGCCATCTATTTTGTGGAGTGCACCAGTCCCTCCTGCAGCAAAGCACCCCCACAACATGACGCTGCCGCCCCCGTGCTTCACGGTTGGGATGGTATTCTTCGGCTTGCAAGGCTCTCCCTTTTTCCTCAAACATAACAATGGTCATTATGGCTAAACAGTTATATTTTTTCTTTCATCAGACAAGAGGACAGTACGATCTTTGTCCACATGTGCAGTTGCAAACCGTAGTCTGGCTTTTTTATGGCGGTTTTGGAGCAGTGGCTTCTTCGTTGCTGAGTGGCCTTTCAGGTTATGTCGATATAGGACTCGTTTTACTGTGGATATAGATACTTTTGTACCTGTTTCCTCCAGCATCTTCACAAGGTCCTTTGCTGTTGTTCTGGGATTGATTTGCGCTTTTCGCGCCAAAGTACGTTCACATCTAGGAGACAGAACGCGTCTCCTTCCTAAGCGATATGATGGCTGCGTAGTCCATGGTGTTTATACTTGCGTACTATTGTTTGTACAGAGGAACGTGGTACCTTCAGGTGTTGTGGAAATTGCTCCCAAGGATGAACCAGACTTGTGGAGGTCTACAAAAAGGTCTTGGCTAATATCTTTTGATTTTCCCATGATGTCAAACAAAGAGGCACTGAGTTTGAAGGTAGGCCTTGAAATACATCCACAGGTACACCTCCAAATGACTCAAATGATGTCAATTAGCATAGTAGAAGCTTCTAAAGCCATGACATCATTTTCTGGAATTTTCCAAGCTGTTTAAAGGCACAGTCAACTTAGTGTATGTAAACTTCTGACCAACTGGAATTGTGATACAGTAAATTTTAAGTGAATAATCTGTCTGTAAACAATTGTTGGAAAAATGACGTTGGTGTCAATGCACAAAGTAGATGTCCTAACTGACTTGCCAAAACTATAGTTTGTTAACAAGAAATTTGTGGAGTGGTTGAAAAACAACTTTTAATGACTCCAACCTAAGTGTATGTTAACTTCCGACTTCAACTGTGTGTGTGTGGTTGCTTCAAGTTGTGTGTATTTACGGTCATTTATGTATTGCCTTGGAATCAACTCCAATTCCAATGTTAGTCATTTATAGTTTGTTAAATGTCTTACAGAAACGAAATAACAAAATGTAGACCTATCTTTGCTAAATATGTTAACTTCAACCCATTTTCAGTCCACATTGTTTTAAGTAATTGCATGGCTTCAATAGCATTCACACTGATTTAGGGGCTAGGACTACTGTAAATTACATCATGGCTGAGCATGGACATGCCAAAAATGGTTAATAAGCAGAATAAATTAATTATTGATAAGGCCTAAAAAGAGAGAGAATAATTGTGGCAACCCGTCATTTAGGGCAGTTGTGTTGAGTTAATAAATCRGCATACAAACATGGTCTCTTTTTTGTTTTCTTGAGTAAGACAGCGCCAAATAAAATGTATTGTATGCTGCRGCATAAATGATGTAATGTGCCAGGGAGATATGTAATTAYTAATACTAAGTGTATGTTGTGTAGGAAGATGTTAGTAGCCCATGTGCCTCACCCTATTAATTTGGTCTATTTACCCCTCTTAATTTCACCTACTGTTCTGACTTGGTGGTGCACATGTAGCCTATAACCTGTTTTAGATAAATGTAATCATCMAATATTGTAAGAGTTTTCTTTGTCTGCTTATATGCCTCCTTTATTTATCCTACGGTTCTGACTTGGTGTACAGGGAGAACACTGTAAGAACTGCCCATGTTCTGAATTCTGTCCTATACATTTCAAAAGTGCTGAACAAATAGTTATAGTGACTACGTCCGTCCTAGCTCGCTCATTAATGTCTTAATCYAAATTACAGATMGCCTCTTATCCGCTTGTCGTCCCCTTGTGCCATAGTTTGTACATCTCAATTGTCATTGGAAACCACATTTGTTTAAGCAAATCAGCCATATCAGATATATWTTTTTAAAGGCAGTAAATGAGGCTGAATGAACTGTTTCACTGCCAGACAAGGCTCTGCTGATAGCCAGGTGTAGCAGTGGTATAGTGCAATTAATGTATTGTTTAGTGTTGTGTTGTGTCACTTTGCTGGCATGCATCCCACTTTTTTTTTTTGCCCCACCAAGATTTACCAAAAAACATCGCCACTGCATATCAGCTATGGTTTTTAAAAAGTAGTAAATGAGGCTGAATGAACTGTTTCGCTGCCAGACAAGGCTCCGCTGATAGCCAAGTGTAGCAGTGATAATATGTTGGGACTGCTGTTAGGACAGCTTTATGTAGGCCCTAACAGTTTGTGGGCACCGTTTGTCACCGTTATAGTGCCATTCGTGTATTGTTTCGTGTTGTGTTGTGTAGGGGCTTTGCTGGCATGCATCCCACTTTAAAAAAAAGTTGGGCCCCACCAATATTTACATGCTAAAATCGCCACTGAATAATTCTAATCAAATTCTAAACAAAACTAAACAACTTCTTTTAAATAGGCTATTTCACACTTACAGGCACCATCATTTCTSCCATTGGGCATACAATATTAAAACAACGCGGACTACGGATGTTTTTACGCACATCCAAACYTTTCACAGTAGCTGGACAAAGATCCAATATAAATAGAAAGGGAGAATGTCCACTCGTCTTTATACTACTTCCAAATTGGCCTATGTTTTATGAACATCATCGGAACCATTTAACAGATCAGATCACAGACGTTGCATTGCAAGCACGCCACGGACATTGTCACCATAATACTAGGAAGGTGAATCATTCTAATACGTTTGGTTGTAATCAAATTAAACGAAAAACAAGCCAGTGCCCCTGTGACAACAATTTTGGACCCCCCTTGTGGCCCCCCTAAATGTAGAGTATGAAATAATTTTACATTACAAATTTTTGTTATCGTTCTTTTTTTACATCCATTATTAGACAGTGGCAATGATGATGATTATGTGAGGAGACCAAGGCGCAGCGTGATGTGAATACATTCTTCTTTAATAAAACGAAGAACACTTAAACAAACTAACAAAAACAACAAACGAACGTGAAGCTATAATAACTGAGTGCTGACATGCAACTACACATAGACAACTACCCACAAAACCTAAATGGAAAATGGCAACCTAAATAGGATCCCCAATCAGAGACAACGATAAACAGCTGCCTCTGATTGGGACCCAATTCAGGCCACCATAAACCTACATTACCTAGACATACAAAATCCCCATAGATAAACAAAAAKCCTAGACAAGACAAAAACACACATACCCACCCTCMTCACACSCTGACCTGACCAAAATAATACAGAAAATATAGAAAACTAAGGTCAGGGCGTGACAATTATAGCCTATCCGTCTGATTTAACTTTTAATTCATCCATTGACTGATCTAACTTGCTTGCCATGGCACACACAGAGCTAGAGGCTATTGCCGCTTTGATGACTTGTGATTGGCCAACAACAACATCAAGCTATGCTCGCCACTCTCATAAAAACTCTGAGCAACAGCTCTCTAGGGTCCTTACCGGCAAATCCATTATAATTACACATACCCGAGACCCGTGACAATCAAWTCAGATCCGACCCGGATCCAACAGCACACTATGGAATTTCGGGCCGACCCGGTCAGGTCCCGGATAATCATGTTCGGCGGGACCCGTGAATACCTCTATATCTCTGAGTATTTTCACTTAATCTTAGTGGAAAAAGTAACACCTTATATTAACAGCCTCAGTAACAAAATATATGGGTTGGGTAAATTGTAAATGGTACATTTAGAATATCCTTCTAATGAGAAGTCCAAGGAACCGCTCATGACTGATGCCCATCCTACTGCTTCCTACTAAATGTCTGTCTGCACCATGATAAACTGTTGTCATGCAACACTTCTCTATCATATTTAGACATTTTTATTTGAATTTACTTTTTGATCAAAAATATTATATATTTTTTAACAGATCAACTTCTCTTTAGCATAATTGAATGTATCTCATCAGCCCATAGAAATCAGCCTGCTTGTGTTGTGTTGCGTTCTAACTGCCAACAGATAGAATGCTTGGAAGTACAGTTATCCTAAGAGAACTGGTGGTCTGCTCCAAGGCATATCATTGTATTCTCTCATGCATATTCACMTATTAACGTAAACCTCTGAGCATGCAGATTAGTCATGTCTCCACAGTGGACTCTTTTACCGTGTCCTGTTGTTTTTGTTTGATTATGTGCTATTTGTGCACCCTTTTGTACTGTGTGTGTGCGTGCATCCGTGCGCACAGCTAGGTGGTACATGCTTGTGTGTATATGTGTGCATGCGTGTGTGCGTGCGTGCGTGCATAGCTAGGTGGTACAGTACGTGCTCGTCCATGCCTAGACACATGGCTTTGTCTTGTCCTGGCACCATGCTCAGCTCACCAGATGTTCCCCTGTTTCATCGTGCTCCTCTAGCACTATATGTTACKGAGGACAGTTGTGCTGTGTTAAGAGCTTCCCGCTGGCTGCTCAAAATACAACCTGCACTCTTTCATTGTAAAGTCTTGCTCTGTAGAGAAAGAAATTATATGGAATAATAGTTATATGGAATAATAGTGATTGACAATGTCTTGATAAAAATAGGTCAAAGAAATAAAAGACTGACTATGGCTGTTTTAATTAGCCTACCTGTGATCCTTCTGGGTTCAGTGACATGGTACAATGGGTTACCAACCGCAAGTGGCAACCCAAGTGTTGTTTACTGTGCTCTGAGCCTCACTGTTTATAAGATCACAGGTGGACCTTGTGTAATGGAGAATTGTCATGATAAAGGGGAAGGATACACACACACAAACACACAAAACACACACACACACAAAACACACACACACACACACACATGCTAAGCAGCTGAGATACACCCAGGTTGAATTGGAGCAAGTTGTACCCCTTGTCCACCCCGCCAGTCACCCACCCTTCACACACACCCACTCACAAACACATAAAGTGGAGCTGTCAAATAAGGCACCACTTGTTTTGAAGGGGAAAATTCAGACTTATTAATTCAAAAATGAAGCATGCCTTGGGATTTTTAGAGGGAGGCAGACATGAAAACAAGGAAAACTCTTCTGACAAGGAGAGGAGTAGTCTCTTTATTAATGCAAATGAGTGTGTGAAAATTCAAGGAGCTGCTAGTGGGCTCTGAGGCTCCTACATCAGTCACATCAGCCTCCCACTCCCCAGCAGGCAGAATTAAAGCAGAAAGATCTATAAGACCTAGGAGCATAACAGCTAAAGGGCCTATAGCTAATGTTAACAGGCTCATAGGGCATGGAAGTCTTGTGGCTGGCTGGCTGGCATTTACTGTGTATATCACTGATTTCTGTTTGTTTCACAAAATTATAATAATCCCTTTATACTTTTAACATTGGAAGTAAATGACCAGGACTGGGTTTGTATGTGGCATTAGCAGCCATATACACCGGCCATGAACTTTCTCAACCTTCAGTCTCTTGACCGTCCATCTACTGATGATGATTAATGATGTTGTTGTTTTTAAATAGCTTGTTTTGTTATTGTTGCTTTGCAGCCCTTTGAGATTTCTTTATGTAATGAATAGCGCTATAATAATACATTATTATTATTATATTAMATTGCCATATCTGTATTCTGTATTTTTCTTGACTTGAGTACTGGAATAGAAGATCAGTGCAGTCCAGTACCTGAGCTATGAAATTTTGAGTTCACTCCTGCCCTCTGATCTGTTTGAGGGTTGATTAAAGTTTAATTAGTGCCCATCTCGACCAAATACCACTGACTGTGTGTGTGGGGGGGGGGTCACCATCGGTCGGTCGGTGAGTAGTTTTAAGCTGAGCCCAGGTCTTTTCTCTTTCTCTCTCTGGGCCCCACTTTATTCATGRCTGAGGGACACTGGAAGCAGCAAACAACTAAATGTTTCATCAAGGTTACTTCCTGGAGAGATGTACTCTTATGTACCTTACAGTCATGACMTTCTACGTCAACCTGCATATAACTTGCATTCTCCTGACCTGCAGTTCTTTGCAGTGAGTTGTTTGAGCATGGTACTGTTAGATAGGAGAGTGTGTACAGTCGGCTGTGTAGCTCAAGATAGGGATTTTGTTCAGGAAGTATTCGATACCCTGAAGTCTGAACCCCCCCCCCCACCACACACACACACACACAGTCAGTGGTATTTGGTCGAGATGGGCACTAATTAAACTTTAATCAAGCCTCAAACAGAGTAGAGGGCAGGAGTGAACTCAACATTTCATAGCTCAGGTTCTGGACTGCACTGATCCTCTATTCCAGTACTCAAGACAAGAAACACACACACACTCATTCAAATGGTTTGGCTGGGGATGATTTTGTATAATTGGAGGCAATGAAACTAGCTCCTATTGCGACTGGGAATCTAGAACTGCTTAAATATGAAATGTTTTAGTTTTTTTACGAAAACAACTCTTCCCATTTACTGTATGGAAGCAGGAAATATCAAATATTTATAAGAATATATTTTATTTGTGAGCTTCATTTGCAATTCTAATCAAATRGGGCTGAATCTTTTTGGGAGACTTATAAACACTGCATCAACACATTAGGTTTTAATAGAGGGGATGTGCAATGTCAGTAAAAAAAAATCATTTCAGCTCCACTGCCGTTTTCCTGAATTTGGAAGTAGTGTAGTGCCACAAAAAAAGGTCTTGTTTATTCAGTTATSCTTCTAATATCTGTCTTAAACCATAATGAAGGGATAAAATACTTTTTAGAGAGATAGGTACTCCAGCTAACCGACTCCACTATTGGGCCYGTATAGCTCCAATCAAACATTTTACAAATTGAAACTGCTGAYCATTTATCCCACTAACTTACACATATCTGAAATATATTATTTTCTCTTGTACATTAGTAAATAAACAGAATTCTGAATTTGAGTGGAACCTGTGAGTGACTGAGTGACATCTGTTGGTCACCATTATGGGATCAAATTCCATTTCAATTTAAAGGGTGTTACACACAATACTCCACAATAGATTTATCCAACACTATTGCTCCACCTCAAGGCTCTTTGGAAAGAGATTACAAAGATAGATATATGATATGTTCGTATGGCCAAAATCCATCACAGTTTTATCACATAAAGGGGCATTGGTGTAAAGAGAGGGCAAACTCCTGAGTGTAGTGTCAGGGTGCATTATAGAGGTCAAACACACACACACATACACATACACATACACATACACATACACACACACATACACATACACATACACATACACACACACACATACACACAGACATACACACACACACACCCTGCCCCATGTGACAATTACTGCTTCACCTCCTATTCAAAACTTTATGAGAAAATGGACTGAAGGATTTAACTCTGGTCATAACAGGAGAGAAGGGCAGCGCCATGATAGCATAGATCAACTGTCCTGCTCTTTGGTATCAAAGACATCCATAACATCAACTCTGGTGTTAACACAAATGTTGTTTCCACAGTTAGAACCAGGTCCTTTCATTTAAAGTAGTCTTCATAATAACAGCACATACTATATCTATATAGACCTAAATACATAAATTCAGCTGTACTGAAAATCTGCTTTATCTATTTTAGGGTAGAAAGAAAAGTAAACATATTTTTATTTGGCATATTGATTGATTTGAATAAGTAATAGCCAGGTTAATCTGTAGTGGAACAAGACAATGCATTATTTCAGACAGGGGAGTGTCTGTTCATTGTGACATAAAAAGCAGACATCAGTAGCAGAGTGTTGGTGCCAAGCAAAAGTATGTATTACATATTCAGTCTCTATCCATCATTGTATTGCCATGCACCCCGTCCAGACCCAATGTTAACCGTCATATCTCCTTACGTTTATTGCCGCGTCCCACCTTCCCGAGAAAGATGATCGACGTTTCTACAGAAGACCGAMGTAGGACTTACTTCTTTTCTTCTTCTCCAATCGTGGTTTAGGGGGCGGGGGCTTTTATTCCATACTCTGGTTATGTGTCAGTTGCTAGACATAAGCGAAACAGTAACAGTTTACAGTTGGTGTTACTTTCAACATCTAACCCTCAGAGAGAGTGACTACATGTTTCGTCCATCAAGCTTTCAAGGAAATTGGGAATTGCATTTTACAGGCTTTGCGCACGTCACTTTTGACACGACACGACCCTTTAAGTTGAATCTGCTTTTTTCTACAGTAGGCTAGCTGTGCAGGAGTGGTCAGAGCCAAAATCAGCTATTCAGATCGGATTTCACCCAAACCAGCTGGGAGAGAGAGKATTTGTCATTTTGATTCCCTCCCCGATCCAGGAAAGCTTAGGCTACCAGGGAGAGAGAAAAGAGAGAGAGTGGGTGAGAAAGGAGGAGAGAGACGGGGGGGTTCCAAAGGAATTTCCAAGGATATTTATTCTGTTGCCGTAAGAAAAGTGTTGGTCAGTTGGGGGCGAGGCAGAGACCGCGGTCAAGGATGGACGAGCAGCCTCGGTTGATGCACTCCCACGGCGTAGGCATGGCCGGACACCCCGGCCTGGCACAGCATATGCAGGATGGCACGGGAGGGACGGACGGAGATGGAAGAAAGCAGGACATTGGAGACATATTACAGCAAATAATGACCATCACAGACCAAAGCCTGGACGAAGCGCAGGCCAGGTACGGTGGCATAGGAAATTACAATATGTTCAAAGCGTTATCAAAATAACATATTCATGAATTTAATTAAGAAATAACTACTGTGCTGTACATTGTAACAATATGATGTGCGTTCATTTCAGTGGGCTATCCAACGAAAACAATTAACGCCCACCCCAACGCAACAACTATTCGTAGGGGATAAAGTGCGTGACGTTAAACTCCCTTCAGCCTAACAGTTTTTATCTTGTGAAAGTGAACTTTTATATTAACAGTGTTATCAAATATGTTTGAATGTTTAAACATGAATGACATTATTAAGCTACTGCAACTATAGSTATTCTGAACTGTGAAGCGGGTTGCATCCACTTCTCAATTTCCAAATCGCTTTATCTMGTTACAAATGAGATTACGCAGTAATTCTTCGCGGTAATACATGTTGCGGATGCATTGCTTTTGGATACTTTGTTTCTTTTTAGCCAATGGCAATAAGGATTATCAAAGCACCAGTGCTGTGCGTCGAAATTGAGCCAATGACATCTATTCACATGCTCCTGTGCAAGAATAGATTACATAGGATAGACTGTGTCCTATTCATTACTGACATCCCACTGTGTTTTGAAATTGCAATGACCCTTTCATGTTAATAAATCATAGTTAATTAGGGATCAAGTGTAGTGGCACGACAAGGGTTCCAAATGTGGTTTGATGAGACAAAAGTATTTTTTCTATTGAAGAATAACACTATGCTATACAATAGGTATTTAGTTTAGATCACTTTGATTGAAGGGTTGGTTGGTCAAGTGTGTAAAATCTGTCAAGTGTGTAAAACAAATATACAATATCAATACCCATTGCAAAGATGAGTTTTATTCTTCCTCATCAAATTGACAGTGATCAAACCAGTCTGCTCATTTTAGATATGATACAAGCACAAGCAGAACACTTTACCACTAACTATTACCATCTCCTGGTCTTATTGAATATGGTCTAAAGTTGTGTGTMTTCTCTTTTTATAGGAAACATGCCCTGAACTGTCACAGGATGAAACCGGCTCTCTTCAACATCTTGTGTGATATAAAAGAGAAAACGGGTAAGGTGAAATTCTACCACATTACAACAATGACTTGCATCAGCATTTTTATGAAGCGATTATGGCCTGGACAACTTATAGCCTACACTATTTATAACACCATCTTTTGAATATGAGAAATATTGATATCATATTTCTCTACATATGTTGTTCAGGTGATCACCCCATAGTCTAACAAAATGGTTCTACAATACAACATGATGCTTTGTGGCATCCTACTGTATCTACTATTATCTTTGCATAGTCACTTTACAAATGACCTCAACTAACCTGTACCTCTGCGCATTGACTCGGTACCTGTACCCCCTGTATATAGSCTCATTATTGTTATGTCAATTTCTTGTGTTACTTTTTGATTTGATTAGATTTTTTTACTTTAGTTTATTTAGTAAATATTTTATTAACTCTATTTCTGGATCTGCATTGTTGGTTAAGGGCTTGTAAGTAAGCAGTTCACGGTAAGGTCCACACCTGTTGTATTCGGCGCATGTGGCACATAACATTTGATTTACATTTATTACCTCAAAACCAAACATCCTTATGTGTGTCAGTCAGTATTTGAATTTGTATTTAATATGGTGAGCCATAGCAGCCACAAACATTCAGAACAGACAGTAGAGAGGAAAGGACTTTACAGTGGACCCAAGGTGTTGTCATTGAGCCATTTATTAGGGCTGTACTTATTCAATCCGTTCTGCATCATCATGTTTTTCCTTGCCAAGTGTTTGTTTGTGATGAGCTTTTCGTGTTTCTACATGCTGATGCTGGCCAGAGGGATTCTCTCTGTTTGGGTTTGAAGCGAGGTTCAAAGTCATGTAGAGGAATGTGGGAAATATAGGCACTTAACACAAGATTAAAAGAAAGATGCGCTTGTCTCTGTTAATGAAAGAAAGCATGTGAATATGCCTGGAAGAACAGTCCAAGTTCTAACCTACTAAATATGTCTTTTTAGAAAATGGAAATCAAACTGCAATCTCTAATACATCTCTCTGAAGGCATATATCTCTGAACCTCTTTTGAAATTATTAGAGGATGTTATCACTTTAATGTGAGAAGTGTTACCAGCTACTATTATGACTGTCTATAACCYGCCAGAGAAATCTGAAAACAAATGGAAGATCAATAAAATGAGTCCGTTGTATCGTCTTCCTAATTTGCCCTAAAGGCTAATTTACAGACATTTCATTACTGTGAGTCAGACTCTGGCGCAGGGCTTAAAAAAGACGAGTTATTAACAGAAGACACTGTGTGATTTTCATTTTAGAAAAAAAAGGGAGAGAAGAAATGAAGTCCAGTCTGAGAAGTAGCCAGTGAGGTTGGCCCCCTGCCCACGGCCCCCTTACTTCTCAGGAGAATGCTTAGAGCAGGGAGAGAATTATGCCTGGCTCTTTTTAAACTGCCTGGCGTRGCTCTTGGTTCAACCAGAGTTCGTTTCCAAAATGAAGAAGAACAAAGTGACTTGGCCTTTTTCCTGCCCCCTCCTCCCCCTCCCCTGCTTCTCGTCTCTTCCCACTGTTCCTGGCAACCAGGAACCTGGGGGCTTCTGACTAGAGCAGCTCTCTTGGCCTGCTGACTCTCTACGTCCTAATTTAGAGGGAAAAAATGGTGTTGAAGGTAACGTTTCCACATAGATTTCCTTCAATTTTTTTGTTTGTTTTCTACACCCCTTTCTACTATCTTGAGTGAATTTAGTTTGGCTAATGTTTTGGTCTCTGTCGAGTGTTTAGCCTCCTTTGACAGGGTTTCAGTTGGTCGGGCGGAATTCAATGTACTTGGGCCCTCAGGATAAAAGCACCATGGGGGAATCCCTTTTGAAGAGTTTACTGGTTCACCCCCCCCTTTCTGTTTTGGTGATACTCGAGCGCTGCATGCCTTGTGTTGCTGGCAAAAGTCATACTGAGTTAGTTCTCTGACTTCTCTCGTTGTTACATTTTATCTGGATGATGCTTCTCTTAATGAATGAAGATGTGCTATAAGCATGTGGCTAAAGTATTTTAGTGCAAAAACAGAAAGCTTTGTTATTTGGATGAATATTATCCAAATAGAAAATAAGTTCTAAGACCACTTGGTATC
Source organism: Salvelinus sp. IW2-2015 (assembly GCF_002910315.2). NCBI lineage: Eukaryota > Metazoa > Chordata > Actinopteri > Salmoniformes > Salmonidae > Salvelinus > Salvelinus sp. IW2-2015. Next base: position 23,955,308 of record NC_036871.1, read on the forward strand.
ACACTATTCCTTCTGTATCATTTCACACGTGTCTAGTTGCTGTTCATCTTGTGGGCACAGATAGTTTRCCCCCTGTGCAGACAGAAGCCCAGAAATCCACTGCAGCGACAGTAGAAAATGACTCAAACCTTCACCATGACATTTACAGCCAAATGTGCTGAGCGCAGTGTGCAAAAAGAACAGCCCGTAATTTGTCAGGTCTTTTTTATATATTTTTTTAAAGAGTCAGCTTCTCCTCAGTTTTACATTGTTGCAGCCAGAGTCTCTGGAGGATTGAAAGGAGAGACTATTAAATCAGCAGGCTTATGCGACTGTTGTGTCCCCTTCCGTGAAAGCACTAAGAGGATATTATAGATATGCCGCTGTAGGTTGGATATGACGCTGTAGGTTGGCTTTCCTTCTGTAGATCGGATGTAGCATTTAAAGAAAACGTTTTTAATTCAATTGTTTTAAGTAACATCATCTGGATATAATGCAACATGCAACAATTTAAAAGATTTTACTGACTTATAGTTCACATAAAGAAATCAGTCAATTGAAAGAAATAAATTAGGCCCTAATCTATGGATTTCACATGACTGGGAATACAGATATGCATCTGTTGGTCACAGATACCATTAAAAAAGTAGGGGCATTGATCAGAAAACCAGTCAGTATCTGGTGTGACTACCATTTGCCTCATGCAAAGTGACACATCTCCTTCGCATAGAGTTGATCAGGCTGTTGATTGTGGCCGGTGGAATGTTGTCCCACTCCTCTTCAATGGCTGTGCGAAGTTTCTGAATATTGGCGGGAACTGGAACACGCTACCATACACATCGATCCAGAGCATCCCAAACAMGCTCAATGTCTGGTGAGTATGCAGGCAATGGAAGAATCTGAACATTTTCAGCTTCCAGGAATTSTGTACAGATCCTTGCAACATGGTGCTGTGCATCATCATGCAGAAACATGCTGAAACATGAGGTGATGGCGGTGGATGAATGGCACGACAATGGGCCTCAGGAATGCACAGGATCTCTGTGCATTTAAATTGCCATSGATAAAACGCAATTGTGTTCATTGTCCGTAGATTATGCCTGCCCATACCATAACCCCACCGCCATCATGGGGCACTCTGTTCACAACGTTGACATCAGCAAACCACTCGCCCACACGACACCATACACGCTGTCTGCCATCTGCCCTGTACAGTTGAAACCGGGATTCATCCGTGAAGAGCACACTTCTCCAGCGTGCTAGTGGCCATCGAAGGTGAACATTTGCCCACTGAAGTCGGTTACGACGCCTCACTGCAGTCAGGTCAAGACGCTAGTGAGGACAACGAGCATGCAGATGAGCTTCCCTGAGACAGTTTCTGACAGTTTGTGGAATAATTTTTTTATTGTGTGAACCCACAGTTTCATCACCTGTCGTGGTCGCTGGTCTCAGATGATCCCTGGAGGTGAAGAAGCTGGAGGTCCTGGGCTGGCATGGTTACACGTGGTCTGCGGTTGTGAGGCCGGTTGGACGTACTGCCAAATTCTCTAAAACGAAGTTGAAGGTGGCTTATGGTAGATAAATTAACATTAAATTCTCTGGCAACAGCTCTGGTGTACATTCCTGCAGTCAGCATGCCAATTGCACGCYCCCTCACTTGAGACATCTGTGGCATTGAGTTGTGTGAAAAACTGCACATTTTAGAGTGCTGTTTTATTGTCCCCCAGCACAAGGTGCACCTGTGTAATGATTGTGCTGTTTAATCAGCTTCTTGATATGCCACACCTGTCAGGTGGATAGATTATCTTGGCAAAGGAGAAATGTTCAATAACAGGGATGTAAACACAGAAATAAGCTTTTTGTGTGTATGGAACATTTCTGGGATCTTTTATTTCAGCTCATCAAACATGMGACCAACACTTTACATGTTGCGTTTATATTTCTGTTCGGTGTATATGTGTCTATGTATGCATGGCGTGTTCCCTGGTTGCTTCTCTCCTTGGTGTGGCATGTAAGTGGTGGGCGCGTGTTGACAGCAGCGATATGGCCTTCCTTTGGCAAGCAGCTGACAACTGAGGCAGGACTGCATTCCAATAACAGACAGAGCAGGCCTTAACTCCTGACCCTGCTCCCCGACCCCCCACGCCCAGCCCACCCCCATAGATTTGTGCTCCCCATAGATCTGGGCTGCAGTTGGCCAAGTGTCATGGCAGAAGATATTTAGCCAGCTTTAACAAGCACAGGGCTGCTCATCAGCTGTGAAATTTACAGGTGGATTGTGTTACTGTTTTCAGCTATTTCAGGAAAGCGTGTCTTTATTTGTAAAATTCCTGAAAGTGCTTAGCATTGTGTTTTTATTTGCCATGTGTGTATGTATGTGTGTGTTACCTGTACTTGTGACAGAGGGAAGAGTGTGAGTGTCTGTGGAACCATTGCTGATAGTGGAGCTGGCACGTACAGGTTGACCAAGTAAGAGAAGCCAGACACTAAGACTATGTTTCTGGGTGTCAGGTTACAGGCCAGAGCTCTCTCTCTCCTCTCTGTCTCTCTCTCTCTCTCCTCTCTCCTCTCTCTCTCTCTTCTCTCCTCTCTCTCTTCTCTCTCTCTCTCTCTCTCTCTCTCTCTTCTCTCTCTCCGTCTCTTCTCTCTCTTCTTTACCCAGGCCAATGTGTGTCGACAGCCACACATTACTCCCAGACTCTGCTCAAATGAATATCTCCTGCATGTTAAATATGATCCCACTTTGAGTTGTCAGAGCTAAATACCTGGTGAACTCAGTGACCCATGCCATCAAGCTACTAGTTTTCACATTACTGGATAATATGATTGCTGTGCTTTCGATGTTGAGCATATTGCAGCACTGTAAATTGTACCTGTGATTGAAGTTGAAGTCTGGGTTGGTTCTTATATACTTAAGCACACATCTGGAGAACACTGGTATCCTTTCATTAGACTAGACTCGGGCAAACTTGCACATATTTTCTTTGACCAAATTTGCTTTGATGGCTATGTATTTATTAGCTAATGATTTAGTGGTGGACTTGCAGTAYATTTAGTGATACTAGAATGTCAGTTGGTTGGTTCCATAGCCCAGTAAGCTACTGTAGTAAATGCATCAGCTACATCAGTATTGTGGATTATGGTCTGCTTGGTTTAGCCACGGAGAGTCTGGACTGGACACTGGTGTTGTGTTGTTGTAGCTGCAGTTTTTCAGTATTTAATTGACATGGCTGTCCATGATGAGTTCAGAGGTTAGTGTTCCCTCTCTTTGTTACTCTCCACTCATCTCCGCTGACAGATGGAGACATTAGTCTGTGATGTGCCGCGATCTGTCCTGAAACTAATGGCTATGTCCTTGGTTTCCCCACTGTGTTAGCAGGCAGACAGTATATCTGGCCTGGCCTGTTGGAAGTGCAGAAGCAGCATTTTGTCCCATCCAGGGTTTTAGTTTCAACAGAAATAAGAGTGAACACAGCTCTCTCTGTTCTCTCATAAACGTTTCCCAAACATCTTTCGAAGTTTTTCCAAAAACGTACGTCGTTTCTACATTAATTAGCCTAGTAGTTTGAACAAACCTCTCAACGCTCTCCCTAGCAAATGTAAATATAGGATAATGAACAAGAGTGGATTTATTTTCTATTTTCWGAAAATATCTGTTGTACAGAAATAGACTAGACACCTTTACCGGTGGGAAAACTAATATATTGTCTTTCCCTTCTGGGATGCTGAAGAAGATTCTCTTCCTATCTACGGTGTAGGACTATGACKGAGCTAACAGACAGACACACTTCAGAATCACTTCAGTTGTTCAGAACCGACAAGACATGTCCAGTGTTTCRSCTGTTCCCCATTCTACCATCATCTGAACCCACACTTGCAATTAGAACAGCTTATAAATTATGCAAATGGTGAGTGTGGTAATTGAGACATGTTAATCATGTTTTAATAGGCTAATTACACCCTGTATATCTGAGGTGGGAGCTGGTAATTTGCTATGATAACAGGTCTGGCGATTGGAATGGTCATATGGGGCGGCAGGTAGCCTAGTGGTTAGAGCGTTGGACTAGTAACCGAAAGGTTGCAAGATTGAATCCCTAAGCTGACAAGGTAAAAATCTGTCGTTCTGCCCCTGAACACGGCAGTTAACCCACTGTTCCTAGGCCATCATTGAAAATAAGAATTTGTTCTTAACTGACTTGCCTAGTTAAATAAAGGTCAAATAAAAATATGGTGGAATAGTGGGGGGGGGTGTACACTGTTACTCTGGGTCATCAACAAATAGTTATATTAATTCAAATGATTTCCCTTTGGGAGGAATAATGTTCAGTTTCGATTCCTCAGGTGAATGTGTCATTGTTTTTGAGTGTGCATAAATACCTAGATATTGGGACTATTTCACAAAGCTAAAGGGGAAGTTGTTCCCATTGATTTTGCCACTTGAAATAGCCCATCATCCATGTAGCCTACTGTTCAGTTTGTGCTGAACCAACATTTTGCTCTTGTGTTCTCCCKAACATGTTATACGCCCTACCACTCTATGGGAACAGGTAGGAAAAAGAGAGAGAGAGAGATATTTCATTGTACAGTACTTATTCAACAATCATATGAATGTATTGTATTTCTATTTACAGTCTGTTTACTGCACTCCTCTCAATTTGGTCATCTGATACAGCTGTATCGTAATGGCCATTCTGCAAACGCGGCTTTTATAAAAGGCTTTGTTCTTACTTGTCTGACAGATATCATATTCAGATCCATTACGGTAAGAATGCCTTCCCACTTATCTGACACTAAATTGCTTTAGAGAGGAAATTTGCTTCACAGCACAGTGGAGTTTTTAGTTTTATCTGATGTTTGTCTCTAATGCAGTTTTCAACCCTAGAAAACAACAACAATAACAACTGAATCACAGTGGAGTCTCCTCGACTATTGTTCTTCTTTGGGAGCAATTTGAAGTGGTTTTCTTACATGGTTTTCAAATGTTCATTCATGCAGTCTGAAATTCCATCTGCTTTATTTCTGTCTAAAAAGGTGGTCAAATCACACTCAGTTACTGCAGTACTGTGTAGTTAATATGTGGAATTGAAATGTGTGGAATTGAAATTTCTCAAAGTTTGTACTGACAGATATTAAATATCGAAATAGGATATGCATAAAATGCATCCCCCAATTACAATGTCTGCCTAATGTCACAATACATGTTTAGATGTTTAATACCTTCAAACACCAGGTTAGGCATACCTAACTTCAAAATAGGCAATGGTATCATCACTGTCATTAGTCAATGATAATTCTTCACGTTTTACCAGTGAAAAGACCAAACTGCATCTGCATGTCAATTATTTCATCTCAATCAGTTTAATGGGAATATGCATTTAGATGTTCTTTAGTTACTGTTTCATMAGTAAATTAGAGCTTATGGTGTTAACAAACTATATAGCCTTCCTGTATTTTGTTTAAATCAAAGCTGTTGAGTTTTGGCCCCAAGAAATGAGGTGGTGTTTTTGGTGTAACAGTAACGTTATACTATCATTGTGATCTTCCAAGARATTGATTCAGCTTTGATCTAACTTTACTAAACGAGCACCAGTGTGAGAAGTTGCTCTCCGGTGTGCTCCGGCAGCACTCTTAGCCTACTCTTGATGCAGAAACAAGAGACCACGTGTGGTTGTTTTATTGAAATCTCAGAATACTTGGCCATGGAAACATTTCTGGTTGGTCTCAGGGAATGTAAAACAGTTAGGGTTGGAGTTTTTTAAGACTGGATTGAGTGAAGTATAAGCAAATATGTTGATCGAGCAACTAAGAGCCTCACAAGTTTGACTAAATGACCTGATATCTTTCAGTCTAATAAGGCTATTTACTTACTGTTATAGATCTTCATCAGAAGCACGSTGTTTGGAAGTAATTAAGTGGTTAGGATGCCTAACTGTCCTCTCCAAGTTTAGCTGGAATATTGTCCAAATGGATTTGAGAAAAATGATTGGTTTACGATAGGCTTATCACATTGGCCAATGTCTCATCTTGCACTGCGCAGGATATCAGATCTCAACAATGATGTGTTGAATGAAGTGTTTAACATCACCAGTGGGCTTAGCTACCTCATCCTTATGATATACAGTGCCAGTCAAAAGTTTGGACACACKTACTCATTCAAGGGTTTTTCTTTCTTTTTACTATTTTCTACATTGTAGAATAATAGTGAAGATATCAAAACTATGATATAACACATATGGAATCATGTAGTAACCCAAAAAGTGTTAAACAAATCAAAATATATTTTATATTTGAGATTCTGCCTTGATGCCTTGATGACAGCTTTACACACTCTTGGCATTCTCTCAACCAGCTTCACCTGAAATGCTTTTCCAACAATCTTGAAGGAGTTCCGACATATGCTGAGCAACTCATCCCAAACCATCTCAATTGGGTTGAGGTCAGGTGATTGTGGAGGCCAGGTCATCTGCAGCACTCCATCACCCTCCTTCTTGGTCAAATAGCCCTTACACAGCCTGGAGGTGTGTTGGAAAACAGGACAATGACCCACTAAGCGCAAACCAGATGGGATGGTGTATCGCTGCAGAATGCTGTGGTAGCCATGCTGGTTAAGTGTGCCTTGAATTCTAAATAAATCACAGACAGCATCACCAGCAAAGCACCCCCACACTATCACACCTCCTCCTCCATGCTTRACGGTGGGAACCACACATGCGGAGATCATCCGTTCCACTACTCTGCGTCTCACATATACACGGGGGTTGGAACCAAAAATTTGGACTCATCAAACCAAAGGATAACATTTCCACTGGTCTAATGTCCATTGCTTGTGTTTCTTGGCCCAAGCAAGTCTCTTCTTCTTATTGGTGTCCGTTAGTAGTGGTTTCTTTGCAGCAATTTGACCACGAAGGACTGATTCACGCAATCTCCTCTAAACAGTTGAGATGTGTCTGTTACTTSAACTCTATGAAGCATTTATTTGGGCTGCAATTTCTGAGGCTGGTAACTCTAATGAATGTATCCTCTGCAGCAGAGGTAACTCTGGGTCTTCCTTTCCTGTGGTGGTCCTCATGAGAGCCAGTTTCATCATGGCGCTTGATGGTTTTTGCGACTGCACTTGAACAACTTTCTTGAAATTTTCCAATTTGAATGACCTTCATGTCTTAAAGTAATGATGGACTGTCATTTCTCTTTGCTTATTTGAGCTGTTCTTGCCATAATATGGATTTGGTATTTTACCAAATAGGGCTCTCTTCTATATATCTACCTTGTCACAACACAACTGATTGTCTCAAACGCATTAAGAAGGAAAGAAATTCCACAAATTAACTTTTAACAAGGCACACCTGTTAATTGAAATGCATTCCAAGTGACTACCTCATGATGCTGGTTGAGAGAATGCCAAGAGTGTGCAAAGCTGTCATCAAGGCAAACGGTGGCTAATTTGAAGAATCTCAAATATAAAATATATTTTGATTTGTTTAACACTTTTTTGGTTACTATATGATTCCATATGTGTTATTTCATAGTTTTGATGTTTTCACAATTCTTCTACAATGTAGAAAATAGTGAAGATAAAGAAAAACCCTGGAAAGAGTAGGTGTGTTCAAACTTTTGCCTGGTACTGTACATACTTTCAAGTGCAATGTGARTGCAAGAGACAGGRTGGAATGTCTGACTGAAATACGGGACAAATCAACCTTTTTTTTCTAAATTGGAGGTGTTTGAATTTGTTGATAAAATGCGGGAAARGATTGTTTGGTTGCGGAAGCGGGACAAAGGGTCACATGTGGTCACCCTATGTCCTATGTGCATGCCACTACACAGTAACACTTGTAAATCTTTAGAATGAGGGTTCCTTATTCACAGCTGTCGCTTCTTAGGATTTATTTCTCTAGTTTGTAGGCTACTATGTAGTAATGTGGGCTGCTGTACCGCAATGTATTTRAAGTGTCTGGGATCATGTCTCTCGCGCCCTCTGCTCACATTTGACTAGTGCAGCATTTGGCAGCATCGTGGTGTATAAAGGAACCCCCATGGCTGCGGTGAAGAGTCAAACATGAAATGGTGAGAGGCCCTTCCCTGCCCGACTTCGTAAAAATGACACAAATTAATACACTCTACTTAAACCAGAACAAGAGTAATGGTTGCCTTTCMCTGCGGCTTAGGAGCACTGTCAGTCGCTGCTCACTGCCCAGACGGAATCAACACCAATCAATGTTGCTGCTCCCTCCCCGCCTCTGCTCTCACTGGTTAGGATGGTAACAGGACTGCTGTAAAGGTGCATATACACACACACATGCATACACATACACACACACAATGTATTCTTTCACACTCACGCATGGACGTGGAAGTGTAAAATCAATGTCTGTGTGTGTCTGCGTATCTATCATATTTTATTTTATTGACAAAAACAAAAAAACAAAAAATATATATAATTTTTTCCGGACTGTAATGCAGTGTTTGCCACCAAAGAAAGCTACTCAGTGTATTTCTATATTATTAACATGGTGGCATGCATAATCAGGTGCTACATAGTCAGATGGGGAAGCGCGCTGGGCCTGATGCTTCAGCAGTGATTGGATGTTTCAATTACTGATATTAATGCCTTGTTGTAGTGACTCATGCAGTGCAGATAGCACCATTCATTTCCATCAGGACAGGGGGGTTAGACGGGTGTGGAAATGTCTCCCTCATCGCAGAGTAGTTTCCCATTTAAATGCCGGGAGGTGCTGACACAGACACACACGTGTCGTGCGCACACACGTACACACATACATGCACACACACAGACAGACACGCATACACACACATACAGACACACTCCCTCTCTCCCGCTTTCACACACACATGTTCAGGTGGATTGAGAATGGAGGAGAGGTTGCCGTGGGTAACGCATAACGACGAGGTACTCTCTCGCTCTCTCTGTTAGCTATTCTAATTTATGTTAATAAACCTTGCCGTTGCTGTGAGAGACAAAGGGGCCACAGATGAGTCTCTGTCAGCCTCCCACCTTCAGCAGGGGGAAAGGACCAGACAAATCAACCATGAAGAGAGCGAGAAGAGAGAGAGAAGAGAGGAGAGAGAGAGAGAGAGAGAGAGAGAGAGAGAGAGAGAGAGAGAGAGAGAGAGAGAGAGAGGAGAGAGAGAGAGAGAGAGAGAGAGAGAGAGAGAGAGAGAAGGAGAGAGCGAGAGAAGAGAGAGAGAGAGAGAGAGAGAGAGAGAGAGAGAGAGAGAGAGAGAGAGAGAGAGAGAGAGAGAGAGAGAGGAGAGAGAGGAGAGAGAGGAGAGAGAGAGAATTTCAATTTTGCATCCATACCTGAGTCTGTGCAGAATAAAACCACTTCACATCCACATTCCCAGTGTGTGTGTTTTTTATGAGTCTTGTACTCCATCGATGTGTTTGTGTCGCTGGGGAATTGAAATGTGGTTTTGGATCACTTCCCGAGGTGGACATCCCAGGTAGTGTTTAGCACAGCGGGGAGTGTAGAGCAACCGTTTTAACACAGGTCAGCACTTGGCTTGGCTGCTTGGCAACGGGTAGTTTCTGGCAATCACAGGTAAGGTCATCTCTGGGAGCCAGTAAGTAAGGGTCCTCTGAAGTCCCTTAAAACACCCAGGGAGGTTCTTCAAGGAGGGCTGGAAATCAATAACTTGACTTAAAGAGTGTTCCTGTGACGTAGACTTGGTAGTAAGAACACAAATACAGTTGTTTCAGATGGTGGTCAGGAGGACCAATGCTATTTGGTGTAGTTTAAGTGTGTTGTGTGTTATACCGATTTTCACAGTTCTATGTGAGAAGGATGTGAATGTATAATCTGAAATGGTTTGGCTATTTGTGGTGTGTGTAGATATGTCCAAACCAATACCTGTTGACCATGATACAACCTTTAGGATGAAACAATCTCATGCTACAGATAAATCAATTTGCACCGTGAGCTTATTCTCACTATGTCGTACTGCATATATCCCAAAGATGTTAAGCTGTTGTTCCCCCACCCCTCCTGCTGTCTGCATGCTTGCCTTTGGCAGTGTTAGTTCTGGACAGTTAACTCCCACTGATATGATGTTAATTGCTGTCATTTTCCTTTTTAGCTTGAGCATAATCAGAAAATTATAGACTTCTCTAACATGTATTATTAGACCACATCCCCATCACATGGACACCTTACCCTTGGAGCACAGAGTTGGGAAAGGCACAGGTGGCAGGTTTATGTGAGTGTGTGTGTTTGTGTGTCTGTCAGTGTTTGTGTCATGTACTATTTGAGGAGGGGGCGAGATGCYTTGCATAACAACTTCCCCTCGGAAAAATGGAAAGTGAGTCGAGAGGCATGTGTTGTGAATTTAACGAGACTTCACGTGAGTATGTCTCCATCAAGTGTAAAGCTGACATTTGCAGGCCCTGTTTCCCTATCTGACTATCTCTATACGTTTTGACATATGATTGATCATCAGATGTTGTTCTTCATTTGCCTAGGTGTCATTTCTCCTTCATTCTCTTCCTCTCTCGTCGTCACTGCTATGCTCCATGGTAAACATGGCTGTTTTARGACACAGGGGCGTAAATAGATGTTGTGGTGACATTGAGGGCTGGCTAACTACTGCACTCACACCACCGAGGCTAGGGCGTACGTTTTGAATGAACTTAAACCACATTAAAGTGTATACCGTCCATTAAAACAAATTGGATTTGAATGTGTAGCCAAAACCCATCAAAATAATATTGGGATGTGCAAATGTAGCCATAGCCTTTACATGTTTTATTATTATTATTATATAAAATGTTTTATATAAAATGTTTTATTCGTAAAATACATTTCAAAATTTGCCTTGAGTCTACAGGTATGTGATGCCGCGGTTAGAAACGATTCCAAATCAACCACAAAACAGGGAATCCAAAGCTCCGATAGTATAAAAACAAACAGAAGTGTATTTGCCAGACAAAGGCTACACGTTTCCAATTTAAAGCCTAATTTCATATGCTATATTCCATCCATGAATAAAGCAAAAGCGATCAGATTTA
>NC_036871.1:23966334-24010361 GCF_002910315.2 Salvelinus sp. IW2-2015
ATAGCTGCTAACTATACCCTGATGGTGTTCGTTTTAAATCTGATCTAAAGAAAGACTGCTACTACACCCTGATGTGTTTGTTTATTAATCTGATTAAAGAAAGATTGCTACTATACCCCTGATCGTGTTTTCATGTTTAAATCTGATTAAAGATAGATGCTCTATAACACCCTGATGTGTTCTGTTTTTAAATCTGATTAACAGAAAGCTGCTCTATACCCTGATGTGTTCTGTGTATAATCTGATCGCTTTTGCTTTATTTCATGGATGAATATAGCATAATGAAATTAGGCTTTAAATTGGAAACGTGTAGCCTTTGTCTGGCAAATACCACTTCTTTTGTTTTATTATACTATCGGAGCTTTGGATTCCCTGTTTTGTTGGTTTGATTTTGGAATCGTTTCATAAACCGCGGCATCACATTACTGTCAGACTCAAGGCAATTTTTAAAGTATTGTTACGAATAAAACTTTTATATAAACATTTTATATAATAATGAATAATTAAAACAGAGTTGAAAGGCTAATGGCACATTTGCACATCCCAATATTATTTTTGCATGGTTTTGGTACACCATTCAAATCCAATTTTGTTTTAATGGACGGTAATACACTTTAATGTGGTTTAAGTTCATTCAAAAACGTACGCCTAGCCATCGGTGGTGTGAGTGCAGTAGTTAGCCAGCCTCCAATGTCAACCACAACATCTATTTACGCCCCTGTCGTATAAAAACAGCCATGTTTACCATGGAGCATAGCATGGACGACGAGAGAGGAAGCAGAATGAAGGAGAATAACACCTAGGCAAATGAAAGAACAAAACATCTGATGATCAATCATATGTCAAAACGCATATAGAGATAGTCAGATAGGAAACAGGGCCTGCAAATGTTCAGGCTTTTACACTTGATGGAGAACTCACGGTGAAGTCTGCGGTTTAAAATTCAACACACATGCCTCTCAGACCTCAGCTTTCCTTTTTTTCGAGGGGAAGTTGTTAATGCAACTGCATCTCGCCCCCTCCTCAAATAAGTACATGACACAAAACACTGACAGACACACAAACCAACCACACTCACAGTAAACCTGCCACCTGTGCCTTTCCCAACTTCTTGTCCAAGGGTAAGGTGTCATGTGATCGGGGATGTGGTCTAATATACATGTTTAGAGAGTCTATAATTTTGCTGATTATGCTCAAGCTAAAAAGGAAAATGACAGCAATTACATTCATATCATGGGCAGTTAACTGCCAGAACTCAACACTGCCAAAGCAAGCTGGCAGACCAGCAGGAGGGGTGGGGGGCAACCAACAGCTATAACATCTTTGGGGATATGCAATACGACATAGTGAGAATAAGCGCACGTGCAAATTGTATGATCTGTAGCATGAGATTTAGTTTCATCCTAAAGGTTGTCATCATGGGTCAAACAGGTATTGCCGTTTGGACAGTATCATACACACACCTCACAAATAGCCTAACCATTGTCAGATTAACCAGTCACATCCTTCTCACAGTAGAAACTGTGAAAATCGGTATAACACACAACACACTTAACTACCCAAATAGCATTAGGTTTTCCCTCCTGCATCACCATCTGAAACAACTTATTTGCTGTTCTACTACCAAGTCTACGTCCACAGGACAACACTCTTTAAGTACCAAGTATTGAGTTTTCCAGCCCTCCTTGAGAACCTGCCCTGGGTGTTTTAAGGGACTTCAGAGGAACCCTTACTATCTGGCTCCCAGAGATGACCTTACCTGTGATCTGTTGCCAGCAGCCAAGCCAAGTGCTACCTGTGTTAAACGGTTTGCTCTCAACCCCGCTGTGCTAAACACTACCTGGATGTCCACCTCGGGGAAGTGATCCAAAACCCACATTTCATATTCCCCAGCGACACAAACACATCGATGGAGTACAGAGACTCAATAAAACACACACACTGCGGAGAAGTGGATGTGAAGTGGTTTGATTCTGCAGACTCTCAGGATTGGAGCAAAATTGAAATTCTCTCATTCTCTCTCTCTCTCTCTCTCCTCTCGTCTCTCTCTGCTCTCTCTCCTCTCTCCTCTCTCTCTCTCTCTCGTCTCTCTCTCTCTCTCTCCTCTTCTTCCTCCTCTTTCTTCCTTCGCCTCCTCTCATCTCCTCTTCCTTTCCCTCCTCTCTCTTGCTCTCTCCGTCATGTTGTCTGGTCCTTTCCCCCTGCTGAAGGTGGGAGAGGCCTGACAGAGACTCATCTGTGCCCCTTTGTCTCTCACGCAACGGCAAGCGTTTATTAACATAAAGTTAGATAGCTAACAGAGAGAGCGAAAGAGTACCCCGTCTTATGGCGTACCCCCGGCAACCTCTTCTGCCATCTCCAATCCACCTAACATAGTGTGGTGACAGCGGGAGAAGGGAGTGTGTTGTAGGTGTGTGTGTATGCGTGTCTGTCTGTGTGGTGCATGTATGTTGTGTACGGTGTGCGCACGACAACCGTGTGAGTGTCTGTTCAGCACCTCCGGCATTAAATGGGGAAACTACTCTGCGCATGAGGCGAAGACATTTCCACACCCGTCTAACACCCTGTCCCTGATGGAAATGATGGTGCTATTCTGCACTGCATGAGTCACTACAAACAAGCATTAATATCATAATCTGAAAACATCCAATCACTGCTGAAAGCATAAAAAGGCCCCAGCGCCGCGTCCCCATCCTGACTATGTAGCACCGGATTATGGCCATGCCACCATGTTAATAATATAGGAAATACACTGAGTAGCTTTCTTTGGTGGCAAAACACTGCATTACAGTCCGGAAAAAACATTATATATATTTTTTGTTTTTTTTTTTTGTCAATAAAATAAAATATGATAGATACGCAGACACACACCAGACATTGATTTTTACACTTCCACGTCCATGTGCGTGACAGTGTGAAAGAATACATCTTGTGTGTGCTATGGTATGCATGTGTGTGTGTGTTATATGCCCATTTACAGCAGTCCTGTTCCATCCTAACCATGAGCAGGCAGAGGCGGGAGGAGCAGCAACCATGGAACTTGGTGTTGATTCCGTCTGGGCAGTGAGCCAGCCGACTGACCAGTGCTCCCCTAAGCCGCAGCGAAAGGCACCCATTACTCTTTGTTCTGTTTTAAGTAGAGTTGTATTAATTTTGTCATTTTTACCGAAGTCGGGCAGGGAAAGGGCCTCTCACCATTTTCATGTTTGACTCTTCACCGCAGCCATGGGGGTTCCTTTATACACCACGGATGCTCTGGCCAAATGCTGCACTAGTCAAATGTGAGCAGACAGGGCGCGCAGAACAATGCATCCCGACACTAGAAATACATTGCGGTACAGCAGCCCGCACATTACTACATAGTAGCCTACAAACTAGAGAAATAAATCCTAAGAAGCGACCAGCTGTGAATAAGGAACCCTCATTCTAAAGATTTTACAAGTGTTACTGTGTAGTGGCAGCACATAGGACATTAGGGTGACCACATGTGACCCTTTGTCCCGCTTCCGCAACCATACAACAATCGATTTCCCGCATTTTATCAAACAAATTCAAACACCTCCAATTTAGAAAAAAAAGGTTGATTGTCCGTATTTCAGTCAGACACATTCCAACCTGTCTCTTGCCATCACATTGCACTTGAAAGTATGTACAGACCACGGCAAAAATTTGAACCAACCTACTCTTTCCAGGGGTTTTTCTTTATTCTTCACTATTTTTTCTAACATCTGTAAGAAGAATTGTGAAAACATCAAAACCTATGAAATAACACATATGGAATCACTATAGTAACCAAAAAAGTGTTAAACAAATCAAAAATATATTTTAATATTTGAGAGATTCTTCAAATTAGCCACCGTTTGCCTTGATGACAGCTTTTGGCACACCTCTTGGCATTCTCTCAACCCAGCATCATGAGTAGTCACTTGGAATGTCATCTTCAATTAACAGGTGTGCCTTCTTAAAAGTTAATTTGTGGAATTTCTTTCCTTTCTTAATTGCGTTTGAGCACAATCAGTTGTGTTTGTGACAAGTAGATATATAGAAGAGAGCCCTATTTGTAAATACACAAATCCCATATTATGGCAAGAAGCAGCTCAAATATAGCAAAAGAAAGACCAGTCCATCATTACTTTAAACGATGAAGGTCATCAAATTGGAAAATTTCAAGGAAAAGTTGTTTAAGGTGCCAGTCCGCAAAAAAACCCATCCAAGCGCCATGATGAAACGGGCTCTCAGAAGACCACCCACAGGAAAGAAGACCCAGAGTTACCTTGCTGCAGAGGATACACTCATTAAGTTTACCAGCCTAGAAATTGCAGCCCAAAATAAATGCTTCATAGAGTTAAGTAACAGACACATCTCAACCTGTTTAGCGGGAAAACGATTTTGCCCCCGTGGGGAACAATTTCCGCCTTCGTGCGTCAAATTGCTGTAAAAAAAACCAAAAACAAAAAAAAAAAAAATAAAAACCAAAATAAAAAAAATAAAAAAAAAAAAAAAAAAAAAAAAAAAAGAACCACCGGAACCGAATAAGAAGAAGAATTGCTTTGGGCCAAGAAACACAAGCAATGACATTAGACCAGTCGGGAAATTTATCCTTTGTGTTTGAGTAGTCCAACAGTTTTTGGTTCCAACACCCGTGTATATGTGAGACGCAGAGTCATGGAACGGACTGATCTCCGCGATTTGTGTGGTTCCCACCGTAAGCATGAGGAGGAGGTGTGTGATAGTGTGGCGGTGGCTTTGCTGGTGATGGTGTCTGTGATTTATTTAGAATTAAGGCACCACTTTAACGCAGCATGGGCTACCACAGCATTCTGCAGCGATACACCAATCCCATCTGGTTTGCGCTTAGTGGGTCATTGTCCTGTTTTTCCAACACACCTCCAGGCTGTGTAAGGCTATTTGACCCAAGAAGGAGGGTGATGGAGTGCTGCAGATGACCTGGCCCTCCACAATTCACCTGACCCAACCAATTGAGATGGTTTGGATGAGTGCTCCAGCATATGTCGGAACTCCTTCAAGATTCGTTGGAAAAGCATTTCAGGTGAAGCTGGTTGAAGATATGCCAGAGTGTGTAAAGGCTGTCATCAAGGCATCAAGGCAAGAATCTCAAAATATAAATATATTTTATTTGGTTTAACACTTTTGGCGTTACTACATGATTCCATATGTGTTATATCATAGTTTTTGATATCTTCACTATTATTCCTAACAAGTTAGAAAATATAAAAAGAAAGAAAAACCACTTGAAATGAGTAGGTTGTTCCAAACTTTGACTGGCCACTGTATATCATAAGGATGAGGTAGCTAAGCCAACTGGTGAGTGTTAAACAGCTTCATTCAACACATCATTTGTTGAGATCTGATATCCTGCGCAGTGCAAGATGGAGACATTGGCCAATGTGATAAGCCTATCGTAAACCAATCATTTTCTCCAAATCCATTTGGAAATATTCCAGCTATAAACTGTGGAGAGGACAGTTTAGCATCCTAACCACTTAATTACTTCCAAACAGCGTGCCTTCTGATGAGATCTATAACAGTAAGTAAATAGCCTTATTAGACTGAATAGATATCAGGTCATTTAGTCAAACTTGTGAGGCTCTTAGTGCTCGATCACATATTTGCTATACTTCACTCAATCCCGTCTGCTTAAAAACTCCAAACCCTAAACTGTTTTACATCCCTGAGACCAACCAGAAAATGTTTCCATGGACAAAGTATTCTGAGATTTTCAATAAAACAACCAAACACGTGGTCTCTTGTTCTGGCATCAAGAGTAGGCTAAGAGGTGCTGCCGGAGCACACCGAAGTAGAGCAACTTCTCAACACTGGTGCTCGTTTAGTAAAGTTCGATTCAAAGCTGAATCAATGTCTTGGAAGATTCACAATGATAGTAATAACGTTACTGTTTAACAAAAACACCACCTCAATTTCCTTGGGCCATAAAACTCAACAGCTTTGATTTAAACAAAATACAGAAGGCTATATAAGTTGGTTAACACCATAAGCTCTAATTTACTATAATCACAGTAAACTAAAGAGACAGTCTAAATGCGATTATCCATTAAACTGATTGAAGATGAAATTAATTTGACATGCAGATGCCAAGGTTTGGTCTTTTTCACTGGTAAACGTGAAGAATTATCAATTGACTAATGACCAGTGATGAACCATTGCCTATTTTGAAGTTAGGATGCCTACACCTGGTGTGTTTGAAGTATTAACACATCTAAACATGTATTGTGCATTAGGCAGACATTGTAAATTTGGGGACTGCATTTATGCATATCGCTATTTCGATATTTAATATCTGTCAGTACAAACTTTGAGAAATTTCAATTCCCATACCATTTCATTCCCATATTCAACTACACAGTAACTGCAGGAACTGAGTGTGATTTGACCACCTGTTTTAGACAGAAATAAAGGCAGATGAATTCAGACTGCATGAAGAAACATGTTGAAAACATGTAAGAAAACCACTTCAAATTGCTCACCAAAGTAAAGAACAATAGTCGAGTGAGACTCCACTGGTGATGATTCAGCGTTGTTATTGTTGTTTGTTTTCTAGGGTTGAAAACTGATTAGAAGACTAAACATCCAATAAAACTAAAAACTCCAACTGTGCTGTGAAGCAAATTTCCTCTCTTAAAGCAATTACAAAAGTGTCAGATAAGTGGGAAAGGCATTCTTACCGTAATGGATCTGAATTATGAGTATCTGTCAGACATAGTAAGAACAAACCTTTTAATAAAGCCGCGTTTGCAGAAGTGGCCATTACGATAACAGCTGTATCAGAATTGACCAAATTGAAAGGAGTTGCAGTAAACAGACTGCTAAAATAGAAATACAATACATTCACAATGATTGTGAATTAATACTGTACAATGAAATATCTCTCTCCGTCTCTCGTTTTCCTTACCTGTTCCCATAGAGTGTATGGGCGATATCACCATGGTCTTGGGAGAACACAAGAGCAAAAATGTTGGTTCCAGCCACAACGTGACAGTAGGGCTACATGGATGATGGGCTATTTCAAGTGGCAAAATCAATGGGAAAACTTCCCCTTTAGCTTTTGTGAAATAGTCCCAATATCTAGGTATTTTATGCACACTATACTTCGATCAAAACAATGACACATTCCACCTGAAGGAATCGAAACTGAACATTATTCTCCCAAAAGGGAAATCATTTGAAATAAATATAACTATTTGTTGATGACCCAGAGTAAAACAGTGTACACCCCCTCCACCCCACACATTCCACCATATTTTTATTTACCTTTATTTAACTAGGCAAGTCAGTTAAGAACAAATCTTTATTTTCAATGATGGCCTAAGGAACCAGTGGGGTTAAACTGTGCCGTGTTCCAGGGGCAGAACGCCAAGATTTTTTACCTTGTCAGCTTAGGGATTCAATCTTGCAACCTTTCGGTTACTAGTCCACGCTTAAACCACTAGGCTACCTGCCGCCCCATAATGACCATTCCAATCGCCAGACCTGTTATCAATAGCAAATTACCAGCCTCCACCTCAGATATACAGGGTGTAATTAGCCTATTAAAACATGATTAACATGTCTCAATTAAGCCACACTCCCATTTGCATAATTTATAAGCTGTTCTCATTGCAAGTGTGGTTCAAGATGATGTAGTATATGGGGAACAGCAGAAACACTGGACATGTCCTTGTCGGGTTCTGAACAACTGAAGTGATTCTGGAAGTGTGTCTGTCATGTTAGCTCGGTCATAGTCCCCTACCCGTAGATCAAGGAAGAGAACTTCTTCACATCCCAGAAAGGGAAAGACAATATATTAGTTTTCCCCACGGTCAGGTTCTCATCCTATTCTGAACAACAGATTATTTTTCTGAAAAATAGACAATAAATCCACTCTTGTTCATTATCCCATATAATTTACATTTGCTAGGGGAGAAGCGTTGAGAAGGTTTGTTCAAAACTCTAGGCTAATTAATGTAGAAACGACGTAACGTTTTGGAAAAACTTCGAAAGATGTTTGGGAAACGTTTATGAGAGAACAGAAGAGAGCTGGTTCACTCTTAACTTTCTGTTAAACTAAAACCCTGGATGGGACAAAATGCCTGCCTCTGCACTTCCAACAACAGGCCCACGGCCAGAATAATACTGCTGCCTGCTAAACACAGTGGGAAACCACAGGACATAGCCATTAGTTTCAGGACAGATCCGCTGGCACATCACAGACTACATGTCTCCATCTGTCAGCGGAGAAATGATGGAGAAAGTAACAAAGAGCAGGGAACCACTAACCTCATGAACTCATCATGGACAGCCATGTCCCAATTAAATACTGAAAAACTGCAGCTACCACAACACAACACCAGTGTCCAGTCCAGACTCTCGTGGCTAAACCAAGCAGACCATAATCCACAATACTGATGTACTGAATGCATTACTACAGTAGCTTCAACTGGGGGGCTAATGGAACACACCAAAACTGACATTCTGTAATCAACTAATCTACTGCAAGTCCACCACTAAATCATTAGCTAATAATACATAGCCTCAAGCAAAATTTGTCCAAAGAAAATTATGTGCAAGTTTGCCGAGTCTAGTCTTAATGAAAGGAACCAGTGTTCCTCCAGATGTGTCTTAAGTATATAAGAACAACCCAGACTTCAAACTTCAATCAAACAGGTACAATTTACAGTGGCTGCAATATGCTCAAACATCGAAAGCCACAAGCAATCATTATTATCCAGTAATGTGAAAACTCAGTAGCTTGATGGCAATGGGGTCACTGAGTTCAACCAGGTATTTTAGCTGCTGAACAACTCAAGTGGGATCATATTTAACAATGCCAGGAATATTCATTTGAGCAGAGTCTGGGAACGTAATGTGTGGCCTGATCGACAACACACATTGGCCTGGTAAAATGAGAAGAGCAGAGAGAGAGAGAGAGAGAGGAGAGAGAGAGAGAGAGAGAGAGAGAGAGAGAGAGAGAGAGGAGAGAGAGATAGAGAAGAGAGAGAGAGAGAGAGAGGAGAGAGAGAGAGAGAGAGACCGAGAAGAAGAGAGCTCTGGCCTGGTAACTGGACACCTCGCCAGAAACCATCAGTTCTTAAGTGTCTGGGCTTCTCGTTTACTTGGTCAACACTGTACGTGCCAGCTCCACTATCCAGCAATGGTTCCACAGACAAACTCACACTCTTCCCTCTGTCAGCAAAGTACGGGTACACACACATACATACACACATGGCAAATAAACACAATCGCTAAGCACTTTCAGGAATTTTAAAAATAAAGACACGCTTTCCTGAAATAGCTGAAAACAGTAACACAACAATCCACCGGCTTGTAAATTTCACAGCTGATGAGCAGCCCTGTGCTTGTTTAAAGCTGGCTAAATATCTTCTGCCATGACACTTGGCCAACTGCAGCCCAGATCTATGGGGAGCACAAATCTATGGGGGTGGGCTGGGCGTGGGGGTCGGGGAGCAGGGTCAGGGTAGGCCTGCTGTCTGTCTGTTATTGGAATGCAGTCCTGCCTCAAGTTGTCACTGCTTTGCCAAAGGAAGGCCATATCGCTTGCTGTCAACAGCGCCCACCACTTACATGCCCACACCAAGGAGAGAAGCAACCAGGGAACACGCCAATGCATACATAGACCACATATACACCGAACAGAAATATAAACGCAACAATGTAAAGTGTTGGTCCACATTTGATGAGCTGAAATAAAAGAATCCCAGAAATGTTCCATACACACAACAAAGCTTATTTCTGTGTTTACAATCCCTGTTATTGAACATTTCCCTTGCCAAAGATAATCTATCCCCTGGACAGGTTGTGGGCATAAATCAAGAAAGCTGATTAAAACAGCACATCATTACACGGTGACATTGTGCTGGGGACAATAAAACAGCACTCTAAAAAAATGTGCAGTTTTTTCCACCACAACTCAAATGCCACAGCATGTCTCAAAAGTGAGGGCGCGTGCAATTGGCCATGCTGACTGCAGGATGTACACCAGAGCTGTTGCCAGAGAATTTAATGTTAAATTTATCTACCATAAGCCACCCTCAACTTCCGTTTAGAGAATTGGGCAGTACGTCCAACCCGGCCTCACAACGAACAGACCAACGTGTAACCATGCCAGCCCAGGACCTCCAGCTTCTTCACCTCCAGGGATCATCTGAGACCAGCGACCACGACAGGTGATGAAACTGTGGGTTCAAACACAATAAAAAAATTATTCCACAACTGTCAGAAACTGTCTCAGGGAACTCATCTGCATGCTCGTTGTCCTCACTAGCGTCTGTGAACCTGACTGCAGTGAGGCGTCCGTAACCGACTTCAAGGGGCCAATGTTCACCTTCGATGGCCACTAGCACGCTGGAGAAGTGTGCTCTTCACGGATGAACCCGGTTTCAAACTGTACAGGGCAGATGGCAGAAGCGTGTATGGTTCGTGTGGGCGAGTGGTTTGCTGATGTCAACGTTGTGAAACGAGTGCCCCCATGATGGCGGTGGGGTTATGGTATGGGCAGGCATAATCTAACGGACAATAGAAACTAGCAATTGCGTTTAATCGATGGCAAAATTTAAATGCAGCAGAGATCTGTGCATATCCCTGGAGTGGCCCATTGTCGTGCCATTTCAATCACCGCCATCCCTCTGTTTCGCAGTTTCTGCCATGATGATGCCCAGCACCAATGTTGCAAGATCTTGTCACAATTCCTGGAAGCGAAAATGTTAGATTCTTCATTGCTGCATACTCACCAGACATGACCTTTTGGGATGTCTGGATCGATGTGTATGTACGGTTCCAAGTTCCCCACATTATTCAGAAATTCCGCACAAGGCCATGAAGGAGGATGGACAACATTCACCGGCCACATATCAACAGCTGATCCAACTCTCATGCGAAGGAGAAATGTGTCACTTTGCATGAAGGCAAATGGTAGTACACCAGATACTGACTGTTTTCTGATCACATGCCCCTACTTTTTTAATGGTATCTGTGACCAACAGATGCCATATTGAGCGCGAGCTCCGAGTGAAATCATAGATAGGGCCTAATTCTTCTTTCAATTGACTGCAATTTCTTATGTGAACTATAAAGTCCGTAAAATCTTTAATTGTTGCCATTTGCATTTATCCAGATGATGTTACTTAAACAATTGAAAATTAAAAAACGTTTTCTTTTAAATGCTACAATCCCGATGCTAAGAAGGAAAGCCAACCTACAAGCGCATAATCCAACCTACAGCGGCATATCTATAATATCCCTCTTAGTGCTTTCAACGAAGGGGAACACAACAGTCGCATAAGGCCTGCTGCCTTTAATCGTCTCTCCTTTCAAATCCCCAGAGACTTTCTGGCTGCAAACAATGTAAACTGAGGAGAAGCTGACTCCCTTTTAAAAAAATATATAAAACAAAAGACCTGAACAAATTACGGGCTGTTCTTTTTGCACACTGCGCTCAGCACATTTGGCTGTAATGTCATGGTGAAGGTTTGGGAGTATTTCTCACTGTCGCTGCCGTGGATTTCTGGGCTTTGTCTGCACAGGGGGAAAACTATCTGTGCCCACCAAGATGAACAGCAACTAGAACACGTGTGAAATGATACAGAAGGAATAGTGTGATACCAAGTGGTCTTAGACTTATTTTCTATTGGATAATATTCATCCAAATAACAAAGCTTTCCTGTTTTTTTGCACTAAATACTTTTTTAGGCCACATGCTTATAGCACAATCCTTCATTCATAAGCAGAAGCATCATCCAGATAAAAATGTACAACGACGAGAAGTCAGAGAACTACTCAGTATGACTTTTGCCAGCAACACAAGGCATGCAGCGTCGAGTAGCACAAAAACGAAAGGGGGGGGTGGAACCAGTAAACTCTTCAAAAGGGATTCCCCCATGGTGCTTTTATCCTGAGGGCCAAGTACATTTGAATTCCGCCCGACCCAACTGAAACCCTGTCAAAGGAGGCCTAAACACTCGACAGCAGCCAAAACATTAGCCAAACTAAACTTCACTCAAGATAGTAGAAGGGGGTGTAGAAACAAACAAAAAAATTGAAGGAAAATCCTATGTGGATAACGTTACCTTCCCCACCATTTTTTTCCCTTAAATTAGGACGTAAGAGTCAGCAGGCCAAGAGAAGCTGCTCTAGTCAGAAGCCCCCAGGTTCCTGGTTGCCAGGAACAGTGGGAAGAGACGAGAAAAGCAGGGGAGGGGGCCCCGGAGGGGGCAGGAAAAAGGCCAAGGTCACTTTGTTCTCTTCATTTTGGAAAACGAACTTCTGGTTGAAACGCAAGAGCAACGCCAGGCAGTTAAAAGAAGGCCAGGCCATAATTCTCCTCCTGCTTCTAAGCATTCTCCTCCTGCAGAATAAGGGGGCCGTGGGCCAGGGGGGCCAACCTCACTGGCTAACTTCTCAGACTTGGACTTCATTTTCTTCTCTCCTTTTTTTCTAAAATGAAAATCACACAAGTGTCTTCTGTTAATAAACTCGTCTTTTTTAAAGCCCTGCGCCAGAGTCTGACCACAGTAATGAAATGTTCCTGTAATTCAGCCTTTAGGGCCAAGTGTCTTTAATCAGATTTAAACAGAACACATCAGGGTATAGTAGCAGCTATCTTTAATCAGATTTAAACAGAACACATCAGGGTATAGTAGCAGCTTTCTTTAAATCAGATTTAAACAGAACACATCAGGGTATAGTAGCAGCTTTCTTTAGTTCATGTAGTAGCAGTCAAAAAAAGACCTCCATACCTGAGGCCTAGCTGAGCCATAATGCCACACCACTAAATACTGTAGCTATAAGGAAGGTGTAGGGGGTGCGTACTGGCGGCAGAGAAGTCAGGCGCAGGAGAGCAAAAACTGARTTACAACCGCACAGTTTAATAAACAAAACCACCTTAAACAGAATACTAATGCAATGGGTAAAACAAAACCCGTTACACACCAGCATAACGTGCACTGCAATAAACAATTCCGGACAAGGACATGGGAACAGGGGGTTAAATACACAACATGTAATGATGGAATTGAAACCAGGTGTGTGGGAAGACAAGACAAAACAAATGGAAAATTAAAGGTGGATCGGCGATGGCTAGAAGACCGGTGACGTCGACCGCCCGAACAAGGAGAGGGACCGACTTTGGCGGAAGTCGTGACAGTACCCCCACCTTGACGCGCGGCACCAGCAGCGCACCGGCACCGGCCTCGGGGACTACCTGGAGGGCGAGGCGCAGGGCGATCCGGACGAAGACGGTGGAACTCGTGCAGCATTGAAGGGTCCAACACGTCCTTGACCGGCACACAGCACCTTTCCTCCGGACCGTACCCCTCCCACTCCATGAGATACTGAAGGCCCCCTGCCCGACGCCTCGAATCCAGTACGGAGCGAACATTGTACGCCCTCGATGTCCAGAGGGGGCGGAGGAACCTCCCGCACCTCAGACTCCTGGAGCGGACCAGCCACCACCGGCCTGAGGAGAGACACATGGAATGAGGGGTTAATACGGTAATCTGGGGGAAGCTGTAACCTATAACAAACCTCGTTCACTTTCCTCAGGACTTTATATAGCCCCACAAACCGCGGACCCAGCTTCTGGCAGGGCAGGAGGAGGGGCAGGTTTCGGGTCGAGAGCCAGACCCGGTGCGAACACCGGGGCCTCACTGCGGTGACGGTCTGCGTAAGGTGATCACGGGCAGCTTCCCATGTCCCCTCCGCGCGCCTGAACCAGTCGTCCACCGCAGGAGCCTCGGTCTGACTCTGATGCCAAGGCGCCAGAACCGGTTGGTACCCCAGTACGCACTGGAAGGGAGAGAGGTTAGTYGAGGAGTGGCGAAGCGAGTTCTGTGCCATCTCGGCCCAGGGAACGAACYCCGCCCACTCCCCCGGCCGGTCCTGGCAATAGGARCGCAGAAACCTGCCCACATCCTGGTTTACTCTCTCCACCTGCCCATTACTCTCGGGGTGAAACCCTGAAGTAAGGCTGATRGAGACCCCCAGACGTTCCATTAACGCCTTCCAGACCCTAGACGTGAACTGGGGACCTCGATCAGACACTATATCCTCAGGCAGCCCGTAATGCCGGAAGATGTGCGTAAACAAGGCCTCCGCAGTCTGTAGGGCCYTAGGGAGACTGGGCAGAGGGAGGAGACGACAGGACTTAGAGAACCGATCCACAACGACCAGGATCGCGGTGTTACCCTGTGAGGGGGGAAGATCGGTAAGAAAATCCACCGACAGGTGCGACCAAGGCCGTTGTGGAACGGGTAAGGGGTGTAGCTTCCCTCTGGGCAGGTGCCTAGGAGCCTTACACTGGGCGCACACCGAGCAGGAGGAAACATAAACCCTCACATCCTTAGCCAAGGTAGGCCACCAGTACCTCCCTCTCAAACAGCGCACTGTCCGACCAATSCCAGGATGACCAGAGGAGGGTGACGTGTGGGCCCAAAAGATCAACCGGTCACGAACAGCAGACGGGACGTACAGATGCCCAGCGYGACACTGGACAGGAGCGGGCTCTGCACGTAACGCCTGCTCAATGTCCYCGTTCAGCTCCCACACTACCGGCGCCACCAGGCAGGAGGCGGGGAGTATGGGAGTGGGATCCATGGGCCGCTCCTCTGTGTCATACAGCKGGGACAATGCGTCTGCCTTCAAGTTCTAGGAGCCTGGTCTATAGAAAAGGGTGAACACAAAACGGGTGAAAAACATGGCCCACCTTGCCTGGCGAGGGTTCAGTCTCCTCGCTGTCCGGATGTACTCCAGATTGCGGTGGTCAGTCAAGATGAGAAAAGGGTGTTTAGCCCCCTCAAGCCAATGTCTCCATGCCTTCAAGGCCTTGACGACAGCCAACAGCTCCCGGTCCCCCACATCATAGTTTCACTCCGCCGGGCTGAGCTTCTTRGAGAAGAAGGCACAGGGGCGGAGCTTCGGTGGCTTACCTYAGCACTGAGAGAGCACAGCTCCTATCCCAGCCTCGGACACGTCCAACTCCACTGTGAACGCCAAAGAGCGATCCGGATGGGCCAGCACGGGAGCCGAGGTTAACAGAGCCKTCAGGTGACTAAAAGCCCTGTCCGCATCAGCTGACCACTGCAAACGTACCTGGACCCCCTTCAGCAGTGAGGTAATGGGAGCCGCTACCTGACAAAAACCCTGGATAAACCTCCGGTAGTAGTTGGCAAACCCAAAGAACCGCTGCACCTCCTTTACCGTGGTGGGAGTCGGCCAATTACGCACGGCTGAAATGCGGTCACTRTCRTTCTCCACCCCTGAGGTGGAAATGCGATACCCTAGGAAGGAGGCGGACTGCTGGAAGAACAGGCATTTCTCAGCCTTGACGTACAGGTCATGRTCCAACAGGCGACCAAGCACCCTGCGCACCAGGGACACATGCTCAGCGCGTGTAGCGGAGTATATCAGAATGTCATCAATATACACCACTACACCCTGCCCGTGCAGGTCCCTGAAAATCTRGTCTATGCTTGGAAGACTGATGGCGCATTCATCAACCCGTACGGCATGACGAGGTACTCATAGTGCCCTAAGGTGGTACTGAAAGTCGTCTTCCACTCGTCTCCTTCCCGGATACGCACCAGGTTGTAAGCGCTCCTGAGATCTAATTTGGTGAAGAAGCGCGCCCCGTGCATTGACTCAATCGCTGTGGCTATGAGCGGTAGCGGSTAACTATACCTCACCGTGATCTGGTTCAGACCCCGATAGTCAATATACGGGCGCAGACCTCCCTCCTTCTTCTTCACAAAAAAGAAACTCAAGGAGGTGGGTGAAGTGGAGGACCGAATGTACCCCTGACGCAGYGATTCGGGGACAWATGTTTCCATAGCCTCCGTCTCCGCCTGTGAGAGGGGATACACGTGACTCCTGGGAAGTGCAACGTCTACCAGGAGATTTATCGCACAATCGCCCCGTTGATGGGGTGGTAATTGAGTCGRCTTCTTTTTGGAGAAGGCGAGAGCCAAATCGGCGTATTCAGGGGGAATGCGCACGGTGGAGACCTGGTCTGGACTTTCCACCGTAGTAGCACCAACGGAAACCCCTAAACACCTCCCCGAGCACWCCTGCGACCACCCTGTGAGAGCCCTGTGTGGCCAAMAAACAGTGGGGTCATGACAAGCTAACCAGMGTAGGCTTAGCACCACGGGAAACGCAGGWGAGTCAATAAGGAAGAGACTAATTCTCTCRTTGTGACCCCCCTGCGTCACCATGCCCAGAGGAGCGGTGGCCTCCCTAATCAACCCTGACCCTAATGGTCGACTATCTAAGGCGTGAACGGGGAAGGGCACAGCCACGGGAACAATGGCGATCCCTAAACTATGGGCGAACGATCTATCTATAAAATTCCCAGCCGCGCCTGAATCGACGAGCGCCTTATGCTGYGAATGCGGGGAAAACTCAGGAAAAGTGARATACACAAACATATGTACAACAGAGGCTCTGGGTGAGAATGGTGCCGGCTCACCTGGGGTGACACATGAGCGCCCTSCCTGCTGCCTCGATACCCAGAGGAACCAACCCGGCACCGACCGGCAGTGTGACCTCTGCGGCCACAGATGGTGTACGAGCTGGAACCCCCTCCYGTCTCCCTGCACACCGCCCCTCCCAGGGAGAGGGGGTGCGGGGGGATGGAACCAACAGACCCCGATCTGAACYTCCGCGGGTAGCCAGCAGGTTATCCAGCCGGATGGACAGGTCCACCAGCTGGTCGAACGTGAGGGTGGTGTCTCTGCAGGCCAACTCCCGACGGACGTCCTCGCGCAGACTGCAGCACTAATGGTCGATCCATCCACTAATGTCGTTCCATCCCGCGCCGGCKGCCAGGGTCCGAAACTCCAGGGCGAACTCCTGGGCGCTCCTCGTCCCCCGCCTCAGATGGAAGAGGCGCTCAAACTGGTCCAACGCCGCATCTCCCTCTCTCCACACGGCGTTGGCCCACTCCAGGGCTTTCCRGGTGAGTCACGAGACGAGGGCGGACACACTCTCACGGCCCGAAGYAGCCGGGTGGACGGTTGCCAGGTATAAGTCCAGCTGCAACAGGAACCCCTGGCAGTTTGCAGCCGTCCCATTGTATTCCTGGGGAAGGGAAAGACGAATCCCACTGGGTCCAGGAGAAGGAGGGGCGCGTAGTTGAGACCCCGGTTGTGCTGTTGGAGGCGCTGGGAGAACTCCCTGTCTCTCCCAGCGSTCCATTGCCTGGGCAACACGGTCCATGGCGGTGCCAAGATGGTGGAGCATTGCTGCGTGCTCCCGGACGCACTCCTCCACCCCTATACCCGAGGTACCTGCTCCTGCTGACTCCATAAGTTGGGTCCGGAATTCTGTAGGGGGTGCGTACTMGCGGCAGAGAATTCAGGCACAGGAGAGCAAAAACTGATTTACAACGTCGACCGCCGAACYCCGCCCGAACAAGGAGAGGGACCGACTTCGGCGGAAGTCGTGACAGAAGGTAAACATGGGGGAAAAGGGGTGTGCCCAGGTGAGACTCCATATTTCTTTAAAATAACCATGAAAACCAAAAACATGATTTCATCAACCATACTCCATAATTAATAATGAAATATTTATATTTATATTCAATAAATAAATTATATTCAATAAACATAAACATTTATTATAAGACTAAAAGTAAGAGAATTTGGCTKCAGCAGATAGATCATATTGATAGATTGATATTGGGAGAGCCTCTGCGCTGTAAAGGAAGGGGGGTTAAGAGCTCTGTGGATAGTTTAACCTTGATAAAACAGTTGTTTCAGGGAGCCTGATTTTCGCCCATCCGTCTTCATCCGTCTTCATCCGACAAGGCCCTGCTGAAGTATGCTAATGAAGCCAGCGGAGGGGAGCGCCGTGTGCGGTTAAATGGGGCGTTGCGAATGTGCGGTGTACCGCGCCGCTAGGGTGATACTACTTACTGTCCAAATTTAGTGTGTCTTCTGTGAACGAACAGAACCCCCCCACCCCCTCTTTCTGTTCCTCAACGGCACCACATTCAGAATATACAGCCCCTGGGTGGATGGGGCCTCTCATAAAACATTACTACCATGTAAAGAATTTTACACTTCCACCCACGTCCTTGTTGATGTTATAGCTGTTTAATGTTTTGTGCTCTGCCATTTGTGTATATGTGTGTGAGAGAGAGAATACAGAATATGTGTTTGTGTGCATGTGTGCATGTGTGTGTTTCCAGTTTGGTCTSTTTTATTGTGCCATTTGAGGAATATGTCTATTTATAGAGATCATTTGGGGAGTATGGGGGTGTAATAGTAATCATTTTTACCATAATAACTGTTTGTGTTTTAAGAGTAAACGCAGTGCAATGAGCTTCTGGACCCCATCACCAATAAATCAGGATCAATGTTTTATTGTTGTTGTTTAATATATATTTGCTTCCACTGTTTGGTGTTAACAACCAATGAAACTGGGAAAATATTAGATTGACTTCAAATGAATTCAAAGTCATTAGAAGTAATTAACAGAATCGGGTTTCCTTTTAATGTTAAAAACATGCCGAATTGTTATCGTCAGCTTTTGGTATGTTGAATTCATTGGTTTTGGCTGCATTTGCCTGATAAGTTGTGTAGGTGTTTGTGTTTGTGTTTTGTTTGTGTGTTTGATATCGCTCATTTATACTCACGTGGCAGCATTATGATTGATTTCCTCTCTCACTCTTTATTTTGTTGTTCACTTCACAACTCATTTCAGAAAGTAGGCCACTGGAGAGGCRTGGCTGGAACAAAAACCACACATCTCTCCTCCATCGTTACCGCCACCACACATATAAAGCTGTCAATCAAGTACTCTACTGCCTGGCCCTGTGTTATGACATACTGGCTGTGTGGGTGGGTCCTCAGCGTGATGGATGGCTCCCACAGCCTATCAGGCAGCACGGAGCATCCATCTCTGTCTGGAGCCTGTAAAACAAGCTTGGGAAAGCAGCCATGTAGTTCTAACCACCATTGGCCTCCACTAAAAAAAAACATTAACATTAATGAAGGATGGCTTTTAAAGTTCCCTAGTAATAGGCTGGAATTAAATTTATGAGTCAGACGGTTGGCCGGAGAGACGTTGTGATTAACGGTTGTGGTGGATGGATGGGAAAGAGGCCTTTAAYCCATTCAATTTGAAAGGGATTTTTGACTGACAGATGAGCGTCAACATAGATAGAAATGCTTCTGTATCATCATGCCTCTCTCAGTCCTCTTCCTTCTGTCATCGAGCTGTAAACTTTTTCTCCTGTCTCCTCAGTGGCTCATTGGAGAAACAGAAAGGTGTGACCACAGAAATAAAAGCTGCCATTCTGTGCTGTTGTTTTGATAGTGACGTTCACATTGGACCCCACTGTTATTGAAAAGCCTTTCTTAAATGCTTGCGGTAGGTAKCTGCTGAGCTTTTGGTGCTAGTGAAAATAGCCATGCTATTTTAATACATTTTTAGACAGGTGACGTCAGGCTGCCATTGACGACGGCACTGCACCTTTCAGTGGTGGTGGAGGCCATAGATTACTGTAGCAGCACAGGGTAATCAAACACTAAAAYGTTCTGATTGCACAGGCAGAACATSTATTTCAGAATGCTAAAGCATCCTGCTTATGCTATTCAACACTGCAGTCCAGCACTGTATACTGCAGGAAAGTACTTAGATTGTCATAGTGCATCAAAGGGAGAGGGGTTTTGTTTTATTGCCACCTCCCGTCATCAGAACTGGCATTTTAAAGGGAGATTTAGAAATCTGTTTGGACCAAACTGTGGCCTGGTATGTTACATAGTAGTAAGGAATCAGCTACCATGCAACAGGCTCTTTCTGTCTCTCTGTCCTGTCTCTCTGTTCTGTCTTCTCTCTCTCTCTCTCTTCATCTCTCTCTCTCGTCTCCTTCTTCTCTGTCTCTCAGTCTCTCTCTCTTCTCCTCTTCTTCTCTCTCTCCTCTCTGTTCTCCTCTGTTCCTCTCTGTCTCTCTTCTTCTCTCTGTTCCTGCGTCTCGGTTCTCTTCTTTCTCTCTTCATCTTCTGTTCCTCTGCTCTCTCTCTCTCTCTCTGTCTCTCTGTCTCTTTCTCGTGTCTCTCTCTCGTTCTCTCTCTCTCTCACACATTCACTCACTTAACTCTCACTCACTACACATGACGTTTCTCTCTCTGTCTCTCTCTGTCACCCCTTCTCTGTTAACCTCTGATGATTAGCATTGATGAAGGGTTGAGGGGGAGGCGGGAGAGGTGGGAGAGAGGGTTCTAGGCTTAATGAATTCCACTGCGTCTCCCACTCCCCACCTGTTAACCCCACACCTTCGATGCTCAGGGTGTCAAATTAGAACAGCCTGGAAGGAAAGCGCAAGGAGATGGGGATGGAGCGTCTCTCTCTCATCCACGCTTTGAATCACCTTCAAATCACTAATGCAACATGACATTCATAAAGAAAACCTACCAGAGCTACAGTATACTGATTTCATTACCATATTCACTCCAAGTCGTAATACCTACTCAGTGTTAACCTATTAAATACAGCGTGCTAAATTACACTGTATCTACTAAGTATAATAAATACACTGTATCTACTAGCTATTACAACACTGTACATCATATACGACATGAACTCTACTCAGTATAATAACATATACACTGACTACTCAGTATAATACATACACTGTATCTACTAAGTATACATACAATACACTGATACATCTACTCAGTATAACTACAATACACTGTTTCTCAGTAAACTCCAATACACTGTATCTATAAGTATATACATCTGTATCTAAAGTATACTTCATACGTATCTATAAGTATAACTACAATCATGTAACTACAAGTATGAACTGACAATACACTGTATTACTCAGTATAGACTACAATACACTGTATCTACTAAGTATAATCCATACACTGGATATCTACTAAGTATAAACTACAAACACTTACAACTAAGTATTACTACAATACCGTATCTAATACTAAATACACATGTACTCTACTAAGTATTACTAGACAATACAACGTATTCTTACTATCAGTATAACTACAATACACTTATCACTGTCATAATACAATACCTTGTATCTATAAGATACTCAATGTATCTACTAAGTATTACTACATACACTGTACTATCGATACTACTAATATAACTCAAGTAATAACTAATTACAACTGAACCTACTCAGTACGAACTACATACACCTGTATCTACAAGTATACTACAATCCGTATCTTACTAAGATACAATTACCTGAACCACTAACGTGATAACACTGACTACTCAGTATAACTACAATTCACTGTATCTACTTCAAGTTAATATCACTAACTACTAATATAACTTACTCATGCCTACAGTATAACTACAATCACTAACTTACTCAGTATAAATACGTATCTCAGTTATACTACTACGCTTATCATAACTAAATACAGTTCACTGTATCTAACATACAGTATCATAGATGCTAACATACACTTGTATCCAGTATATACTACAATACACTGAACCTACTTAAGTCTAACTAAATATTTATTGTTTTACCAGGTAATTTGACTGTTTAGAAATTCTCATTCACAGCCGACCTGGGGAATGTTTACAGGGGCGAGGATGAGCTAATTGTAAACTGGTTATTAAGGTGCGTGATGGTCTTGAGGGCAGATGGGATTAGCTAGGACACAGGGTAGACACCCTACTGCTTACAATAAGTGCCATGGGATTTTAATGACGCCTCAGAGGTCAGGACACCCATTTAAGTTCCCATCTGAAGACAGCCCCTACCCACGGGCAGTGTACCCACTCACTGCCCTGAGGCATTGGGATATTTTTTTAGACCAGAGGAAAGAGTGCTCCTACTGGCCCTCCAACACCACTTCCAGCAGCATGTGGTCTCCCATCCAGGACCGACCAGGACCAACCCTGCTTAGCTTCAGAAGCAGCCAGCAGTGGGTATGCAGTGTGGTATGCACAGTACCTACTAAGCATAACTAGAATACATGGTACTTACTAAGTATAATACAATACACGGTATCTACTAAGTATAACTACAATACACTGTATTACTAAGTATTACTACATACACTGTTCTACTCAGTATAACTACAATACACGTACCTACTCAGAATATTCGAGTAATAGTATTATCTCCCGATACTAGAAATGTAGCATACTCCACTAACCTAACCAACGCTGATCACAGTACTGTATATGGGCTACCTGATGTTGTTATTTAGTTCCATAATGGTTTGATGTCTGACATTCCTGACTTAACAGAGATGTGTCATCATCATGCCGCCCGGTGCTTACTCACTCCTCCTGAGCCCTGCGTTTAGTTTTCCTTGGCAGGCTCAGGCCACAGCTCATTAGACTAAGAGAATSCGCCGCCTTAATTAATGATATGTAAATATCCTTGAATTGGCCACATTTGCATATTAAGAGAGATTTGCGGAATCTGTGGAGTAATATATTTTAATTAGGGATTAATTAAAAAATAATGGGATTTAAATTTTGCCTGGCAGGTTGTGTTTGGTGTGAAGCGCACGTCTCGCCCAGTGTCTGACTGCTGAACCAAGCTATACCAAAACATGAAGGAAAGGAAGCTTTTCTCTCTCGCGCACACTCGCACACACACACAATCCACACTCCTGGAGCTGCCAAAGGCCTTCCCAGGGGGTCTCCACATCACAACATGCTAGCTTGGAGGGGGGAAATCAAGCACAATCACACACACCACATACACGCTTTGTGTGTGGTGTGTGTTGTTGGGGGGTGTCCCAGATTGACTTAATTTCCTCTCCTCTCATCTTTTCCTTTTTTCTTTCTAGAGTATAGGGAATGGCCCTCAGACACGGAACACTAGTTGTGTTGGCAATTATGTTAATGGCTTGCCATTAGGCCATGATTCTGTATGAGCGATTGGGGAGCGAGGGCACGTTTTCACAGACCAAGTCAATGCCAATACCAAGTCAATGCCAATACCAAGTCAATGCCAATGCTGCTGCATCTGCTTGACACCTTTCCAGTGGACTAATTTACATAAACATACAGCCCTACTGTACCTGGCAAATCATGGAGAGCTTTCTCTTTTCTTTGCTGTGATTCAAATCAGTCTTGTCATAAACTAACACAAAGCCATGTGTCATGAAATGAGACAAACTGTTAGTCATAGCAGATGTTCATACTGTTTTAGGGTTTCATACTAAAGCTTTTATGACATAGATAGATGAAGAGTTACAGAGACCTCTGAAGTTATTCAACTGATGAGGGTGTATTGATTATAATAGGTGTTGTAGAATATACATGTATTAATAAGGTCTATGTTAGTTTTAGCTAGTACCAGAGCAGGAGTAGACACACGAGGGAGAGAGAGATCCTTTGGCATTTCTGATGTGTAGTCAGCAGCTTGCTGACGTTATTGATCCAGGATCTCTGGATTCATTATGAGAGCTGCTGGTGGAACTGCAACCGCACACCCACCCTCCACCCACCCACCCACCCACCCACCCACCCACCTTCCACCCTCCACCCACCCACCTTCCAGCCTCCACCCCACCACAGCTTTATTTATGCTGCTTCCCCCTCTCCTCTCCTCCTGCATGGCACAGCCTCTCCTTCTCTTTTATTCTCCATGCATTATTCTTTTATTATTCTTTTACAGCCGCCTTATCGGGTGTATTTCAGCGTGGATAAGACCTGTCATCTTTAGGCCCTGCCTGGGAATTTGATGGGGGGAGGGGAGAGGAGAGGGAGGGGGTGTGAGAGAGAGGGTGAGKGGGAGGGGGTATAAAGTGCCCCAGTCACCCCCTCCCGCTCGGTCTGTGAGATGGACTCTCTTTCTCTCATCCCTCTCTCTGTCTCTCATCCTTAATGAGAATCCCCCTCTAATTGTGTGAGCGGGTAGCGGTGTGCAGGCGGGGGTGAGGGGAGGGAGGCTGGCGGGGTTATATTGTGATACTGGCTACGTGACCGCTATGCTGATGGAGGCAGGGGATCAATAATTTATGCCCTGACCTTAATGGTAGTGTTAAAAAGCTCATCCGTCTGGAGTCTGGAGACTCAGACCCTTAAAGGTGCAGCGCAGAATAAATTGAGACTGAGGAGCTAGCTGGGGCCATAGGTAGGTGTGGGGGATGGTGGGAGAACAGAAGATAGATAACAGAGGAGGAGTGGTAGGAGAGTCTTTCATCAGTGGCTCAGTCTAAGTCCTTTGAAAGGGATAKACTTTGATTTGATTTGTAGATGTCTACTACATTGTCTCCTGCATCCACATGCATTTCCCCAAACGTTCATCCTCTTACTTATTTAAATGAATGCTGCCATAAGCTTTTGCTTGTATTTTTGTCTGGTTGTGGTGGTGGTGTTGGTGGTAATCCGTTCCATGAAAAATCCATCCCTCCATTTTATCCACTGAGGCTTACAATACTTGACCCAGTCAGAGACARCAGAACTGAACAAAGATAGAGGGCTGTAATGATGCTTTACAATACTTGACCCAGTCAGAGACACCAGAACTGAACAAAGAAAGAGAGCTGTAATGAGTAGCTTTAATCTGGTTCTGGAGCTTATTTTCCTCTCCGAGCCTTGAGGCCATACACATTGAGAATTCGGACATCCATCGATTTGATTCGGGATATTAATGTCAAGGCCCTCTCTCTCTCTCTCTCTCTCTCTCTCTCGATTCCTCACATACAGGCGGTACGAGGCTTTCATTCCCCGATGGCAGATGCAACCATCTCAGTCCCCCTCCTCTCCTCCCTCACCCCCCTCCATCTCCCTCTCTCCACTTCCCCCTTAGGGCATGATATATTAGATATAACCAATTCAATTTTATGCAGCCAGGACAGACGCCCTGGGGACATAAACACGCAAATGTTTAATACACTCCTCACCAGGAAGTCCAATGCAGTGGGAGCCTGGCGGAGCCTGCTGCCTGCCCGCGGCTGCCCAGAGTCTCCTCTCACACACTCAATTATTAATGTAACGGCCAAAGTGACTTAATTAAATAATAAAGACAACCTCCCTCCACGCAAAGGAATGGGACAAGGACYAGTCACGGAAGGAGGTAGCTTTGCCAAAAGTCATATGCTGTAAAATGAGGCAGAAAATAAACAGGGGGACTAACCTTCAGTCATTCTGGCTGATGCAATATGATGAAATGTAACATTTATGTGAATGCYCAACCCCCTATCGCCTTTTGAAATTACCAGTTTTATAAGACAGCAAGAGAAACTGTTTTAAGGCTGGGGGTTAGCTAGGGATTTAATCATCAACTAATCACCATGGGAGTTAGGTCAGAATGCAGCATAGGCATAGTTGAACTACTGCATGCTACTTTGAAAAGGCTAATTTCCTCAGTATTCTGTTTTTCTGCCACCTCCAGGGTCGCTCAGAGGAAGTACAGTCCTCCGTCTTTGACGTGATGAAATGTGGCGTTATCTTTTACTTGGTTTCATTAGATTCACTAGAGATTGCACACTCTGGCTCTCCCTACCCTCTAAAACTGGCTGGTCTAGCCCGCTCTGCTCTGCTCTGCTCCAATACGATGACAAATCCACTGGCCCCGGGGCAAATATATTTCCTTCTCCTATCCCGAGATCGTTTCTCGGGTTCATGTCTGTTTTAACGTGTAATTAATTATTCAAATTAATTTTGAATCACAAGTTACATTTGAGTGGCTCATTCAAGGGCACAGGCAGTTTTTCCCGCTAATGGCTAGTAAGCTCCGCCGTTAGATTGAAGAATAGGCCTGTTGTGTCCTTTGGTGTGGTGGCGGGCTGCGATAAAGGATGGCGACAAACTGAAGTGTTTAAATCTGCGAATTGAAATGAATGCCCCCTCAAAGCCAGCACTGCTGACGATACATTAAAGCTAATACTCTGGGAAACTAAGACTAATGTTTGTTTACACACATTAAATACATTGAAAACAGAACCATTGYAGAGAATGGAAAGATTGAATTTCACCAAAGTAAATTTTCCCTCAGAACTCAAATCATAGAGGAGGGAACTAAATGTTGTACAACAACATAGGGTCACGGTGTTCATTTCTAACTCTGCATAGAGTTGATTATCATAATTTGTTCTACTCCTTTCTTTAGAATCTATTAAATCTTTAATGCCTCTATGGTCATTTCATCCTTTAATGCTCCATATTTAATGTTGATATGTCCCTTTCCTTCTCTTGTGCTACTGACATGTTGAGACACCTTCAGAGGTCATGCATCAACTCTCATCTTTTATTTACACTATTTTTTATTTATTCATGTTACTTTTGCATTGAATAATTTAGTCTGTTGAAATGTTTCCTTTTTCACCGCTAAGTGCCCTCCAGTGTGACACATTGTGACACTTAAAAGTGTCCTGTGACAAGCCTTTACAATGTATGCTGTTGTTGTTGTCAGTAAAGTCTGATGAATATATTGATTGAAATTACCCTGCATTTGCACTTGTAGCTAAAGGCCAGAACAGAGACAGACCGAGCCATTGTAATTGGCAGAGACTACAAGAGTCTCTTTTTGTCCCTTTTCCTTTTCCCTTAGAATTTACTGCCGAAGGCTGAGAGTGGTATTTATTTTCCTCAGTCTCTGCTCTGCTATCCCGGAGTTGGCAGAGTGATTTTGTAGAATAGAAACATTATAGACTGTTACTGTCAAAGTGTTAAATGTGATGTATAGAGCTAGGGGTTCAGAGGGAGGAGGAGGGGATGAGGAGGAGGGGGAGGTAAGAAGGTGAGCAACGGCACCGCCAGGCAGCCGTGACTGCAGCAGCAAGGTGCTCTGGGAGTGAGGAGAGAGAGGGTGGGGGGGAAATAGAGAGGAAGCGAGATGAAGTAGAAAGAGACGATGTAGAGAAGAGAGAGACGACAGAGAGAGAGACGATGTAGAGAAGAGAGAGACGAGGTAGAGAAGAGAGAGACGACAGAGAGAGAGACGAGGTAGAGAAGCGAGAACAAGAGAGGGAGGTAGAGAGAGAGAGAGACAGAGAGAGACGAGGTAGAGAAGCGAGAACAAGAGAGGGAGGTAGAGAGAGAGAGAGAGAGACAGAGAGAGCGGGATGTGAGGGATGGCAGGGTAATGTGGCGAGAGGTAATGGTTTCTCTCAGCCCACTGGAACAGAGGGGAGATCATTAGGGGGAGGCTGTCGCCCCTCACTGTCACCATCCCGCGCTGTGCCTCGACGCCGTTTACCCCCCTCACCTCACCAAAAGCCCCCGTCAGGGTGGGGAGACAGGAAGGTAGACACACAGTGTTTGTGAGGAGAGACAGGGAATGGGGGAGACACAGTGTGTTTGTGTGGTGGTAGCCCACCGTAGCAGAAGCACATTGGTAGAGTGACGCTCCAAGGAGGCGATAGTGATTTGATGAGTGGCTCATCGTACGCTCCCTCATAGGGAAGGATAGCCCACATGCTTTGTTTTAGTGGCACTCCCACACAGACAGGCAGACACACATATATATATTGACTCACCCCTCCTGCATCCCTTCCATTTGGATTAGATGCATTCAACTGTACTCTATGTTCTATGATTCAACTGTTAATTTGGCCCCAATTTAAAAATGATTAACAAGTATTAGTAAGGACGTTTCTCTGGTTGCTTCCCTAGATGCAATTTCGGCAATACATACAGTGCATTTGCAGAGTTGAATTTACATTTGATTCAGACCACTGTGTCATTTTTGTGTGTAGATTTCTTCCACTCATTAGAGTCAAATAACGTAATGTTTGCGCCTGAACGTGTACGGACTAAAGGTGTGCGTGGGTCGGGCAGGGAGGAATCCTCCTCAGACAGAAACGGTTAACAGCTCTCTGAGCTGCAGGTCGATTTATCCCCTGGTGAGCTCCCAGCTCTCTGTGACAGGAGATTGGACGTCATTAGTCCTACACTCTGCCCACTACACTGCCTGGAGGAGAGAGGGAGGGATATGCTGGGTTCTTGAGGGAGCTTGTCTGGTATTTTCTGTGTCTACATTGTATATTATAGAGACATTGTATATTGTCTATAGCCTACTGTTTAMAGACATTTTATCAGTGGAGGTCGGTGCCGTTTAAGATGAGGGAGGACAATAAAACAAATTATGAGCCTGGCCTTATTTCTATTATAGCATATTGGATGACTGTTATTCATATTCCATTCACCCAGCTCAATGTATCATCGATAGGTTCAGGCTACTACATTACATTTTTCTATACCCATCATGAGATTGCTACAACATAGCCTTTGAGTAATCAAGGTGASAGACAGTGACACGTTCAGTACCGCCTTGTACACTCTTGCCTGCATCTAGCTGATCTAGGGTTTAACCATTAGTCCAACAGTTGCAAACAATAGTTTCTAATGGAGATATTCAGGTATGTTTATCCCCGTTTGGTTCTGTTTACTTCCGTTTAAGAAAGGGTTTTCAACAGAATCCGCGGAATGAATACATCCCTGATCACATGCAAACACAGTTGACTTTCATAGCAGCCACATACAAACAGCATGATTCATTTTCTTGTATAATTCCTTCTCACATCTACGCATTCTCCTCCTCTCACCTTTTCCCTTCGCTTGTGGACTTCAGTGCACAACAAATCAGCTGTCTGTGACCAGGCGTTCGCTAGCTAAGTGAAAGTGAAAGTGAAAAATAACAACGAAATATAGCTCGCTCTTTCTCTCTCTCTCTTGCTTCTTCATTTTTAAAGAAATGAATTTGTTCAAAACTCTTTAACTATTGTCTTTCTCTCTCTTTGATTCAACTACTCACCACATTGTATACACTGCAGTGCTAGCTACCTGTATCTTGTGCTTTCAGTACTAGAGTCATTCTCTGATCCTTTGATTGGGTGGACAACATGTCAGTTCATGCTGCAAGGGTTCTAATAGGTTGGAGGACGTCCTCCAGAAGTTGTCATAACTACTGTGTAAGTCTATGGAAGGGGGTGAGCCTCCTAGGTTTTGTATTGAAGTCAATATACCCAGAAGAGGACGGTTACACTATGTTACTACCCTACAGAGTGCTGTTGAGGCTACTGTAGACCTTCATTGCCAAACAGTGTGTTTTAATCAATTATTTGGTGACATGAATATATTTACTAAAGTTTAATCTAAAAAGGGTAACTTTTTTGTGTTTGTTTTTTTACCCCCTTGTCTCATCGCTGAAACTCCCCAACGGGATCGGGAGAGGCCAAGGTCATGTCTTGCGTCCTCCGAAACATGACCCACCACACCGCGCTCCTTAACACCTGAACGCTTAACCCAGCTGCACCAACTTGTCAGAGGATACACTGTCCAGCTGGTGACCGAAGTCAGCTTGCAGGCACCTGGTGTCAGCTTGCAGGTGCCCAGCCCGCCAGAAGGAGTCGCTAGAGRGCGATGAGCCAAGTAAATCCCCCCTGGGCCAAACCCTCCCCTAACCCAGATGACACCGGGCCAATTGTGCACCACCCTATGGGACTACTGGTCACAGCCGGTTGTGACACACCTTGGGATRGAACCCGGGTCCGTAGTTACGCCATAGGCACTGCGATGCAGGATGCAGGATGGTCCACTCCTTCCTTCTCTGAGGAGCTCCCACTGCATTGTATAGAAATTGTGACACTGTCCTGTATATCTAAGATTACGAGAGCTTGGGAAGCAACTACAGCAGCTGATTGTCATGTCATAGCATCTCTGTATTTTGATATTTTATTTTCCCTCCGCTCAGTTATAATGGTTAAACGTTAAAGACAACATGACTTAATCCGTTTCACTGATCCTCCACATGTCTTATTCAAGACTGATTCATACTGCGGACGGGAAAAAAAGCTTGTGAGAAATATGATAACACTAATAAACCAGACCAATTACTCCCCATTGACAACCTTCAAAACCCTTTTTTATGGCTGATTCAGTCAAATAAAACTTAATTGCACCAGTGGAAGAGGACACTGTCATTTTTGCATATATTTTCCAAGCCGCTGAGATTTTATATGATCACGGTTATTGCACCTCTGACATTTTCTACTTTATTGAACAAGACTTWAAATTCTGGTAGGCAGTATATAAAAAGTGAGGAATTTATTTATCTGTTTCAGAGACCTGACTGAAACAGGCTGTGTCAATTGTTGGTGTGGGTGTCTGCTATTCAGAACCAATAACTCATTCATTAATTGGACCTCTGAAAGCAGGATGTTGTGGTATAATCCTTATTTGAGACATTAGGGAAAATCCTACATTTAGAGAGACGAGAGAGAGAGACGAGAGAGAGAGAGAGAGAGAGAGAGAGAGAGAGAGAGAGAGAGAGAGAGAGAGAGAGAGAGAGAGAGAGAGAGAGAGAGAGAGAGAGAGAGAGAGAGAGAGAGAGAGAGAGAGAGAGAGAGAGATCCTGTAATTAAAAGGAGGTGTCTGTCAGGGCGGCTGGGTCTTTGTGTGGGCCCATATGTTTGGGTGCTGATACAGGGAGGATTATTCTGTTTGGAAGGCTGATAGCAGCCTGTTTATAACCTTGGCACAGACCGAGCCCTAATCTGTCAGGAGCACATCTCTTCCCCCTCCTCCGTCTCCACTACAAACACCCCCCCCACACACCAAATTCTTACAGAAAAGCACATTGGTGACTCTGTCACAAAGGGGTGATAGTCTTGACCCAAATAGAAAGCTACTTCACTCTCTACACCTCATTTGTAAAGATGGATGGATATTCTGTATATGTCCAGTGCCTGTAGAAAGTCTACACCCCCGTGGATTTCTTCACAGTTTGTTGTTTTACAAAGTGGGATTCAAATGGATTTCATTGTAATTTGTTTGTCAACAATCTACACAAAATACCCTGTTAAAGTTTTTTTTAAAGTTTTTTTTAAAGATGAATGAAAACACTAATATACCTTGATTAGATAAGTATTCACCCCCCTGACTCACATGTTAGAAACACCTTTGGCAGCAATTACAGCTGTGAGTCTTGGGTAAATCTCATAAGAGCTTTGCACACCTGTATTGTGCAATATTTGCCCATTATTATTTTCAAAATTCTTCAAGCTCTGTCAAGGTGTTGGGGATCATAGCTAAACAGCAAGTCTTGCCATAGATTTTCAAGCAGATTTAAGTCAAAACTGTAACATGGCCACTCCGGAACATTCACTGTCTTCTTAGTAAGCAACCCCAGTATAGATTTGGCTTTGTGTTGTAYGTTATTGTCCTGCTGAAAGGTGAATTCCTTTCCCWGTGTCTAGTGAAAAGCAGACTGAAGCAGGTTTTCCTCTACGACTTTGCTTGTGCTTAGCTCCATTCCATTTATTTTCATCCTGAAAAACTCCCCAGTTTTTGCCYATGTTAAGCATACCCATACCATGATGCAGGTACCACCATGCTTGAAAATAAGGAAATAGTTACTCAGTGATGTGTTGTGTTCAATTGCCCCAAACATAAGGCTTTGCATTTAGGCCAAAAAGTGTATTCCTTTGCCATGTATTTTTTTTCAGTATTACTTTAGTGCCTTGTTAAATACATATGCATGTTTTTAATATTTTTATTCTGTATATTTGTATTCTTATTTRCACTCTGTCATTTAGGTCATTATTGTAGAGTCACTACAATGTTGTTGATCCATCCTCAGTTTTCTCCCATCACAGCCATTGAACTCTGTAGCTGTTTTAAAATCATCAATGACCTCATGGTGACATCCCTGAGGAGTTTCCTTCCTGTCTTGCAGCTTAGTTTGTTTTTGACCTTTATTTAACTAGGCAGGTCAGTTAAGAACAAATTCTTATTTTCAATGARGGCCTAGGAACAGTGGGTTAACTGCCTTGTACAGGGGCAGAACGACTGATTTTTACCTTGTCAGCTCGGGGATTCGATCGTCCGACCATTCAGTTACCTGAAGGACGACTGCATCTTTGCAACAAAATGTGAAAAAGTTCAAAGGGGTGTAGACTTTCTATATGTACAGTGTGAAATGTTTTCTACATATGCAGAGCGTACCATACTTTTACACCATTTAAAGGTGTAGTGGTGTGTTTTTGCTACCTTTTCCCCCTCCTTTTCTAAACTGAACTTGGCACTTAATGTGGCCTTGTGATTGTATTTTTTATCCACTGTCAGTCTTTTCAGTTTACAGTTACAACTCTCATTATTTTTTTGAACATTCTGCTATTGACTGTAAGTTTACACTCTTAGAAAAAAGGGTTCCAAAAGGGTTCTTCAGCTGTCCCCATAGGAGAACCCTTTTTGGTTCCAGGTAGAACCATTTTTGGTTTCTACATGGACCCAAAAGGGTTTTACCTGGAACCAAATCTAGTTATTCAAAGGGTTCTCCTATGGGGACAGCTGAAGAACCCTTTTAGGGTTTAGATAGCATCTTTTTCTCCTAAGAGTGCACCTAGCGCGTCGTTTTTCCCCATTAGTGTATATTTATTTWAAAAAATTCTCCACTTCCTACTTCTCTGACTAACATGTTCCTGCTTTTTTTCTCGTTCCACATTGTCATATAATTGTTTTATTTTGATTGAATGAGACATGATTTTAATTCCGCTGCTGCCAAGGTTTTGTGTGTTTAAAAGTAATTTCTATTGTGTTTTGAGAAACTTCATTTGAGAGCATATTTTCGTTATCTCTAGAACATTCAAATTAATCTAGTATTATGCAAATGTGGACATAATTGATGTTTTGCATTAATTGAACAAGGCACAAAAGCACTAACAATAGTTCTGTAGAATAGTATTTTAAGATACAGTACTTTGAAGGCATTCAACAAATTATGGATTGTCCAACCAACACTGAAGACATTTTAACCTACACCCTAATTTAGGTGTGTCAGGCATTACACTTATTGACAATGTAGTACACTCAAAACTCTTAGGGTCATTTACACACACACCACACACACACCACACACACACACCACACACACACACACACACCACACACACACACACACACACACACACACACACACACAACACACACACACACACACACACACACACACACACACACACACACACACACACACACACAACCACACACAACACACACACAGCCCAGCACACACAACCAGAGAGAGAGACCTTAACCAACCCACCACAGGGACTGCTACGGTTTGAGTGGCAGGAAAAGAAAACTGTCAACATGTGACATTTCCCCCCTCTTCTTCCGTCTGATAAATTAAAGTTACACCGTGTGCGCGTTGTAGTGTTGTGTAGCAGTGGAAGGGAAGGGAAGGCTGTGCTGTGCATCAGAAAGCCTGACATCGCAGCGTCGCAGGTCTCAGGAGATATCAAGCAACTAGGTCAGACTGATAATGTAATCCGCTGACTGCAAGGATCCTCCGCCCAACACATCCGGAAAGAAAAAATGACAGGAAAAAGGAAATATAGGAGGAAATATAACTTTATGATGATGCRGTTGCACTTGCTTTGTCTTAGTGTTGCTGCCTAAATAAAAACAAAAACATCTGTTATTTCACTATTTTAGGAGAGGAAACTGATGTTGTGGTGCTTTCTTCAGCAGTAGGGACATTTAACACGATCATTATCAGAATTATTATAGTATATGGTGTGTTTTAAATGATAATGGGAAAGGTAAATCACATTGATACTCTTACATCAGTTTTCAGAT
The DNA here is from genome assembly GCF_002910315.2 of Salvelinus sp. IW2-2015. Taxonomy (NCBI): domain Eukaryota; kingdom Metazoa; phylum Chordata; class Actinopteri; order Salmoniformes; family Salmonidae; genus Salvelinus; species Salvelinus sp. IW2-2015. The sequence goes on from NC_036871.1 coordinate 23,999,902, forward strand.
GCTCCCATGGTGTCATCCCTAGTGATGGGATAAAATCAATACAATTACATATCACAATATTATTTTTGGCCAATATTATATAGATATTTGACTCCAATTATTGATACAAATAAAAAATACACCAAATATATATATTGTATATTTTTTATTTCATTTTTTTGCTACTGTAGGTAGCGTTATCTAGTGCTAGTCGGCTGTGGTTTGTTCTCCATCTTTTTAAATAGTGAAGAAACATGTTTTCTCATGCTCTCTCTTGTCTCTCTACAGCAGACATATAGTGAGCAATATGTTTGGAACATGAAATCGCAATAAAATCGCAGTATCAAATCACAATACATAAGGAATCGTGAAAATCGCAATACATAATCATGACTCAGGATATTTTTATTTATTTAACTAGGCAAGTCAGTTAACAAATTCTTACTTACAATGATGGCCTAGGAACAGTGGGTTAACTGCCTTGTTCAGGGAAAGATCAACAGATTTTTACTTTGTCAACTCGGGGATTCAATCTAGCAACCTATCGTTTGCTGGCCKAATGCTCTAACCACTAGGTTACCTGCCGCCCCCAAACGCACTTTCCCGTTGTTTTTGATATGACCCAGATGCAAACACAGGAAGCGGATAGTACAGTTCTCAATAATGTATTATAGCACGAGGCAAAGGGCAGATCGAGGACAGGCAGAGGTTTGTAATCAGATCAGAGTCATGCAGGTACAGGATGGCAGGCAGGCTCGGGGTCAGCGCAGGCAGAATGGTCAGAACCGGGAAAACTAGGAAACAAACACTTGAGAAACAGGAAAACGGGAAAGCACGCTYGTAAGACCTGACAAGAAAAGATGAACTGGCAACAGACGAACAGAGAACACAGGTATAAATGCTCAGGGGATAATGTTGAAGATGGGTGACACCTGGAGGAGGGTGGAGACAAGCACAAAGACAGGTGAAACCGATCAGAGTGTGACATACATATCGTATTGGCACCTAAGTACCGTGATAATATCGTATCGTGAGGTCCCTGGCAATTCCCAGCCCTACCCACAACATCAGCCTATACTGTACATTATCCACCATACATACCGTATATCAATAACATCACAGTCTCATTCCTGGGAGGAGAGTGAGGATGAGAAGAAGTTACTGCATCAGCAAAGTGCATTTTCATTCACATGCATTATTCCAGAGAGGGTGCGGGAGAGAGAGAGAGAGAGAGAGAGAGAGAGAGAGAGAGCGAAGGAAAGAGCAAGAGAAGAAGAGAGAGAGTGAGAGATACGTGAGAGACTGTGACAACTCTCCCTCTCCGCAGGTGTTGGAATCAAACGGGAGCTAAAAATAAGCCTGGCAGCTGGGAGTTATTCACAGTGACAGGAGGGGGAGGAGAGGGGTTGTGGTGGGGAATCAGGGGGTCCAGCTGGGGAGGCAGGTGTGTACGGGCTGACCGACAGAATACACATATCCCACTGTGACTTAAAGACATCTTCACTCAGATTCTGATATGTAGTCGGTGGTCTTTCTGTAGTCTTGACCTAGCCTGGTCCCAGATCTATTTTGTGCTGTCTTGCCAATTCCTATGGTTATTGTCACACCAAGACAGCAGATCTGGGTCTGGGCTAGTGTTGACTAGGGCTGTTGCGGTGACCGTATTACCGCCACACCGGCAGTCCCGAACATGAAGGCAGACAAATTCCATGTGACCGTTTAGTCACGGTAATTAGGCTTCTCCAAGCTTTGATGCCTCTGATGGTCATTAGTAGCCTACCAAACGTGCTAACTGCCTGGTACTCAGCACTCTATTGTCCCTCTAATCATTCTGACATCAATGCAAATGTTTTCAAAATGTAATCAAACACTTCATGAGAGCGCATGAGCTCATGTTGCGCAACATTTCAATAGGCTATGCAATTACACGAAAAAACAATTGTGATGGCCTCTACTAAAAAGACGGAGATTAGCTTTCTATAGGCTAGGCTTWCTATATTTATTTKAAAACTTTCCTAATATTAAGCACATTGCTTAATGAAAATAAACCATGGGGAAAAGCGTCCTCCATTTGCTTTTAAGTGCATAGATGACATGTATTTTTTCCGTCTGCCACTGTTTTGATACATGTGCATGATAATGGTCCAATCTAAATCAAGTCTAATGGGTGACAATATTAGCCTATCACTTGTGAATTATATATTATCACTCGTGAATGATGCCCAGCATAAGAAACAATGCCTTTTTTGTGACTTTTATAATCATAGTTGCACACCTCATGTAGCCTAGGCCATAGGCCTATATGTTTTAATAAGGTTTGTATATAGCCTAATAGTTTATCAACATTTTAAGCTAAACGTTCTGATCTGTCGTGTCAGCCACATTGCGTAAAACAYTTTTTTTGATGCTAGTGGTTGTATTAATTTGGGATCTGTCGCATCCCACAACAGTCCCAGACTATGTTTGGAATATTTATTTCTCGCACAGAATAGAATAGGTTAACCTTTGTACTATGGGGGATAGTCGATTGACATAGGCTAGTGCTTTCGCTGTTCGTTAGGCCTACTCATCTTGTTGGCTGACGAAAAGTAAATATGGACAGTTCTTCCAATATCTTCAATGTGCACATCGGAATTGGATAAGGACGCACAATGTGTCTGTCTTCACTTGTAGCCTGTGAGAAAGACCCTATCACCTGATGGAGAGCCATGTGAGTGAAAAGGTGATTTGGAGCGCTCAGCACTTAGGGAGAAGGGCACAACGACCACTGGCTGCAAAAGGCATGGAGTTACCGCCGTGAAATTTTAGGCATTATCAAGTGCTTGTCAAATTGTGAATGAGTGACTGATGTAGTGTGTACAGCCTGGGGAAAAAGCAAAGCAGAGGTCATGCCTTTCAAGCAACTTTTTTCAAATAATCATTAGAGTTGCATCTTGCAGCCTTACAAWGTATCTAAAATCAAAACACATWGCCCAACGTTTGTAGAACAACTAAAGATACATTAATAACTCTAAATTAAGCATATAGAAATAGCTATTGCTTTGTTAACCGCTCAACACAGAATAGCCGTATGTGCGCACTCCCTCAAATCGTTTGMAGAAAATATCCTTTCTATTTTATTCAGCTTTGTTCAATTGTATTCTTCATACTCTAAAATTATGCCATGGAATCAAATGTTGTCTGCTAAATGAACTAGTGTAGCCCACAGGCATTTGCCATGGCCAGATCAGGACCTAACATAAGGGCAACTCAGAGTATGCTATTCTGTTCTTCTGAAATATACTACATTTTCTTCATTTCATGCTTCTTTAGACCTGTCTAAAATAAATAATACATTTATTGTGATGGTGTAGGCTATATTGCATGGATTTATWAGAGTTTTTAAAATGTAGATGTTCCAAAGATCTGCATCAGTGGCTTGTGTGGAAGCCAGGAGATGCTAAATGTGTTTATGTTAATTAGGCAGGTAGCCTAGTGGTTAGAGCGTTGGGGCCGTAACCAAAGTTGCTGGATCAAATCCCCAAGGTAAAAATATGTCTTTCTTCCCCTGAACAAGGCAGTTAACCCACTGTTCCCTGGTAGGCTGTCATTGTAAATAATAATGTTTTCTTAACTGACTTGCCTAGTTAAATAAAGATTAAATATATATATWTWTTTTTAAATATACAGGACCATGTCACCTCTATTTGTGTGATGTTCAGGCATGACAGTCCCTTGTCTGCATGGTGTTGCTAGTACTCCTTTTTGATGATTGCCCCAGGGCCAGCAGTACTGTAGATTGGAGACTTGAACCTTCCCTGACAGTTAAAGAAAAATATTTAGACTATGTTTTTCAAAAGGGATGACTTGGCAATTGGCTTTTGGTGCAAAAATGCAGTTTTCTTTCATCTCGTCGACTTGATCTGTCTCTCATGCAAWTGACGTCTAGCACGTCATTTTATATCTCTGTTTTACATTAGAACTTTTCGCTCCCGTTAGGCTGTACCCTCGCCATGGCTGGAGGCTAATCCCACGACCCTACTGCCAAACACACACACACTGATGATTGACAGCAGGGGCTTGCTATGACCCACTATTCTTGCATCAATTCAACCCCCCAACAGCCTGTGGCTATGATTAATGACTAGCTGGGTCTGCTACATTGGCGGTAGTTTTGGGCAGGGTGTGGGGTGTGTGAGGGGCCTGTGCCAGTGCCACTGTCTGCTAGGCATGCCATATCCAGTATCCACCTCTCCAGTCCTATAGGAGCGCCTCCTCTCTCTCTGGATGATGATCCATGCAGCTAATTACTGTGATTAGGCTGATTGCTAATCCTTTCTATTGAAGGCAATAGTGGTTGACTAATGAGAAGAAGAAACTTTGCGATTGAAGTCTGAACGAAGGGTCAGGGGGTAGTGCGCTCTTAGTCAAAGCTCAAATGTAATAATTTCACAGCGTTGTGTCATATTTCTACTTTATATTATGTAAGCGGACTAAAATTAGGGTTAGGATGTAAAATAGACAGCCAACACTCTGAAGAAAGGAGATTATTGGACGTTATTAAATAGTTTTCGCTGACCCCTTGTAATACAGTGTGATGGCTCACATTGTTTTCCTCCTGTGACTGCCAAGAGCAGAGTAAGAGTTAGCAGCAGCAGGACTCAGTCGCAAGAACAGTTACCCTCCTGGGGATCTTAGGCAGCTAGTGACAGCCTCTAAACAAATCGCACTCTCCAGACTGACTTCAACCTTGATGGCATTGGAGCCTCCCTGATAAATGCAATGAGGAAATATTTACACCCAGAGCAGCTATAGCTCTCAAGATTTACAATATTAATGTTCAGTCAGAGAACAGACAGTCATGTTATCACATGTACAGTACATACATTCATTGAGGATCCTTTCCTCTTGTTCTTTGTTTTCTGTGGATCTGCTAAATTCTTGTTACCAACCAGCTATACTGTAAAATAACATTAAACAACAACGGTGTGTGGGAAAATCAGTGTTCTTCCATCCCCTTAATGTCTCATGTATTGAGAGAGAGAGAGAGAGAGAGAGAGAGAGAGAGAGTAGGAGAGAGAGAGAGAGAGAAGAGAGGAGAGAACGAGAGAGAGAGAGAGAGAGAGAGAGAGAGAGAGAGAGAGAGAGAGAGGCCACCACAGGCAATAATAGTGTGGTTGTTTACGAGTGGCCATATGGTGGATGTCCTCTGCCTGGTAGCTGCAGGGAGACTTTCCCCTGAAGATGAGATGATTCTGAAAATATATCTGTTTCCCAGCAACCCATCCTCACCTGTTCCTTGTCCCAGGACCCTTATCTCCCTCACAGGAGTGTAACAGGGGTGTAAACACCCCCTAAACTGCAGAGGAAACTCAGGAACGTCCCAGGTAGGCCTAACCAAACGCTGTCAGATGGAGTCAGCGTCTCCCCCTTGTCAAAAATAAATCCGCCCGCCCTGGCTTGTACAGCCCCGTTCCTTGCCTGCCTCCAGATGTGGCTTAATTTACTGCGACTCGGCTAATTACTGTAATTAAGGATTAATTACTGTTAATTACCTTCGCATAAACTCATCACCAGTCAAAGAGTGGAGCCTTATGAAATGTGCCATGCACACGAACACATACCACGGGCCCCAGAAGGAGCATGTTGTTGGRTTCTCGTTGGATGCCTGACTGGTGTGTTGCTGAGAGGCCTCGTGTAGAGCCACAGCAAAGGGCAGGACTCCAGCTACTCGTGGACAGTCACCTCTGAGCTCCATACGGTCCTAACTACTAACTATCCATCGCTTCCCCAACTCCTGGAGCACTGCGTCTGTCTCTGGTGGCTGCTGTCATTTGCTGCATGACTTTCAGGCTAACAAGCCCTTGCCGAAAGTTAGGAAAACCATTCAGGGCATATTGATAAGGCCTTGAGTTTTTCGTGACCTCACCAAGAAAAAAACTAATGGCCCTACTTATGACTAATTCTGACTACCCACCCATATTTTGGGGGTAATCTAATGGGGGAACCCTAAAACAATCAGGTGGGCTCCCGAGTCTAAGGCACTGCTTCTCAGTGCTAGAGGCGTCCCAACAGACCCTGGTTCGATTCCAGGCTGTATCACAACCGGCCGTGATTGGGAATCCAATAGGGCGGCGCACAATTGGCCCAGCGTCGTCTGGGGTAGGCCGTCATTGTAAATAAGAATTTGTTCTTAACTGACTTGTCTAGGTAAATAAAGGTGAAATAAAAAATAAAAATTCCCATTTCCGTGCAGACAGTCAGTCAGTCAGTGTGTCGTGCCGGTTATAATTAGTTAGAGCTAGGATGGGTAGATGGTAGATGCCAGAGGCAGCTATTTTAATGAGCGTACCCCCCACTGATTCCCCCCTTAGAAATGGAGATTAAGTCACAAGCACCCGGTCCCTATGGTACACCAGTGACACACACACAAGCGCGCACACACACACATACACACAACCAGAATTAACAACATTTTAAAAAGTGACTCCTCCTGTCAATGTTATTTGATTGGTCATCTAGAGTTGGGAGGAATGTTGATAATTAAATGTGATTTAAATCTCTATGGTCTTCCTCAGATGAATAAGTCCTAGGCCCTATAGTATATGTGTCACATACACCATGTAACAGAACACATCAAATATATGACATTTCAACACAGGTCAACACAAACAGATAGTAAGATAACAGGTCACTGTAGTAATTCACCAGCTCGGTGACACTACACTCAAGAGCACAACTGGTTTCATCTCTCTGAGATGAGAGACCATTAGTAAACTAAGCATTATTCATTTGTTTTTAATAGACCAGCAAAGCTACCAGTCACTGTGTTGCTGTGTTGTACTCTATGTTGTCAGCTTACATAGGGTACATAATACTTCATATAGAGGCCTTTGTCTCTCTCATAGTCGACTGACTACAGCTCCCTGCTCAGGAACACTCGTGACTGATCAAGAATGAGATATTCAGCCACCATGATTTCCACTGCCGCCCCGGGCAGATTAAAACTGCATGGGCCGAGCATGGGTTTAATTAGATCAAGACGATATATATTTGAAGACACCTTAAGAATGGACCGATGATTGCTGGGGGGCTAATGTATTGCCTATTTTAAATAATGAATACTTTTAATGAAGGGGCTTTTAACTGTAGAATGCTTGGTGGGGGTGGGGGGGGGGTTCGGAATGGTCTTGCGTCCTCTGGCGGGAGGGAGGCATTGGCTGCTGCTGCCTCGTTATCGGGACCGGCCCCTCAGGCTTCAGCCTGGCCTGCTTAAGCCTCAGATGACCACCATAATTACTGTTATTATGAGTAGCTGGAGGGGGAACTTGCTCTGAAAAACACCCACTAAGCTGAGTGCCTTGTGTGGACTGTGTCTTGCCCTGCCATGCTCCCTTTACCCTGCCTTGCCTTTCCTTTCTTCGCCTGGCCTCTCTCATGAGGAACCACTGGTCGCAGAGGGGGGTGAGAGGGTAAAGGAGGGAATGAGGGGGGAAGAGAGGGAGAAGGAACGGCCACCAAATCCGCCTAATGTGACGCCTGTCAGCTCGTCTCTTACCAGCTGTCACCTCCCAAATGCACTGGGGTTCATTATTTTAATTGACACCTCACTTTCCTATTCTATTTCAATTTTTCGCCTTTCCTCTCTCTCTCTCCATCCATCCCTCTACTTCWTTTCCCAATCTTCCTTCTTCCTCCTCTCTCTTTCTTGTTCCCTTCTTTTTCATTGTCCTTGCCGTCGTCTGCCTGGGCCTCTGTCAGCTGCTATAACACTCTGGGTTCTGCCCACTTTTGAACATGACACTGGAGATGGCAGATAAAGCATAAAGCAAGTGTTTTAGAGGGTCTTTATGGCTTTACCCTTGTGTACCGGAGTTGTTCTAGTCCCCATTATCTGATGATAGAGTGGACATTTTGGGCCATGGAGACTTTCCTGTGAACACAGTGAGGAGTAAACCTTTCTAAGGACAAAACTGCTTTGTGATTTTTTTAAAGGAACAGAACATGCTTGTTGACTGACTTTAATAGGCGCTGTGCTACCGATGTCGGTAGACACCCATGCATTTAGTAACTATTGATTAGCATCAGTAGCTTACGCGTCTATCAGACGAACCACATTGAAATGAATAGAATTCATTGTTTCTATGCTAACAGATTATTCATACCATGCTGCCATCACATGCAGAGCAGTGGATTATGTTGATGGCTTGAACAATGAATCCTTAAGGACTAGGGAAGTCAGTTGACAATTTGTTTTAGTTGTGATACTCGTCATGTCCATTGTAAATCATCACACTGCTTCCTCAGGATTCCAGATTGTTGTTTTTCATGTCCCAGAATGCTGTGTGGCAGGGATGAATGGTGGTGATGTTCGATTATCATGTGTCTGTCGTTACCATTCCCGCTGACTGGCCTGTGGCAGGCCCACACACACACTCACACACACACTCACTCACACACACACTCACACATACACACACAGAGTTTGTGATAGGCCCACACAGACAGGCACTGCGCGCCTGCGTCAGGAACACGGCTGATTTATGGACCGCTGAAACCCTGGATGACGTGTGCCCACAGAATCAATACAGACTGTGCTTATAGGCCTGACGCTGTGACGTGGTCCAGAGATATGCACATACACACACAAACAGATACACACACGCAGACATACACCCACAGAAACACACACACACCCACAGAAACACACACACGTACACACAGCACTGCGGAGGAGTGTATTGCGTTACTGTATCGACATGAAATGGATCCGATCCAGCATTGGTTGCTAGCTGCCAGTCAAAGGCGAGGAGGGTAAACTTTCATCATGGCTGTCAGGGACATCAGTGCTGCCTTGTTTGGCCGTTCATCTTCCTAATTGTGACAGAATACTTCAACATCATTAATTAAACATGCTTTCATTTGAAAGCGCTCACTGGGAGCCAGGGCTGGAGGCTGAGAGAGAGGGGAAAAGTCTGCCAATATGCAGAGAAGGCTGTTTTATYTATGGGCATTTTCRCTGTGTGTGTGTTTGTGTGGTTGGCTGTGTGGTAGGTTTGTGTTTGTGTACAGACTAGTGCTTTGCAAACATATTACAGCCCAGTAAGACAGAAAGGTATGACTATGATCCATCCTTTAAACAAACAATAGTCTTAATTCAGAACATGAAATTATTTCAGTTATTTCATCAGATGGATGGTTACTTCACCATTTTTATTTTTCATATTGCTGCTCTGTGGGGGAAAGAGAGAGGTTGAATTAAACATGAGTACAGAGGGAGGGAGAGGGGGATTGTGAGTGCTCTCACTGTTCAATTAAAGTCTGTCTGTAACGGTCAAAATGAAATGATCGCAGTCTTTTTATAGAGACACACTGCTAGTCTAAGAATACTGGCCTGAGGGACCTATCAATGGAAACAGTAGGACCAATGGGAAACAGAAGGAGACATTCTAACAATAGTACGGTATTTTAAAGGGGCAATCTGGGATTGGTACATCAATTTTTGGACATTTAAATGATTATATAAAGCCATTGTTTCTTGAAGAATCCGCCTCCTATTGCCAGATGATTATGATGTAGTGTTTTAGGGTGGCAGAGTTCACTCTATGATGCTGGACTGGCGTTGAGGACTTTCATCTAATTCATGGCCATTACTGAACAGGAATAAGTCAATCTGATGGCTATGGTTAGAGTAATTATGCCACAGCACAGTGAATTGTATCATTATCTTTATTCATTGTATTTATTTAATCAATTTCATGCTTTTAGTGTTGCACTGGAGGATACTGTGAACGAATAAATCACTGTTTGCCTCATTAGGTTTCCTCTCCAGTTGGAGGTACCCTACATGTTGTTGTCAGGAAAACCTCACAGTATTCTAGTTTTCCTAGTCTGCAAGAAATAGCAAGGCAATATTTGATTTGTTGTTCTCTATCTCGTCTCAGTCTTTTAGATTCAGAGTGGACAATGAGGTTAGAGATAGTGACATTGACTGAGAGATTGTTGTTTGGTCGGTGGAGGGTTCTCAACAGCTGAAGGAACGAGAGATTAGTTAGGAGTGACTGACTGAGGTGGAAATAGCTTTAGGGCTTTTTAAGTTTTAAGGACGATACCAGGAGAAATATTGAGCGAAGTAGCTCGCAAACACCGCACAACACAGCAACGCAAAACACGCACGCACGCCAGCACGCACCGCACGCACGCACGCACGCACGCACGCACACACACACACAACCACACACACACACAGCACACACATCTCTCCTTTCTGAAACCCTGACCTTTCCAGTCTCTGATAACGCATTGACATTTTGCCTCCTGAGTCCGCATGCTCAGATGGTGAAGCTGATCGGGTGTGGATGGGGGGGAGGGTAGAGGCTTCATGGGAGAGACAGGTTCTCTGTGAGGGCTTGGGAATCCATCTTGACCCCACTCTCACTGGAGAGGTCAGCAGGCAGACAGCATATCTCTGTGGACATACCCACAGACAAAAGCATAGAGCA
>NC_036871.1:24010985-24024412 GCF_002910315.2 Salvelinus sp. IW2-2015
TGTGTGGATTTGTAGGTGTGTGTGGGTAAGCGTGTATCTGTGGATGTACGGGGGTGACAGGTGTTGTTTGCATATTCCTCTGAGTGCATATACCATGGAACATCATTTTGCACTCTGTGGTACTGGCTGATGTTGGTGTGTGGCATGTCACAGCCACCTCTCCAGTGGAGCAGCGGGCGAGGGGGAGGGAGCAGAGAGCTACGTGCCTATGGGGGTGTGAGAGGTGAGGAGCAGGGCCAAACTGGCTACCACTCCTATCACTAAGACTGGACACCCCAAACTGTGTGACCAGGGCCAGAAGTGGGCCGGTAGCCTTAAGGGCCAGTCGCCTAAATAGGACTGACAACGACCTTGTTAGCACCCTTTCAGCAGCCGTTAGGGGAGTCTTTCAATTTTGCTGCTTGTTTGCTAARTGTTATTCAAAATCTAGCGTAGCATTTATTTAGTAAGTTAGAAACGATGGTTGTGGTGTGACAGTGACCCATAAATAAGACTATACCGGCATAGCTTGTCTGGTGTTAATAAATAGTTTTTGTTCCTTATCACTGAGATGATCCACATTGATATTAGACATGAGTCATTGTATTGCTCTTCAGCTGGAGTAGATCATTATTGTACCATTTTTACCCCGGTCAGGTTGTGATGATAGTATTAGTTTGCCTGACCAGGAAGATTATTATCTTTTTATGAAAATATGTTATTGTTTTAGCCACTAAGAAAATATCCTAATCTGCTCTTCAGGAGTGCAAAGAAAAATGAACTCTCTTGGAAGTCTGTGTTAATTATTTACATGAAATGATATTCAAAATCAATGAGATGATAGTTTTATTATCGTGGGTGCTGCCAGGCTCAGTAGGATCCAGGTTTTTATGGCACAGACGTGGGCTATTAAAGAGACGGTCATATTTCAGAGGGAACAGGTTGAAGACTGTAGAAAGAAGAAAGTACAGTGGTACACTGCAGTCACTTCACTTCTCATCCAAATAGTATTTTTTTTATTACAGCGCTGTCCATTAATGTTAACTTTGCCTCTTTCCTTTGCAGTGCCACTGCTAACAATCAGATGTTGTGTTAGCGTCAATATTGTGTAAGATTTTACATCACTAGTTTGTTACTAACTGRTTTTTTTCTTCTCTATTGTCTCTACAGTGCTCAGTATCCGTGGTTCCCAGGAGGAGGAGCCTCCAGATGCCCAACTCATGCGATTGGACAACATGCTTCTGGCGGAAGGCGTTTCCGGACCGGAGAAAGGGGGCGGGTCTGCGGTGGCGGCGGCTGCAGCAGCAGCTGCAGCGGGAGGAGGAGTGGGCTCYGACACAAACTCGGCAGAACACTCAGACTACCGGGCCAAGCTTACTCAGATCCGCGGYATCTACCACACAGAGCTGGAGAAGTATGAACAGGTGAGGACAGACCACGTCCCTCATAACTGCTCTCTCCCTTCCCATAAACCCCTTCGGCTCTAAGAAGATCCTCACAACTCCTCTCACATGCTATTGGCAACCCTTCTCTCCCTTAAGTCCTGTCTGCTCTGAGTTCTGCCATCTCACTACATATTGACGACCAAGCCACTTGTAACTGTCCTCTCTCCGCACCAATAGACAACCCCACTGCCYTCTCACTACACTCACACTGCACACAAGTTTTGTTATATTTAGATAATTATTCTCAAATCAAACCCRCCAAAGCACCTCCTGAGCAACCACGCTTTCAGAAATCACTTTTCAGCTGGCAAACATTTTATCAGTCACACACTCATCCTTCGCCAAAGAGAGCATCCTGTCATATATATTACCACCTGTCATCATCTTAAGCAGACTCGTCATCACTACCTGTCACAGTGTTACTTATGCACCTGAGTATACCCATGTCACCACTATGTGTACTACCGATACAGTGTGTACGGGCGGAACGGCTGTTGCACTGAACTGTGTCTCGTTTCAACTGACGCGACCCCGGTGCTGACAGTCAACAGACTCCCCTGTCCCCAAACACAGCAGACACTTCCCAGTGACTGATTCTGACAGAGAGAGAGAGAGAGAGAGAGAGAGAGAGAGAGAGAACGAGTGAGACATTGAGTGAAAGGACAGAGAGAGAAGTGAAGAGAGAGAAACAGAAAGACAGTTCAAACCTGGTGAACAGGAAAGAAAGCCTCCTGTCATTTTAGACATCTTCATTTTTTTCTTAACTGTTGAAGAAAAGTCTCCTCAATATACAAAGAAAGTCTCGGCTTAGTTGTATAACTAATCCACTGCTTTGTATCTGCCACAACACTGCAATACTTGTATTACTACTACTACTCTTTAGTACTTGTAGTACAACTACTAGATTTCGTCATTGTCGAATGAGAACCTATTTTCTCCAAAACAGAAACTTTTCAGGAAATGGAAAAACAGATTTTTTCCRCCATTAACGAACATACAATTATGAAGCTATTTTGAGTACATTTTCTATAGTCTCAAAATGTTCACAGTACATTGAGGGGAGTCACTGCCTTCAATATTATAATAATGAAAATTGGCAAAAGTGTTGTTTTCCAACAGCGACATACTTATGACATACTTGCTTGCAATGTCTTACTTCTCTGCTGTATTCAAGTCAGTGAGAWTGCTATCTGCCTCATATGAGTGRGCCTGTCTGTCTCTTTAGGCATGTAATGAGTTTACCACCCATGTGATGAACCTGCTGAGGGAGCAGAGCCGCACACGGCCCATCTCGCCCAAAGAGATAGAACGCATGGTGGGGATCATCCACCGCAAGTTCAGCTCCATCCAGATGCAGCTCAAACAGAGCACCTGTGAGGCAGTCATGATCCTACGCTCCCGCTTCCTCGATGCCAGGTCTGTGTGTGTCTTTCTCTAACTTGAACTTATTGTTATGAAAACAGGTAAAACCTTTGTTATGATGCAGTTACATTATTTGGACAGCAATAGTCTGCCTTGTGATAGTAAATATGTTCTCTTTCTCTCTCCCCCCTTTCTCTCTCTCTCTCTCTCTCTCTCTCTCTCTCTCTCCCCCCTTTCTCTCTCTCTCTCTCTCTCTCTCTCTCTCTCTCTCTCTCTCTCTCTGCAGACGAAAGAGGAGGAACTTCAACAAGCAGGCAACAGAGATCCTAAATGAGTATTTCTACTCCCACTTGTCCAACCCCTATCCCAGTGAGGAGGCCAAGGAAGAGCTGGCCAAGAAGTGCTCCATCACAATGTCACAGGTATGTGCCGCCAGTCGCAAGCCTCGTATCCATCCTGTGTGTGATGAAGCGAACTCTAATCTTCTGTTGTGCGTGTACATGTATGGAAAACACAGTATGGCTCCTATCATGCCACAGGAAGTCAGCTAGCATAAGGTCATACAGGTCCAATGTTTAATTCTGCATTCTGTAATGGAATCACATAGGCTGTCTTATGATAGCATGTGATAGCTTTCTCAAACAATTGTTTCAACAAAACAAAAGGCGATTTACTACAGACATTTCTTCTCACATAATTTGTACTTTAAATGTTTCACAGGTATCGAACTGGTTTGGAAACAAGAGAATCCGATACAAGAAAAACATTGGCAAGTTCCAAGAGGAAGCAAACATGTACGCCGCGAAGACAGCCGTTAGTGCAACCAGTGTATCAGCCCATGGCAGCCAAGCCAACTCCCCCTCCACCCCCAACTCTGCAGGTCAGTATCCAGCCATAGTGGATGTGACCAGTATGGTACCAAGTCAGTACTGTTAATGTTAGTTTGGCTGCGTACCCCCAATTCAACATGAGCACAGATCATCATTATCAAGAGCTGATATATGTAGCATTATATATGCTACATTGGGAGGGATCCACATTGCAGTAGTATGGACAAATCAATTCAGAAATACAAAATTTTGGAGCAGAGAGGTGTAGAGCACTGTCATCTCAACCCTGGGCCCCAACTCGAGAATCCAGTCGCTGTCTCTGTTCCTTTTGACTAACAAAATGCTGTCTGTACCACCCCTTTCTGAACTAACCCAATAACTTCTGGCCCAGTGGTACGGTCCGTCTCTCTCTCTCTCTCTCTCTCTCTCTGGGGTTTGTCTGGTTAACACACCATTTCGGACTCAGTCTTGGTTAGAGAAATACTTCATCCATCCTGTGACTTGTCTGGTTGACCTCTTGTGTGTCATTAAGCTATTGACGGGGCGCTCCAGCCTAGTCCTTTGTCATCATGGTGACCCTTCAGCTGTATTGGATTATGGCCTTGTCTTGTGTTTTTTTCTGCCTTCAAATCAAGTTAGGCTGCGTTCTCTTTTAACATCTGTGGAGTTTGGCTCCATTAAAAGGACAAAGAGGATTCTTTCAGTCTTCCTGTCGATCAATTAGCACTTCCTTAATGATCCAACCAGTCCGGTAGCAAGGAACTTAAACAACAAGACAATCCATCTATTCTGTTTCAGTTTCATCCCGGTTTTAACCCCTAACCTTATTCTTAGTAATATGATTGGCATCACAGTTACCACAGGAGTAACAGTTGGTGTAGTGTTGATCATTAGTACAGTATAGTTCAACATTTTCTTAGAATACCCCTTAGCCAGATTTTTCAGTTACATTTCCATAGGTACATACAGTATAGTAGACGGTGGCTGGTCACTGATGTGGTTCCCTGTTCACTACACCATATTTTGCTTTCAACCCTCTCCTACTAACCCAACTGACTGCACTTTTTCTGCTGCATGATCGTGTTAATCCGTCTTTCCTTTCTTCTCTTCTCTCTCTTCCTCCCTTCCCCCTCTCTCTCTTTCTCTCTTTCACTCTCTGGCCTCCCAGGTTCTGCTGGCTCTTTTAACATGTCAAACTCCGGAGACTTGTTTATGAGTGTGCAGGCTCTGAATGGGGACTCATACCAGGGGGCCGGGGTTGGGGCCAATGTTCAGTCCCAGGTAGGACCCTCGCAGAGACTAGTACGTTATCTACGTAATCCATACATTAGTACACTAGTTGTCATGTAGATAGATACCTAGCTAGCAGTCATACACTAGTAGCCTATTAGTGGCCTGTTGAAGACAGTCATTGCCCCACGGCGGACAGCCTTATGAGGTCTAGTATTAAAAGACTGAATCTCCCTGCTCAGTTGTTCAAGCACTGCCCGGCCTACAAGGTTTCATTGAAATCTGAATCCCAATCTCTTGACCTAGTCCGTGAGACAGAGGTCATATGTGATTTTAGCCGTACACTGATGTGGCGGCCATTATCAGGCTCATGAATGAATAGACGACTGCAGACAGATTTGGAAACAATACAAGACTCGTCAACACTGCTGACAACAGTTGTCATAGCCACTGATGTACAACAGTCCTCTGACGTTGCCCCGTTGGACAACGATGACTAGCACAGAGTTTTCTGAGTTTTGGGATTGGGAGGAAGTCTCATTCACCATAGGATGGGTTGAAGAGTCACCACCTGTTCGTCTCTCCATCCATCCCACSTTTATTTTTAAATCAACTTGTCACGTTCCTGACCTTATTTCCTTTGTTTAGTCTTTGTTTAGTTGGTCAGGACGTGAGCTGGGTGGGCATTCTATGTTTTGTGTTTCTATGTTGGGTTGGTTGTTTGGCCTAATATGGTTCTCAATCAGAGGCAGGTGTTAGTCATTGTCTCTGATTGGGAACCATATTAAGGTAGCCTGTTTGCACTCTTGGTTTGTGGGTGATTGTTTCCTGTCTTTGTGTTCTGCACCAGATAGGACTGTTTTCACATTRATTGTTTTGTAGCTTGTAGTGTTCACGTTATATTCTTTATTAAATKATGTTGAACACTAGCCGCGCTGCGTTTTGGTCCTCTCCTTCATCCCAGGAAGAAAGCCGTTACACAACTCTCCAAATGCTTGAGGTGTTTCATGAATATGCATAGTATTAACCCCTGGGGTGGACAAGAGATCTCCTGGGTTGATACTGGGTTGTCCTTGTCAGGGGGTCATTTGGCTCCACACTCATTCCCAGCCACTGAGGAGAGGAATTTGTTTKATTTTCATTCCTCTTTGAATTGTAATAAGATATTCATATGAGTTCCCTTGTGATGATATTTGTGGTTGTTTGTCGTTGTTCTTTTGTGATATCTATTGTGTTGAACCTGTATTACAGGCCAAATCATTCTAAACTGTTGCTGTGGTAACCTTTCCCAGTGCATGATACCCTTTTGCTATCAGACTGACCTTTCTTATGCATGAAGGTCTTTTTCATCAAGAGCTTTTGTCTGTCTGACCCGCCCTTTTCTCTACGTGTGTCTGTGTGTGCATTCGTTCCAGGTGGATACTCTTCGCCATGTTATCAGCCAGACAGGAGGATACAGTGACAGCATCGCCGCCAGCCAGATGTACAGTCCACAGGGCAATGTAAGAACACCAGCAAACAACAACTTTCTTTAATTTCATCACAATATTGCCTCGTCTTACTTTGGTCTCTTTGAAAGAAAAATAACTATTTCTATACTATACTTCTATAGATATTCTTCTTTTGTTCCGAATGTTCATACATTTAACCAACAATTCGATAGAAAGCTGCCTTTATTAGGGTTTCAGTTTGTCCCTTTGCACAATTATTTGGAAGCCAAWGTGTGTGGGATGCCACTTAGTTAGCAGTGGCCTGTTGGTGGCTGGGCTGTTGTCCAGGCGACGGCCCTTGTGTACTGGTAATGCCCCGGGCGCCAGGTGAGGAGGCAGGAGTCAGACGGAGCGAGAGGCGGCCGGCCAGGCGTACGGACACGCTCAGAGCCTGCCTGTCTGGGGACATTAGTGTTAGCGAGGCACCTGCAGCCGACAGGAACAAGGCCACAGGTGACACCCTGCCTGTCCAACACTCAGCTCACGTGGCACCAAATGAAAAGAAACACAGACCTAATTTCTTCCCCATTCCAAGAGCCCCCCCAAAAATAATCGCCCCAGAGTATAAGCTTCAGTCAAATCTATCTACCAGAATGCKATGTTCTGATGGGGTTTTGGCAGGGCAAGGCTGGGAACACTGGAGGGTGTGTGTGTAGTGTTAAGATCTACAGTGACAGGCTGTGTTGTAGAGAGGGGAATCAATAAGGCAGTCACAGCAGGGTGAGAGGGGGTCTGGGCCAGCAGTCTGAGTGCATCGGTCGCATCATTCGTCCAACAACCACAATGACACTGACAGCAGCGAGCCCTGTAATGTCCAACCCAAGATGCTAAAAAAGGAAGTGGTGGTGGACTGAAGACGTTCTACTGAGCGTCCTCGGTAAACTATGCTGTAACTAAGCTAAATGAGGGCTGATGAAAATGGGCAATGTTAAGATCACTGTCTGTTATTCAGTGGATGCATAGTAGGTGGTTTCTGTGAGGCAGCCTTTGACAAACCAATACGGGCATTCACATTTGCAGCACATCAGTCGTCAACACCTAACTGGCTGTGTAGATATTGTGACCCTCTGCCCCCATACCTCAAAATCTGAGCCGAATCCAAATGAACTTTTTATGCAATTATGTTTTCAAACAATGTATTCAAACATCAAAATATGATGTCCTTGTAAGACACTTCATTTATATTGTAGAATCATATTATTATTATTTTGATGTTTAGACTTTTCTATAGAAGCTTTTAATCTTGGATGGATCTTTTATTGTGCAGCTAAACAATTTCCACTCATTCTGAGGTTTCTAATGCCTGAGCTGAGTCAGTGAGCAGCCTTCACATGCCGGAGCTCTCTTTTATCCTTGAACAGTAATTACGGCTGTGAAATAGGCGAAAGGTGTCACCAAAGCTGAAGATTTTAAAAGTGTTTTTTTGCTCCCCTCGGTTCTAAATGTGATGAAAGTTGCTCTATGTGAAATAACAGGGTTTGAAAATAAGAGGGTGCCAAAGCCCATCTCCAACAGCTTTCACTGATGGCATGGAAATTGCTATTAATGTCCCAAATGCTCTTTAAATCGACCTATCTTCCCGGGATTGGAAATTGCCTCCCATTTTACGAACCCATTATATTTTCATCCCAATAGCTGATGTGATAATTTGCTATAATTGATTCTCCCATCAACCATCTTGTAGGTTTTGTGTGTGAGAGGTCTGTGCGTTCTCAAAAACATGTCTCTATTGTCTCTACATGAGGCCATTTTGAGACAGATGGGAGATGAAGTCTTGATAGAGGAATTGCACWATAGTGTATGTTGAAGATGCGTAATCCCGCAGAGTGCAAAAGGGTATATTTCAGTTAAAGAGTTTCATGTTAGCTACCGATGCAGCTAAGAAAATATACATATGTGTTAATATATATTTTTTAAGGACTTTTGTCTTTGACTCCACAGACAAACGGTGGCTGGCAGGATGCTCCGACCCCCTCGTCAGTGAACTCGCTCACAGAAGGACCCGGAAGTGTTCACTCGGATACCTCCAACTGATTATTTTACCCTCCACACCTTCCATTCCCACAACCCATCGATGAACTGGCAGAGCCAATCACAGTGTTAAACATAGAGGCATACTACACAGTGTCCTGTAGATTTCAGGGGTGCATAACTAAAACAACCTTTCCTAAGCTACAGTACTATGGGACATTTGAGATACATACAGTAATAGGAATGTCAGAACAAAAATCTAAACAATACAAAAAGGATGAATACAAATGTTTGTTCAGATTTCACAGGATATTTAGAGGGCTCAGGTTGCTTACTCACCTGTGATGGTTTCACTCATATTGATGATATTCAGTGATAAGATCAATTCAGACAACCCAACCTGTATACTTCAATTTAAATGRTTCATTCTACCTCTCAGCAACTAAAAAGTAAAACAAATAATATGAAAGAACATTATTTGTTTTCTGACTAAAACATGAACTTTGTCATTGTATGAAAGAAGCACTTCGTCATGCTTTGTTTTGCGGTCCCTGCCCCATTCTATGGTACGACATTTGGGCTTTTAATGTTGTTCCCTTGTTTACAGTGTGTGCTTTACAAACTGTGTTCGCTTTACCCTCTCCCACAGAGAAATAACCAGGAAGACTTAGAACTTGATTTACTAAATGTTTTTGTATTCGTTTCTCCATAAAGGACTTGTTGGGAAAGCAGGTCAGCCTAGTGAACTCTGAGGACCCTTCACCCTGACTAGCAGGTCTTCAATCTGGGTGGAAGGCGTTAGAAAAGGGAAACACGCTGGTATGAGAATGCGCATTGGCTGATCTAAGGGCTTTAATGGAAATTGAGTAGACAATTGAATATACATTGTAGATGTGTGTCTTCCTGGTTTATAAACTTCTGCCCCACGACCCCTTTGATATCTTGTCAGAATGTGGGAGCGCTGTGGGCCAACAAGCACTCACAGGGCTCTGTTCCAATATCCATACTAGTGTACCACTTAGAATGCATGCCCAATACATGCTTCARTCTAAGTATGCTAGTGTGGATATTGGAWCAGGGGAARGGAGTGTGTGCTATTGATTGTCTYAGGGCCTGTGAACAAGAGGAGTGCCCTCCTTTTAAACAACCACCTCATTGAGTATCCATGTGTCTCATCAGAGGTAATCGTGTGAAGTTACAGTTATGTTGTGTAAAAYAAAATCATAAATTCAATAAACACCTGTCATCAACAACCCATACGAGCTTGATTCACACTAGTCACCTAATGTTACTGTTAACCAAAACCTTTATACTTATTGATCTATTGTTGACATTTTATGTGTACTTTCAAGAGGTCCTAACCCATCTAGCTATATTCACATGTTGGATTTTTTATTGTACCTTTTGCTAATTTTCCCAATTCTGGTGGGGGATGATAACCAACTGAACAATGCTGCCTAATTGAAAAACAATGTTGAACAGTCCAATTCAGAAAAAACAATTTCTGTAAAAAATCTTTCAAGGATCTGTGTAGTAACTGAGTTTGTTTTTAAGTACATTGCATCAGAATCCAGTTAAACAGGGAAGTCGTTACGTTAATAGGATTTAAAACATAAATCTGCGGATGCAGGTAACACCAGGACTGAACTTACAGTAGCCATGATGCACAGGTCATGCATGAGATGCTTTGTACTCCATGATTATGCTGAACAGACACAATGTTTTCCTGTGATTCAGTGTTCATTACTGTTCAATGCCCTCTCATACAATGMAACTTTACTGTTCTTTAAACCCAGAGTTGATTTCTGTTTCTCTTTCCAGGCATTMTTGGGGCAGTTTAATATGTATTACAGTATATGACAGCATTCTTTCTTCCACTGTATTAAGAACCAAAAACCTACATTATAATGTCACCTGTATCCTTGCTTTTCACTTCTTCAACTGACTTGTATGAATCCTCAGAATTCATAAGCATATTGAATGTTGATGTGCTGAAAGGTCTAATGTCCATAGCAAAACTAGAGGTGGGAAAATTCTTTCAGACAAACAAAGATGATATTTGGACATTTGATATACTGTATAGTACTTGTCCTTTTGTTGTGTGGACTATATAGTTATTCTTTAGTATTTGGTTATTTACTTTTTATGGTATGCTATTGTATGTCATGGTTCCCATATTCTTGTCAATTAGCTCTCTCATGATGTGATTATGTGAACATTGCCACATTGTACTTGACTTGCTTTGTTGAACAATAATTTATGCAGTTTCAACATTAAACTTATTATACTATGTAATACACCAAGACAAATCAGTGGCATTTTATTATTGAACATTTGAGTGAGAAAACAAGAATAATACACTGATGGTTGCCAGTTGGCAAAATTGTATATATTTTTCTATGTGATATAGATTGAATGCACATATTGTAAATTCAGCCTCACAAACAATGTAAGTTCAAGTTAAAAAAAAGCTCACTTTTCATTTCCCCTCTAATTCATTGTTTTGTTGTGCCAAAGTAGAAGTATTCATAATTTATACATTTTGAATAACTCTCAATAAAACTGTCTGTAACTCCCCTATTAAATACAAGTGAATCTCAACTACTTGATAGTCTGTACAGGGGCCCTGAGCTCTACAACCCATTTGCTCCACATCCAGATTTTAAAATATGCTTGTTTGCCAATAAATGCAATATGATAATGACGCATATAATATAGCTTTTTAGTTTTGATAGCTGAAAAAAGAGGTTCAGGATTCAGTCATTTGTAAAAAAAAATATAAATAAAAATGTTTCCTTTGTTGCATGTAATGTGTTCCTTAATAAAATACTGCAGTGTTTTTTAACCATTTGTCACACATTTACATATTTTTTCCGATAGTAGTCTGGTTCACTTGGTCTTGTAAAYGTTATGACAGGAGACAGGTATACTGATAACAAAACCATATTTGTATTCTATTTATAACATTCTATCTGATATGTACAGTCAAACATAGGCATGGTCCTGGACCATGCCTCAGGACTACCTGGCCTGATGACTCCACCTGGCCGTGCTGCTGCTCCAGTTTCAACTGTTCTGCCTGCGGTTATGGAACCCTGACCTGTTCACCGGACGTGCTATCTGTCCCAGACCTGCTGTTTTCAARTCTCTAGAGACAGCAGGAGCGGTAGAGATACTCTCAATGATCGGCTACGAAAAGCCAACTGACATTTACTRSTGAGGTGCTGACCTGTTGCACCCTCGACAACCACTGTGATTATTATTATTTGACCCTGCTGGTCATCTATGAACATTTGAACATCTTGGCCATGTTCTGTTATAATCTCCACCCGGCACAGCCAGAAGAGGACTGGCCACCCCTCATAGCCTGGTTRCTCTCTAGGTTTCTTCCTAGGTTDTGGCCTTTCTAGGGAGGTTTTCCTAGCCACCGTGCTTCTACACCTGCATTGCTTGCTGTTTGGGGTTTTAGGCTGGGTTTCTGTACAGCACTTTGTGACATCAGCTGGCTTTATAAATACATTTGATTGATTGATTGAAACATGTACAGGTAACTGCCTGCTTAAAGGAGTCACCAACATAAAGTGTCTTAATAGGGCGTTGCACCGCGAGCTGCCAGAACAGCTTCAATGCTCCTTGGCATTGGTTTTACAAGTMTCTGGAACTCTATTGGAGGAATGCYACACCATTCTGCCACGAGAAATTCCATTATGTGTTGTTTTGTTGAGGGTGGTGGAAAACGCTGACTCAGGCACCGCTCCAGAATCTGCCATAAGTGTTCACACACACCCTTAAAAAAAAAACAAGGTCGATGTCCGCGGAAATCCAGTTAGCATAATAAAAGAATCTCCATAAAAATCTGTCAATTTAAGCTAGAGATATCAGTATTTTTGCATTGGGTGCGTCTCAATCCACTGCATCCACCTATGTCGCACTTCTGCATCTGCAGTGAAAGAGCTAGAGAGATGTTTGTCAGATCATGAGACATCCCYAAAATCGGTCTTCTCACAAAATCGTTGGTAGCGTCTGAACGGTTTGGCCCCCTATATGGAATGATGAGACTCTCATGATGGTGTTCTCCYTTTTGCTCAAAGACCTCCACAAGTGTCAGGAGACTTGTCTGAATTCMGTACAGCCGATCTGCCAACTTCTGTCTGTACCGTTCTAACAGTTTGGGCTACACACTAATATGACCCTCTCACGAACATGTACAGTACAAGTCAAAAGTTTGGACACACTTGTTTAAAAAAATAAATAATAATAACCTTTATTTAACCAGGTAGGCTAGTTGAGAGCAAGTTCTCATTTACAACTGTGACCTGGCCAAGATAAAGCAAAGCAGTGCGACACAAACAACAACACAGAGTTACACATGGAATAAACAAACATACAGTCAATAATACAATAGAAAAAGTCTATATACAGTGTGTGCAAATGAGGTAGGATYAGGGAGGTAAGGCAATAAATAGGCCATAGTGGCGAAATAATTACAATATAGCAATTGAACACTGGAATGGTAGGATGTGCAGAAGATGAATGTGCAAGTTGAGATACTGTGGTGCAAAGGAGCAAGATAAATAAATAAATACAGTATGTTGATGAGGTAGATTGGATGGGCTATTTACAGATGAGCTATGTACAGGTGCAGTGATCTGTGAGCTGATGCTTAAAGCTAGTGAGGGAGATATGAGTCTCCAGCTTCAGTGATTTTTGTAGTTTGTTTCAGTCATTGGCAGCAGAGAACTGGAAGGAAAGGCGGCCAAAGGAGAAATTGGCTTTAGGGGTGACCAGTGAAATATACCTGCTGGAGCGCGTGCTACAGGTGGGTGCTGCTATGGTGACCAGTGAGCTGAGATAAGGCGGGGCTTTACCTAGCAAAGACTTATAGATGACCTGGAGCCAGTGGGTTTGGCGATGAATATGAAGCGAGGGCTAGCCAACGAGAGCATACAGGTCGCAGTGGTGGGTAGTATATGGGGCTTTGGTGACGAAACGGATGGCACTGTGATAGACTGCATCCAATTTGCTGAGTAGAGTGTTGGAGGCTAAATGACATCGCCGAAGTCAAGGATCGGTAGGATAGTCAGTTTTACGAAGATATGTTTGGCAGCATGAGTGAAGGA
>NC_036871.1:24024422-24106791 GCF_002910315.2 Salvelinus sp. IW2-2015
AGCTCGTCTGGAGGTTAGTTAACACAGTGTCCAAAGAAGGGCCAGAAGTATACAGAATGGTGTCGTCTGCGTAGAGGTGGATAAGAGAATCACTAGCAGCAAGAGCGACATCATTGATGTATACAGAGAAGAGAGTCGGCCCGAGAATTGAACCCTGTGGCACCCCCATAGAGACTGCCAGAGGTCCGGACAACATGCCCTCCAATTTGACACACTGAACTCTGTCTGAGAAGTAGTTGGTGAACCAGGCGAGGCAGTCATTTGAGAAACCAAGGCTATTGAGTCTGCCGATAAGAATGTGGCGATTGACAGAGTTGAAAGCCTTGGCCAGGTTAATGAATACAGCTGCACAGTATTGTCTCTTATTGATGGCGGTTATGATATCATTTAGGACCTTGAGCGTGGAGTCATGACCAGCTCGGAAACCAGATTGCATAGCGGAGAAGGTACGGTGGGATTCGAAATGGTCGGTGATCTGTTTGTTGACTTGGCTTTCGAAGACCTTAGAAAGGCGGGGTAGGATAGATATAGGTCTATAGCAGTTTGGGTCTAGAGTGTCTCCCCCTTTGAAGAGGGGGATGACCGCGGCAGCTTTCCAATCTTTGGGGATCTCAGACGATACGAAAGAGAGGTTGAACAGGCTAGTAATAGGGGTTGCAACAATTTTGGCGAATAATTTTAGATAGAGAGGGTCCAGATTGTCTAGCCCGGCAGATTTGTAGGGGTCCAGATTTTGCAGCTCTTTCAGAACATCAGCTATCTGGATTTGGGTGAAGGAGAAATGGGGGAGGCTTGGGCAAGTTTCTGTGGGGGGTGCAGGGCTGTTGACTGGGGTAGGGGTAGCCAGGTGGAAAGCATGGCCAGCCATAGAAAAATGCTTATTGAAATTCTCAATTATCGTGGATTTATCGGTGGTGACAGTGTTTCCTAGCCTCAGTGCAGTGGGCAGCTGGGAGGAGGTGCTCTTATTCTCAATGGACTTCACAGTGTCCCAGAACTTTTTGTAATTTGTGCTACAGGATGCAAATTTGTGTTTGAAAAAGCTAACCTTTGCTTTCCTATCTCCCTGTGTATATTGGTTCCTAACTTCCCTGAACAGTTGCATATAAACTAGTACTGAAAATACAGTACTAGTTTGACATTTCAGCCATTTAAAAAAATATGAGAGGGTGAGGGGAAGGGGACTAAGTCCAGAGAGCAGTGGATCTCGTTGGGTCTAATAGTCCACAGGTTCATCTCCCTCCTCGCTGAGCAAACAGGTGCGGATCAGTGCCTCCGTCACGGCATACGGGTCGCAATTGGCCGACGGGCGGCGGTCCTCGAAGTAGCCCTTCTTCTCCTGGCCCACGGTGCGAGGGATGCGGATACTGGCGCCACGGTTGGCTACTCGATGTTCGATGCTAATGCAGTACGCCACAGGATGTTTTTGTGCTGGTCAAGCCCTCACTCCTCTGGAGTGAACCAAGGGCTATATCTGTTCCTGGTTCTACATTTTTTGAATGGGGCAAGCTTATTTAAGATGGTGATGAAAGCACTTTATAAAAATAATAACCAGGCATCCTCCACTGACACACCTACTCTACACCTACTCATTCAAGGGTTTTTCTTAATTTTTTACTAATTTCTACATTGTAGAATAATAGTGAAGACATCAAAACTATGAAATAACACATATGGAATCATGTAGTAACCAAAAAAGTGTTAAACAAATCAAAATATATTTTATATTTGAGATTCTTCAAAGTAGCCACCCTTTGCTTTGATGACAGCTTTGCACACTCTTGGCATTCTCTCAACTAGCTTCACCTAGAATGCTTTTCCAACAATCTTGAAGGAGTTCCACATATGCTGAGCACTTTTTGCCTGATTTTACTTCCCTCTGCGGTCCAACTCAATTGAGTTGAGGCCGGGTGATTGTGGAGGCCAGGTTATCTGATGCAGCATTCCATCACTCTCCTTCTTGGTCAAATAGCCTTTACATGGCCTGGAGGTGTGTTGGGTCATTGTCATGTTGAAAAACAAATGATTCTCCCACTAAGCTCAAACCGAATGGGATGGCATATCGCTGCAAAATGCTGTGGTAGCCATGCTGGTTAAGTGTCCCTTGAATTCTAAATAAATGACTGACAGTGTCACAAGCAAAGCACCCCCACACCATCACACCTCCTCCTCCATGCTTCACGGTGGGAACCACACATGCAGGGATCATCCATTCACCTGCTCCGTGTCTCACAAAGACGCGGGGGTTGTAACCAAAAATCTCAAATTTGGACTCATTAGACCAAAGGACAGATTTCCACCGGTCTAATGTCCATTGCTCGTGTATCTTGGCCCAAGCAAGTCTCTTCTTCGTATTGGTGTCCTTTAGTAGTGGTATATTTGCAACAATTCAACAATGAAGGCCTGATTCACACCTGATTCATTCTTCTCTGAACAGTTGATGTTGAGATGTGTCTGTTACTTGAACTCTGTGAAYCATTTATTTGGGCTGCAATCTGAGGTGCACTTAACTGTAATGAAATGATCCTCTGCAACAGAGGTAACTCTGGGTCTTCCTTTCCTGTTGCGGTCCTCATGAGAGCCAGTTTCATCATAACGTTTGATGGTTTTTGCAACTGAAATGTTCCGTATTGACTGACCTTCATGTCTTAAAGTAATGATGGACTGTCATTTCTGTTTGCTTATTTGAGCTGTTCTTGCCATAATATGGACTTGTTCTTTTACCAAATAGGGSTYTCTTCTGTATACCACCCCMACCTTGTCACAACACAACTGATTGGGTCAAACACATTAAGAAGGAAAGAAATTGCACAAATTAACTTAACAAGGAACACCTGTTAATTGAAATGCATTCCAGGTGACTACCTCATGAAGCTGGTTGAGGGAATTCCAAGAGTGTACAATTCTGTCATCAAGGCAAAGGGTGGCTACTTTGAAGAATCTTTGGTTACTACATGTGTGTTATTTSATAGTTTTGAGGTCTTCACTATTATTCTACAATGTAGATAGAAGAAAAACCCTTGAATGAATAGGTGTGTCCAAACTTTGACTGGTACTGTACATGCCCACAGGCCTCACAAGACTCATCTGAAGGASCCCCGGTACCAGTTGAATTTTTTTMGGGAAGTACAGTGCATTCGTGAAAGTATTCAGAACCCTTGACRTTTTCCCTATTTRGTTACGTTACAGCCTTATTCTAAAATGTATTAAATACTCCAGAGTAGCGCAGTGGTCTAAGGCACTGCAATGCAGTGCTAGCTGTGTCACTAGCGATCCTGGTTCGAGTCCAGGCTCTGTCGCAACCGGCACAATTGGCCCAGCGTCGTCCGGGTTAGGGAGGGTTTGGC
Source organism: Salvelinus sp. IW2-2015 (assembly GCF_002910315.2). Classification (NCBI taxonomy): domain Eukaryota; kingdom Metazoa; phylum Chordata; class Actinopteri; order Salmoniformes; family Salmonidae; genus Salvelinus; species Salvelinus sp. IW2-2015. The sequence goes on from NC_036871.1 coordinate 24,027,770, forward strand.
CGGCAGGGATGTCCTTGTCCCATTGTGCTCTAGCGACTCCTGTGGCGGGCCGGGCGCATGCACGCTGACACGGTCGCCAGGTGTACAGTGTTTCCTCCGACACATTGGTGTGGCTGACTTCTGGGTTAAGCGAGCATTGTATCAAGAAGCAGTGCGGCTTGGTTGTGTTGTGTTTCGGAGGATGCACGGCTCTCGACCTTCGCCTCTCCCGTCTCTCCCGTTGCAGAGTTGCAGCGATGAGACAAGACTGTCACTACCAATTGGATACCACGAAGTTGGGGAGAAAAATGGGTAAAAGTAAGAAAAATATGAATGGAAAAGATTTATTAAATAAAACATTTTCCTCATCAATCTACACACAATACCCCATAATGACAAAGTGAAAACAGGTTTTAGAAATGTTTGCAAATGTATTACAAATAAAAAACTGAAATACCTTATTTACTGTACATAAGTATTCAAACACTTGCTATGAGACTCGAAATTGAGCTCAAGTGCATCCTGTTTCCATTGATCATCCTTGAGATGTTTCTACTACCTGATTTGAGTCCACCTGTGGTAAATTCAATTAATTGGACATGATTTGGAAAGGTACACACTTGTCAATATAAGGTCCCCACAGTTAACAGTGCATGTCAAAGCAAAAACTAAGCCATGAGGTCAAAGGAATTTCCCGTAGGGCTCCGAGACAGGATTGTGTCAAGGCACAGATCTGGGGAAGGGTACCAAAACATTTCTGCAACATTAAGGCTGTAATCGCTGCCAAAGGTGCTTCAGCAAAGTACTGAGTAAAGGGTCTGAATGCCTATGTAAATGTGATATTTCCTTTTTTAAATGTTTATAAATTACAAAAGAATTCTACAAACCTGTTTTTGCTTTGTCATCAAGGGGTATTGTGTGTCGATTGATGAGGTTGAATAAAAAACATGAACTGGCGCACACCCAGAGAAAATTATTTCATGTGGAGGTGCTGACTAACGGCGAATAAACTATACGCTATAAAAATAAAGAGAGTCGCACACTCCATATATAAACTCCCAGTCATTTATTGGGTAAATCARCAACGTTTCGGCATCACTGTGCCTTCTTCAGGGTGAAAAACAACAATMTAATTYATTATAGAATAAGGCTGTAACGTAACAAAATGTGGAATAAGTCAAGGGGTCTGAATAGCTTCCGAATGCACTGCATATAATCATAGGAGTCACATCTGAGAAGGAGAGCATTGTGAAGGGTTTTGGCTCTCACAGTTTATATGCTAAAATGCCCTTTGGTTATGGAAATGTTGAATCCTGGAGTGTTTGGTTACACTTCACATGAAGCACATTCAATTTCAGTGTCTTCCAAGAGCTATTGTGTCAATAAAATCCCCACAACGTTTAGACAAACCAATGGTCCCCCTTTACCACATGTTATCTGACATTTCCACAGCTCTTTCAGTAGAAATAAACAGMGCCACGGTACAAAGTGTCTGGCCAGATGTGCTCTTCAGAGAGCTTCCCTGGTAAGGTCTGGTATGTCCTTCTTCACACAGAGGGAAGCAGGCCATTGCCATCCAAAGCAGTGATATTTCACATAGTTTATCTGAATTGGACATATTGAAAAATACAATAAAAAACCATGGCTATGGAGATGTCTGTGCTATGCATACCAGTACTATGGTGTGGTGGTTTAAAGATTGTGAGGAGTTTCTTCTCTCCACAGGGTTGATTGGATAAGGACTGGCAGATGGAGGACTGCAACATCTCACAAGTTATGTCTTGTGGGACCCTTTCACATAAAAAAGGGTGGACAAACAAGACTTGACCAGTSWGTGTGTGTGTGTGTGTGTGTGTGTGTGTGTGTGTGTGTGTGTGTGTGTGTGTGTGTGTGTGTGTGTGTGTGTGTGTGTGRGTGCTTACTAACATGTGCAGGGTATTATTTCTAATACTGTATGTAGGTCCTCCAAGAACCCAATCACCTCCTCTTATTGTCTCGTACCTTGAAATGAGATCTGAATGAAACAGGCAGCGGAGCCGGATTGGCCACGTCGTTGTTGGGTTTCACCCCTATACTACCAACAACGACATTGACATTATTTGGCTGGACAGTGGCATGTCTGGCAGAATTACTTTCACAACTGCTACATATTCAAAATTACCTAAATATAGTGTATGATGGTGGYGGAGAAAGGGATATTGGGCAGAGAGGGCTGTAGAATAGATGGACACTAGGCTTGACTGCTGAGCGATGGTGAAATGCCAGCACTGGACTGCCCACCGGCCCCAGGGCTGTGAGGAAACAAAACCCTTTCTCTCAGAGCAGAGACAGCATCAAAACGATTTGACCACACATACTTGATCAGTGTCCAAACCTTGATCCCTCACAGCTCAGGCTAAATTAGAATGCTGAAAACTAAAGGAGAGCATTGCCCATCACTTGATGTTCATACTATGGTATACGGTTTGTGACATGATCAAAGTCTGATGTCCATTCCACAGAACCATACTTGACAGCTTGCTGACACTTCCAAATGTTTAATGTACCACAACAACCTTATCCTTTAATTCAGGACATTCAATGACAATGGCCTGCAATGAATGTCAAAACTCATTATTTCCATATTTAAGAACTGAACTCACATGGACGAATCAAATCAAATGTTATTTGTCACATGCATCAGAGTTAAAGATGCATGTGACAAATAACATCAAGAGTTAAAGACAAAGACAATAATAATACAAATAAAAATAGAAATAGTGACACGAGGAATAAATACACAGTGAATAACGAATAACAATAAAGAGTAAAAAGAACATGTATATACTTAATWCAGGGAGTACCAGTACCGAGTTGATGTACAGGGGTATGAGGTAATTGAGGTAGCTATGTACATATACTGTAGGTAGGGGTAAAGTGACTAGGCAACAGGATAGATAATAGACTGAGCTGTAGCAGCGGTGTATGTGGAGCAGTAGCAGCAGCGTACGTGTGTGAGTGTGTGTGTGACATCAGTATGCGTGTGTGCTCATGTTGTGRGTGGGTGAATGCCGGTAGTCCGGTTAGCCATTTGATTAACTATTTAGCAGACTTGTTTAACAGTCTTATGGCTTGGAGGTAGAAGRTGTTCAGGGTCCTGTTGGTTCCAGACTTGGTGCACTGGTACTGCTTAAAATGAAGTAGCAGAGAGAACAGCCTATGGCTTGGGTGGCTGGAGACTTTGACGATTTTTTGGGCCTTCCTCTGACACRGCCTACTTAGTATGTTAGCTAACCCTAACATGTTAGCTAACTACTTATTACTACTTTTAGCTACTTTGCAACTACTTAGCATGTTCAGCTAACCCTTTCCCTAACCTTAACCCTTTTAACTAACCCTAACCCTAGCCTTAACCCTTTAACCTAACTCATAAACTTAACCCTAAACCCTAGCCTAGCTAACATTTGCATGCTAGCTAACATTAGCCACCTAGCTAGAATTCGTAACATATCATACGTTTTTGTACACATTTATAACATATTGTACGTTTGGCAAATTCGTAACATATTGTACATTTTCAAATTCGTAACATATAATACTAATTGCAATTTGTAAAATATCATACAAAATGGGTGATGGATATCCACAAATTAATACATACCATAAAAACATAACATAGGCTAAATAGAGTCTCTCAGATTATCCTACAGAATAATACGAAATGCTCTGAGACCAGGTTGGGATGGCAGGGAGCTCAGCCCCAGTGATGTACTGGGCCCTACTCACCACGCTCTGTGGTGACTTCCAGTTGGGTGCCTTGCKGTTGCCGTACCAAACAGTGATGCAGCCAATCAAGATGCTCTCAAATCTTTTCAGCCTTCTGAGGTGGAAGAGYCGCTGTCGTGCCATCTTCACAGCTGTGTGGATGTGTATGTACCATGTTAAATCCTTAGTAATGTGGACCCTGAGGAACTTGAAGCTCTCAACTACAGATCTTTGAATTCTTTTTAGAAACCCTGGGTTCGTGTTAAACTACCATTCCTTAGAGGTGACACATCAAACTGGCTGATCAAATATTTCTCTCTGTTGACATCTGGCTCTCCAGCTGTTATTACACCCCTGTTTAATAACTACAGCTGCTGTGGATGTGGATGGGCCCGCACTGTGCTGCACGGCACAGGAGGGTGGCCCAGACACCTTCTCCAACCATCTTAAACAACCCCCAGCAGCCGCCACTAATGTGGAGCGACAGAGCTATTCCACAACAGACCTCCTGGTGTAAAACAAAATAAACAAAAAGGATCCTGTGTGGTTTTATAAAATGGGAGAGGAGAGGGGTCTTGGATTCTTGGCCATGACCTCTCAGAGGAAGTTGGGATATACAAAAAACMAATTTCCAATTCACACATGCATATAGTGTGCACTTGTATGTGTGTGAAATAGMACAAATATAAGCATCCACCTTATTACATGAACTTATATGGTTAAATGTTTCAGTGGAACAATAGTGTTTGGTACATGTGTGGGGCCAGTGGACCTCTAAGCAGAGGCCTGCACCGCAGTGTGGTGTGCGTCTGTGTGTGTGGGGAGTGGCCCTTAATCCTTTAACAGAAGTCCCTCTTGTGGTGAATGGATATACTACATGGATGTACTCACCACCACATCAGTAGCTCTATGCAAAAACAAATTCATACCACAAGATGGCAACGTTAATCCACTTCCCTCAGTATAATGAGAAAAATTCACATGGGAGTTTAGACTGATTTTGAAGGTTGAAATACGAGCAATTAGATGGACTATTTATACATGATTTAAAGAAATGTTTTACTTTTGTGATCTTTTAAAAGTGTATCCATGCACGTATTTACCTATGACTTTCTCTAACGCTTGGATAGGGGTTTCATCCATTACAAGGTGTTTCATGCATTGCCTGGAAACCCGGCATTGAATTGCATAGAATTTCACATTGGGCAGCTTGAATCAGGAAAGTTTCCTCTCATGACCTCTACAAGCCAGAATGTTCCATACGATTAWATTTTAACGTACTTTACCATGCAGCTGTTCATTTTGGCGGTAGGAATGTGAGACAYTATATCCAAAGGAGAGTATAATTACATCAGCTTTTCAAAGCACTGGTAGTGCATTCAGAAATACAGTTGAAGTCGGAAGTTTACATACACTTAGTCATTAAAACTCGTTTTTCAACCACTCCACAAATTTCTTGTTAACAACTATAGTTTTGGCAAGTCGTTTAGGACATCTACTTTGTGTATGACACAAGTAATTTTTTACAACAATTGTTTACAGACAGACTATTTCACTTACAATTCACTGTATTACAATTCCAGTGGGTCAGAAGTTTACATACACTAAGTGTACTGTGCCTTTAAACAGCTTGGAAAATTCCAGAAAATTAAGTCATGGCTTTAGAAGCTTCTGATAGGCTAATTGACATAATTTGAGTCAATTGGAGGTGTACCTGTTGATGTATTTCAAGGCCGACCTTCAAACTCAGTGCCTCTTTGATTGACATCATGGGAAAATCAAAAGAAATCAGCCAAGACCTCAGAAAAAACATTGTAGACCTCCACAAGTCTGGTTCATCCTTGGGAGCAATTTCCAAACGCCTGAAGGTACCACGTTCATCTGTACAAACAATAGTACGCAAGTATAAACACCATGGGACCACGCAGCCGTCATACCGTTCAGGAAGGAGACGCGTTCTGTCTCCTAGAGATGAARGAACTTTGGTGCGAAAAGTGCAAATCAATCCCAGAACAACAGAAAAGGATCAAGTGAAGATGCTGAAGGAAACCGATACTYAAGTAWCTATATCCACAGTAAAACGAGTCCTATATCGCCATAACCTGAACTGCCGCTCAGCAAGGAAGAAGCAACTGCTCCAAAACCGCCATAAAAAAGCCAGACTACGATTTGCAACTGCACATGGGGACAAAGATCATACTTTTTGGAGAAACGTCCTCTGGTCTGATGAAACAAAAATAGAACTGTTTGCCCATAATGACCACCATTATGTGGTGGTCATTACAGAGGTTTACAAGCCAAAGAACACCATCTCAACTGTGAAGCATGGGGGTGGCAGCATCATGTTGTGGGGGTGCTTTGCTGCAGGAGGGACTGGTGCACTTCACAAAATAAATGGCATCATGAGGWGGGYAAATTATGTGGATATATTGAAGCAACATCTCAAGACACCAGTCAGGAAGTTAAAGCTTGGTCGCAAATGGTCTTCTAAATGGACAACGACCCCAAGCATACTTCCAACGTTGTGGCAAAATGGCTTAAGGACAACAAAGTCAAGGTATTGGAGTGGCCATCACAAAGCCCTGACCTCAATCCTATAGAAAATTTGTGGGCKGAACTGAAAAAGCYTGTGRGAGCAAGGAGGCCTAAAAATCTGACTCAGTTACACCAGCTCCGTCAGGAGGAATGGGCCAAAATTCACCCAACTTATTGTGGGAAGCTTGTGGAAGGCTACCCTAAACGTTTGACCCAAGTTAAACAATTTAAAGGCAATGCTACCAAATACTAATTGAGTGTATGTAAACTTCTGACCCACTGGGGATGTGATGAAAGAAATAAAAGCTGAAATAAATCATTCTCTCTACTATTATTCTGAAATTTCACATTCTTAAAATAAAGTGGTGATCCTAACTGACCTAAGACAAGGAATTTTTACTAYGATTAAATTTCAGGAATTGTGAAAAACTGAATTTAAATGTATTTGGCTAKGGTGTATGTAAACTTCCCGACTTCAACTGTAAAAACACCACTTTTGCCCCTGGGGGGATATAGAATGAAATCATTGTGTATTTTTCCCCATGTAAYATACAATTCAAAATTAGAAAAACGTCCTTCTTGGTCAGTGTGCTGGGATGTAAGGGAAAAGYGTGTATTCTTATTTATCAGGATGCCTACACCTCTGCGGTTACTACATTAAGMGGCAGCATAGACCTCTCCAACCCAGCTCCTCTTTAAATATTCAATTTCATTTTTTTTGCCCACCCAAGCCAAGCTGGTCAACCTCCCATCCTTGCCCACCCAAGCCAAACGTGTCAAAACCTCCCGTCTTTTTCTGCCCTCCCTTTTTCGACTCATTTACACCCATCCTTACATCGACTTCATTCACATACAACATATTCTCTACCGCCCTCCTACACATATTCACTCTCCCTCACAGTCCCATTCATATGCAGTCACACACACACACCTCCCTCCATAGAACAGTTGACATACATGCTATATTTCCCCCTTTGTATTGTCTTTGTCGGGAATTGTGAAAAACTTAGTATTTGTATTTGGCTAAGGTGTATGTAAACTTCCGACTTCAACTGTATATCACACGTGCGCGAGCATCTCTTGCATGTATTTTTTATTTTTTTAAATCTTAGTAGCATGCTTCAGGGGAGCACTACCAGCATCTTGTAAAGTTGACAATTATATTTTTATGGGGATATAGTCTCACATTCCTACCGCCAAAATCCAACTTTGTGTTTCCAGGCAATTTCACGCATTGCTTGTTTAGGCGAGAATGGAACATTCTTTCAAAGTGGCGCTCCTCCTCCCTCGTGATTCGACACTCCGCCAAGATCTGCGACTGACTTGTGACTACTGCGMCTCTGAAAACGAGTTCGGGTTCCAGAAAACAACATGGTAGACGATTTGACCATTCAAACTTGCGGAAAAGACGGAGGAATTGTGGTAATTACAATGAAATTGGTTGGGAAAGTGATAGCCTACCGAACTGATGTGATAGAGGTCGACATAAAATGAGTGCATGATGTGTAAACCTCATGTGCAACAAAGTAGCTAAAGTTGTAGTCTACTGTGTTCTTGCATGCATGGAACTTAAACGGTATGTAAATAATATTTGTAATGAATACTATATTTTCCATCCTAGATCAACGATGACTGGCCAGGTTACAGTTTAGAGCTTTTTAACTATCCAAAACACTATTCTGGAGATCTAGAGTGTGTTTACATCCCACATGGTGTCATCATGGACAGGTAAACTATATAGCATGAATGCAGTAACGTTAGGCCTATATACCAATTCACTTGCATATTTKTTTCTGTGTGATCACTGACATTGGGAATCTACAAGACTAACAGTCACCCACTCCTCAAAGGGAAGTAATTAAAATCCATTATCGGGATGTTATCAGAGTGTGAGAATGCAAAGCCAATTGACTACCTACAGCATATAGAGATGGAGGGCAGCTTGGTAAGAGATTGGATTGAGTAAAGGCGCCTGCATACTAGGTTCGGTTTGCTCCTAGCAGAAGTCGGCTAGTCGACTTGAATGTCTGTGACTTGAATGTCTGTGACTTGAATGTCTGTGACTTGCATAATCACTTAAAATCCTTTCCTGCAGTCAAATGACCAAATCGCCCTCTAGTGGTCTCATGGGTGGAAGGTTATTCATATTACCCGCAGAAAAAGGTGTTTCTATGTCATACGGTTTTGTTATATTTCAGTCTTCTGAGATGTATATAAAGTGTAATATTGGGATACAAACTCAAAATTGAATAATTTTAAACTCTATATCTGACATGGTACAGGTGTCTTCTTTTTTAAAAGTCTATAACCATATGTATATTTCTGTTTCAAAGTACATTTGTTTAAGACTACCAAGAAACACTCTGTCCCTGATTTAGCCCACTGCAGTAAAAGGTTAAAAGACCTTCGCTCMGAAAAAGAAAAAAGCCAAATGGGCCAATTGTGCGCCGCCTCGCGCGTCTCCCGYTCACGGCCGGCTGTGACACCGCCTGGGATCGAACCCGGGTCTGTAGTGCCGCCTCAAGCACTGCGATGCAGTGCCTTAAACCGCTGCGACACTCGGGAGGCCAGAGATTCAGTTTTTAGTTCAAATTATTTGTTTGCAATATGTGAACTATAAGCTAAGACAGCTTTATAAGCTGTTTATTCACTTGTGGGGTTTGAAGACGTGTGAGAAGACAACATATTTGGTGAGAATTACAACAGGGTACAAAATCGATTCTAGCTCTTAAAGGGGCAGTAGCCTAAATTGGGTGTACAGTTTTCAATTACAGAATTATTTAATCTATAGTTATTCTTATGCTATTTATTCTGTTACTATTGACATGTAAATATTATTAGTATCTTCTGATTACAATTATTATCTCTCATCTTTTAACTAAATGCAATCTATTCGCTTCCAAAATGTAAGTAGTTGTGTATATATAGCTTTCTGATAACTCGTACTGATGGAATGGCTTGACCGGCACTTTGTAAAAACCCAGAGTGCATTGAGTGAATGTTGGAAAAAGATCTTGATTACTTTATAAACCTAGCAATGTGAATGSAAAGAGGACTCGGATCACAAAATAGGTGAACTGAACTGGCAAAAGAGTTGAGTCCTCATTCAAAGGCAAGGGCAGTGTGAAGACATAGAGAACTTAGTTATTTTGCTTTTTTTTACCCCGGAGTTCACTTTAAAGAGAACTATATCTAAAAACACCCTTACATGCTGACCAAACCGCCTGCATTGCAAAATAAATGTACACATACATGTTATTCAATAATTTCATACAAACTGTTYCGCGTCTCAACGGGCGTATGCGTAGCCAGTCACTAAAATAAACTATGCTAAAATAGAACTTGGTTCTATAAGTAGAGCACACATGATTTTGTGACTCAAAATGGGTCAAAATTCTACAAAGYTCCAGCAAAAAAAAGGACCATATGCATCTCAGGTAAAATAACAATCCAATTTTTATCTCCCAAATTAGCAAGCAACAGCAGCAAGCAAGCTAAATGTCAATGAAAGGTTTCATGTGTGTTTCGACCTGACCCCAAATYAATATAGTTGGTTCACAGTTGGTTTTGGTATTTTAACCTGCATGTCATGAACGCGCCTGGTGGGGATAGACAAAGTCAAAATGCGGACGCACTCGCCAAGGCTGTTTGGTCAGCATGTGAGTCACACAATTTTACATCTAACTAAGATGTTTCGTAAAGTATTTCTTAAGTGAAAAAATGTGCATGTCTCGTTGAATGACAACAAACACTTTATTGAAGAATCCTAACCGTATTTCCCACTCCTACTAGGAGTAGTACTGTTGACCAATCACAGATGAAGGTTTGTAGACTTCGGCTACCGAACTACCGACTTGCTCCAAGAAAGGAAAAAAAAAATGTGCTCGAAGAGCCGGATAAAAACCTGCRGGCCATCAAAATGAACAAAAACGGCACAGAATTGTCATAAAACTGTTTTGACTGGAAAGCATGCGACAGGCTTTACTCCTTTCCTTCTCATACTTGTGTTYCAGGACAGAGCGGCTTGCACGTAACATAATGGGTGACCTGGGCGACCATGACATTGTGGTGCTATGTGTTCTGAAAGCCGGGTACCAGTTCTGTGCTGACTTGGTGGAGAGGATCAAAGCACTGAGTCGTAACTCAGACCACACTCTGCCCATGAGTGTCAACTTCATCCGCCTCAAAAGTTATGTGGTAAGGACCTAAATAACACTTTTTTTTTATGCTGGACAAGTGGAAAATTCCTCCATGATGCAATCCAATCCAAGACCCTGTGAAATCAGATATATTTTTCTTGAGGTAAAATTGTCACAACTTGAATTGTAGTGTTTCTWTCTCCGGTCCTTGTATGCCTGGTATGGGCTTCAGTCATGGCTGTTGTCATTTACAGCTGGCATTAATATACTTTTTATGTTATGACAGTATTATTAATGTTCTATATTACTGTACACCAAACTTGACCAAATCTTTCCCTTTCTTGTAGAATGATCAGTCCACAGAGGATCTKCACATCGTTGGAGCTGAAGACCTCTCTTTCCTGACTGGAAAGGTAAGTAGCCCTGCTGTACACAAGAAGTATAACATATATACAMACTACTGTTCAAAAGTTTGGGGTCACTTCGAAATTTCCTTGTTTTTGAAAGAAAAGCATTTTTTTTGGTCCATTAAAATAACATCAAACCAGAAATACAGGTAGATCACGGTTATGTTGTAAATTACAATTGTAGCTGGAAACGGCTGATTTTAATGGAAATACTACATAGGCGTACACGGCCATTATCTGTAACGATCGTCTAATTCCTCCTCCTCGGATAGTAAGGGTCGGACCAAAATGCAGCGGTGAACTTGGACATAACGATATTTATTAAAGTAAAGACGTAACACGAAAACACTTTAACAAACTACAAAACAAAAATAACGATGTAGACAGACCTGACTTGTGAACTTACAAACTACGAGAACACACGAACAGGAACAGACTACATACACGAACGACAAACGAAACAGTCCCGTGTGGTAGACATACAGACACGAAGACAACACCCCCAAACAAACAGTGAGAACCCCTACCTTAATATGGTTCTCAATCAGAGGAAACGTCAAACACCTGCCTCTAATTGAGAACCATATCACAACACATTAACCCCAACATAGAAACACAACTAGACTACCCACCCAGCTCACGTCCTGACCAACTAAACAAAGTTAAACAAAGGACAAATAAGGTCAGGAACGTGACATTATCAGCAACCATCATTCCTATGTTCCAATGGACGTTGTGTTAGCTAATCCAAGTATTCATTTTTAAAGCTACTTAATCATTAGAAAACCTTTTTGCAATTATGTTAGTACAGCTGAAAACTGTTGTTCTGATTAAAAAGCAATAAAACTGGCCTTTAGACTAGTTGAGTATCTGGAGCATCAGCATTGTGGGGTTCGATTACAGGCTCAAAACGGACAGAAACAAATAACTTTCTTCTGAAACTCGTCAGTCTATTCTTGTCCTAAGAAATGAAGGCTATTCAATGCAAGAAATTGCCAAGAACAAAACTGAAGATCTGGTACAACGCTGTGTACTACTCCCTTCACAGAACAGCGCAAACCGTCTCTAACCAGAATAGAAAGAGAGTGGGAGGCCCCGGTGCACAACTGAGCAAGAGGATGTTCTGCCTGCGGTTATGGAACCGCCACCTGTCCCGGACCTGCTATTTTCAACTCCTGATGATCGGCTATGAAAAGCCAACTGAAAATTATTCATGATTATTATTTGACCATGCTTGTCACTTATGAATATTTGAACATCTTGGCATAGTTCTGTTATAATCTCACCCAGCACAGCCAGAAGAGACTGGCCACCCCTCATAGCCTGGTTCTCTCTAGGTTTCTTCCTAGGTTTTGGCCTTTCTAGGGAGTTTTTCCTAGCCACCGTGCTTCTACACCTGCATTGCTTGCTTTGGGGTTTTAGGCTGGGTGTCTGTACAGCACTTCGAGATATTTAGCTGATGTACGAAGGGCTATATAAAATAAACTTGATATTTGATTTGAAAGAAGTCAGGCCATCACTCCATTTTGCAACACCATGCCATATCCTGTGGCAGCGCTTAATTGGAGCCAATTTCCTCCTACAACAGGACAATGACCCAGAGCACAGCTCCAAACTATGAAATAACTATTTAGGGAAGAAGCAGTCAGCTGCTATTCTGTCTATAATGGAGTGTCAGCACAGTCCCCGGATCTCAAACCTATTGATCTGTTGTGGAGCCGCTTGACCGATGGTACGTAAGAAGTGCCATCAAGCCAATCCAACTTCTGGAGGTGCTTTAGGAAGCATGGGGTGAAATCTCTTCAGATTACCTCAACAAATTAACAACTAGAATGCCAAAGTCTGAAAGGCTGCAAATGGAGGTATCTTTGTTGAAAGCAAAGTTTGAAGGACACAATAATTTTTTCAATTAAATAATGTTTTATAACCTTGTCAACGTTTTGACTATATTTCCTATTCATCTTGCAACTTATTTAATGTATGTTTTCATGAAAACAAGAACATTTCTAAGTGACCCAAAACTTTTCAACGGTAGTGTGTGTATATAAACTCAGCAAAAAAAGAAACGTCCTCGCACTGTCAACTGCGTGTATTTTCAACAAACTTAACATGTGTAAATATTTGTATGAACATAACAATATTCAACAACTAAGACATAAACTGAACAAGTTCCACAGACATGTGACTAACAGAAATGGAATAATGTGTCCCTGAACAAAGGGGGGTCAAAACCAAAAGTAACAGTCAATATCTTGTGTGGCCACCAGCTGCATTAAGTACTGTAATGCATCTCCTCCTCATGGACTGCACCCGATTTGCCAGTTTTGCTGTGAATGTTACCCCACTCTTCCACCAAGGCACCTGCAAGTTCTCCGGACATTTCTGGGGATTGCCCTAGCCCTCACCCTCTGATCCAAAAGGTCCCAGATGGCTCAATGGGATTGGATTGCCTGCAATGCCTGCTCTTCGCTGGCCATGCAGAACACTGACATTCCTGTCTTGCAGAAATCACGCACAGAACGAGTAGTATGGCTGGTGCATTGTCATACTGGAAGGTCATGTCAGGATGAGCCTGCAGGAAGGGTACCACATGAGAGAGGATGATGTCTTCCCTGTAATGCACAGCGTTGATATGCCTGCAATGACAACAAGCTCAGTCTTGATGATGCTGTGACATACCGCCCCAGACCATGACGGACCCTCCACCTCCAAATCGCTCCGCTCCAGAGTACAAGCAGATGTAACGCTCATTCTTCGACAATAAACACGAATCCGACCATCACCCCTGGTGAGGACAAAACCGCAATTCGTCAGTGAAGAGCACTTTTTGCCAGTCCTGTCTTGTCCAGCGACGATGGGTTTGTGCCATAGCGATGTTGTTGCCGGTGATGTCTGGTGATGACCTATCTTACAACAGGCCTAAAAGCCCTCAGTCCAGCCTCTCTCAGCCTATTGCGGACAGTCTGAGCATTGATGGAGGGATTGTGCGTTCCTAGTGTAACTCGGGCAGTTGTGCCATCCTGTACCTGTCCCGTAGGTGTGATGTTCAGATGTACCAATCCTGTGCAGGTGTTGTTACACGTGGTCTGCCACTACGAGGACGATCGGCTGTCCGTTCTGTCTCCCTGTAGTGCTGTCTTCAGCATCTCGCAGTACGGACATTGCAATTTATTGCCCTGCCACATCTGCAGTCCTCGTGCCTCCTTGCAGCATGAGCATGCCTAAGGCACATTCATGCAGATGAGCAGGGACCCTGAGCATCTTTCTTTTGGTGTTTTCAGAGTCAGTAGAAAGACCTCTTTGTGTCCTAAGTTTCATAACTGTGACCTTAATTGCCTACCGTCTGTAAGCTGTTAGTGTCTTTACGACCGTTCCACAGCTGCATGTTCATTAATTGTTATGGTTCATTGAACAAGCATGGGAAACAGTGTTTAAACCAGGGGTGGGCAAACTTTTTGACTCGCGGGCCACAATGGTTCTAAAATTTGACAGAGGGCCGGGCCAGGAGCATTTGGAGGGAGTGTTTGGCCGGAATACTAAGCATTAAATGAGTGTGTGCAAACCTCATAGCACAGTAAGAAACACTACAACCCAATTTATTAACTGTCTTTCACAATGTGAAAAATACCCTTATCAGTTAATAAATTGTCTCAAGGAATATGCAAATATGGCATTTACATACTATTTCGCAGATACCGGGATGAGGAAATGTAAATAGATTAAAATAACATACGCACTGTGTGTTATCAAGATTGCGTCTGTTTTTAATAAGTTTCAATCGAAGGTGCAAAGTTTAAGAATCAAACATTTATTGAAAAATGGAATCACTTTCAACATTCAAAACATATTATTACACAACGAAATACTCAAGCTCAATAATATCTACTTGTGTTAAACTCCGCAAAATCATGGATGGATTGTCCTGACGCGCGCTCTACAAACTCGCCACGGACGCCCTCGCCTTCACGCGCAAACAGTAACCGTGTATCGTTGCCAAGCACACAGACATAGGCTGTATTAAATATCCTACCTGCAGCTGAAAATTTAAATTTAAATTAAGAGCGATGTGCGGCGTGTTAATAAAGCTACTGTAAAGCTTCTGTTGACTCTGTAAATTAGCTGCCAACCTCTGAGCAGTAGCCGCCCGTTCTTGTGTTGACTGCTTGCTAGCATAGTTTGCATGCTTCGTGGCAAAGTGACGGCTGATATTGTACTCTTTGAAAACCGCAACAGGCTTCTTGGCATATCAGACATACAGCCGTTGATCGGACTTCAGTGAAGAAGTATTTTGTTGTCCACTCCTTATTAAACACTCGGCATTCGCTGTCCACTTTCCTTTCTCTTGGTCCGCTCATTTTCACAGAAGGGCTTAATGGTGACGTGAACGAAGTGAAAATTAAAGTGAAATAAAGAGAAATACGCGCCACTCCAACAACGGTCCATGTGTTTGAGTGCGCCATCTATTGGGGAAACGGGCATTGCAGGGAAAGGGGAAAAAAGGAGGTTTTTTACATAATTGGACAAATTCGGCGGGCCGGATTAAAAAGCCTAACGGGCCGTATGTGGCCCGCGGGCCGTAGTTTGCCCATGTCTGGTTTAAACCCTTTACATTGAAGATCTGTGAAGTTATTTGGATTTTTACGAATTATCTTTGAAAGACATGGTCCTGAAAAAGGGACGTTTCTTTTTTTGCTGAGTTTATTTCGGCCTGTGTTTGGCGCATACAGGAGAGGACATTCTCTGCCATGGCTTCCCGGGCCAATGCGGTGCTATCAGGATTAGGGGTAGACCATTTGCTCTCTCTCTCTCCAGAGTAGGGGGGGGGGGATCAGGCCCACTGGAGGGAAAGTGTACAGAAGCACGTATAGCCACTTGTGGGCCAGCGCGTCCACACTTAGAGGAGCGTTGTGATCTCTCATCGCGAAGAACAAGCGACAGTGCGCGTTGTCCTGCGATGCGTTAAGATCAACGGAAGCCCTGCCATAATGCCACTACACCACCTCGACATCTCCGGGATGAATTTGCCACTCCCCTGATTGGGGGTTCCACCGCGACAGTAAATCCTCACCTGAGTTTAGTCTGCCTMGCACATGCGTTGCTCTGAGACAAACAGATCTTATCTGCTCCATAGCAAGATCTCTCTCGCCAGAGAGTGTTGTTGATTAGAGCGCATTCGTCCTCGGCTGTTGATATAAGCCACCATAGACTTATTGTCTGACCTGACCAGGACATGTTGGKCCTGTAGGAATGGACGGAAGTGCCTGAGGGCTAGTAACACAGTGTAGAGCTCGAGAACGTTGATATGGGCTGTACTTATAGATTCTGACCATACGCCGTTCACTGTACGCCCTTCGCCTCTCTCCCGTAGGAGTGCTAGGGCGGCTTCGGCACACTTTGTGAATGTCCGTGGGGCAAGGGAACAGACCGTCTGATAAGGTGAGATATTCGTAGGCTATGCCCTCGAAGACGAACCTTAGATATCTCCTCTATGCAGGATAAACTCAAATGTGGAAATAAGCATCCTTAACTTCTTATGGCTGCAGGGGCAGTATTGAGTAGCTTGGATGAAAGGTGCACAGAGGTGCCCAGAGTAAACGGCCTGCTCCTCAGTCATAGTTGCTTTATTATTAGTATTGGATAGAAAACACTCTGAAGTTTCTAAAACTGTTTGAATTATGTCTGTGAGTATAACAGAACTCATATGGCAGGCAAAAACCTGAGAAGTTCCACTTCCTGTTTGGATTTTTTCTGAGGCTGGTAGATTTTCAACCAAGCTTCCATTGAAATTACAGCGAGATATGGATGAGTTTTCACTTCCTACGGCTTCCACTAGATGTCAACAGTCAATAGAAATTTGTCTGATGACTCTACTGTGAAGGGGGGCCGGATGAGACAGGAATGAGTAACCACTGCCATGAGGTGACCACGCGCGTTCACGTGAGAGGCAGCTCCGTTCCATCGCTCAACTGAAGTCAATGTAATTCTCCGGTTGGAACGTTATTCAAGATGTATGTTAACAACATTCTAAAGATTGATTCAGTACATCGTTTGACATGTTTCTACTGACTGTTACGGAACTTTTGGACATTTCGTCACGTTTTAGTGAACGCGCTTTGTGACTTTGGAAWTGTTTACCAAACGCGCTAACCAAAGTAGCTAATTGGACATAAATAACGGACATTATCGAACAAATCAAGCATTTATTGTGGACCTGGGATTCCTGGGAGTGCATTGTGATGAAGATCATCAAAGGTAAGGGAATATTTATCATGTAATTTCTGGTTTCTGTTGACTCCAACATGGCGGCTAATTTGACTCTTGTTCTGAGCTCCGTCTCAGATTATTGCATGGTTTGCTTTTTTCGTAGAGTTWWWWWYAAATCTGACACAGCGGTTGCATTAAGGAGAGGTATATCTATAATTCCATGTGTATAACTTGTATTATCATCTACATTTATGATGAGTATTTCTGTTGAAACAATGTGGCTATGCACTATCACTGGATGTTTTTGGAACTAGTGAATGTAACGCGCCAATGTAAACTCAGATTCTTTTATATAAATATGAACTTTATCAAACAAAACATGCATGTATTGTGTAACATGAAGTCCTCTGAGTGTCATCTGATGAAGATCATCAAAGGTTAGTGATTCATTTTAGCTATATTTCTGCTTTTTGTGATCTTTCGCTGGAAAAATGGCTGTGCTTATTGTGGTTTGGTGTGACCTAACATAATCGGTTGTAGTGCTTTCGCTGAAAAGCATATTTGAAATCGGACACTTTGGTGGGATTAACAACAAGAATACCTTTAAAATGGTATAAGACACATGTATGTCTGAGGAATTTTAATTATGAGATTTCTGTTTTTTGAATTTGGCGCCCTGCACTTTCACTGGCTGTTGTCATATCGATCCCGTTACCGGGATTGCAGCCATAAGAAGTTCTACTGTGGTGAACCACTCATCAGAGTTGAATTAAACAGCATACCATGCATTAGCATTCGAAATCTGTAGACTCTCAGATGCTTGTTGAGGTGCCATAAATCCATCTCCTGGTCAGAGAGGGCGCTGCCTMATGCGGCTWGAGACATGCCCTCGTCCTCACTTCTGGATTTCGTCGTAATTAAGGTCCACGCACCTGGGAAAGGTGGGGGTTCTCCGAATCATCCTGAAGCAGGAGATGCCTGAATAGCTTCTCCTTCCTCTGAGAAWTTGTTGTCAACAGAGTCGTCCTCGAGCAAGMARGAGGCCTGGGCAATACTTTCCATGTACTTCGCTCTACGTCTAAGGARACCGGAGCCCAGCTGAGCGCAATGCACACAACTAGCGGGGTCGATGAGGGATGCGGATGGGAATCCGTTCCGGATATGCAATGACCACAATTGCCATGGCAAGCTTTGCTAGGCTTGRGCTGCTTTTTCTCCCCCWTCCCTGACAACTTGGCCGGTAAGCCTGTCGATATCTCTTTTCGACCGGACGGACAAAGCAAATGGAATTACCGGGGGGTTAGCTAGCCACGCGCTACCACTACAACGTGAAGTTGGGAGTAACACGGGGTAACTTGAGCTTGAGCCAGGTAAGTAGAAACAGAAATCTTTATTTACCAGGGTGGTGGGAAATAAATCCTGTCTTTATACTTTTGGTGTATTGAAAGTAGTGCCAACAGTGATGCTAGCTAATTAGCTGGCTATCTTCACCTGGGTGATGATAGCCAGCTAGCCGAGCCGTTGCGTGCGATACCAAGTGCCAACTCGGCCAACTAGGTCAAATGTGTGGGAACCTGCTATTAGCGGGATGCTAAAGCAGTGGAGCTAGCTAGCTAACAACGGGAGTTGTGTGTAGGCAACAGGTGTACTGTAGCTAGCCAACAACAAAAAGCGCTGCTAACTGAGGTAACTTCACTTGGTAAAGCAGAATTCCTAAAAATAGAAAATAAGCCACTCAACGCTCCGTGGTGGTGTGGTAACCCACGCCGAAAGGAACAGTTAAGTTCAGAGCTAGTTTTCTGAAGAAAGCTGCTTAACGAGTTAGTAACCAAATAGACTTGTGAAGAGGTGAAGAATGAGGAAACCAGAGCAGTGCAGGGTGTTATATAGACACAGGGCGTACACCCACAAAGCTCTGATTGGCCTGTTAGGCGTGATTGAATAAGGCTTCAACCAATGACCTGCAAAAGAAGAAGTGTCCCATAGTGAGATGTCGATACTGAGTCCACTGAAATAGAACCTCTATTAGTAGATATAGTTATGAGCCAATACCGGTACTGATTTWAAAAAACTAAAATGTGTCTTGAAAGCAGTGGATATGATCATGATCATGTGTTTCTCAATAGTAGTTGTTGTTAATCTGAACTGAGTGAGATTTGGGCAGTGTCTCTCAGCAACCACAATGGGGCAGTCTTCCCCATGTCTCTTCTCAGAAGAAGTGTCACAGAAGTTTTGGAGCACAAATCAATGGCTGTGGTTAGTAATGGCCCTGATCAGAGCTATTACCACATTTTTCCWTTTCTGCCAGGACTAGAATTTATCACTATTTCTGTCACTGCTGCGACCAATAGTCCTTCTACTTATATAGATTATATTAGGAGGATAATGTACATTTTGTTTAAAGAACTGCAGATGTCATAARAGAAATGTCACTAATGCTCATTGTCCCTGAAGAACAACACAATGGCTTAGTCTAATCTGTTTGTGTGCATACAGCCATTAATGGGATCAAAGGTCAGCGAGGGAGATGCTGCTGGCATATAAATCAAACACACACAAGCTGTACACACACTGGTACACCCTGTAGTGAGGCGTGGCTCGGATGTCAGTGTGTAGGAACATGCTGAACCATTGAGTTATGGGGTGGTGAGTTTAACTCATTTCTCTATTGCTTTTCTACATAGAGAATATTTGGACTGTGTGTGAATTTTAGATTAAGTCATTGCGGCCTAGGGAAAGTTGCCACTTTTTATTAATGATGTACTGTAGATACTAGCTAGAGATTATGCTAATTGATCATTAGTATTATTATGTCACACCTTACAGTTTGTATCCATGTAGTTTACACTGTCTGGATTGAGGATTAAGGGTAATAATTCTTTACTGTCTGGAAGGAATTAATGACACTACTGAGCCCCAGACAGACAAAGCATCAACTCAGCATGGCTTCATTTCTGCTTGACTGCATCCTTTGTTTCACGTGAAATGACAGCACTACTACTGTATGTAGCTAAGTTTGTTTTCACACATCATGTTTGGGATGTCTTCTCTTGAGAATGCCTTGGTTCATATTAAACAGATAAGCAAGGCATCCTTTAGACATGCCTTGTGTAATCACTAATATCATGTAGAAAGTCACACTGCTAGCATTAATAATCAGGAGTATGATCATGCCCCTGGATGACGGGGTAGGAAGCTGTTGTTTTGCCCAGATGCCAATATTTCGTTCCCAACATGTGGTGTCTGGTATTGGCTGGCTGTCCCTTCCTGAGTGGGTCAACAGTGACCCAGTGAAGCATGCCTCTGATTTTAATTTTGCAATATCAGGAATGTTCTGTTCTTCTGTAACTGGAAAACAAGACTTTTAATCATAATGGATCACTTTGTCTACAGGGAAAACACCGATTGAGTAGCTAGTATTATGAAGCCATTAGTCACTTGTATGTTACTGACTTCACAATATCTTTCTGTYAGCATAGGGGCAAGTCCAGATTTATGGTAAAATCTCCCACAGTTACTTATACGACCACATTTTCCCCGAACTGTTAAATATCTGCTCCACATTAAGATTCAAAGATGTCTGCAGAAAGAATGGGGTGTCAGCTTTAACATGACTCCTTGAGTTTAAAAACAAATATTTTGGTTATTGAACTAGAGTAGGTGAAGTGGATTTACATCCGATAACATAATTAAGTTTTCATCATGGGTCCCTGATCTGTACTATACAGAAATGCATAATTATGGATATGAATATCATTCTCTTCATGGTGATGTATCCTGAATAGGTACTCAAAGGTAGAAATATGTAATATCCGTCTTTTYCATATTTGGGTATTATTCCACACACTGGCTATAATTGTAATAAGCTCCACCCCCAAACAAGACCTAATTTGGTTGGTCTAGACCAGACCAAATCTGAAACAATCGTTTCATAGACGTAGACGTCTATGTTTCACAAATTTGGACATCACAGTAAAGTTTGGTAGAGTACAGGAAGGTAGATATGTACAGTACAATAAAGTACATTATACTGAATTGTACTCAACTATTCTGTACTATCCAAACTTGTGAAACATAGACGTCTATGATTGGTTCAGATTTTTGAGGCGCATGCGCGTACCGAAGGGACGTATAGGGTGTGAGTAGCTCTGTTCTGTACCGACAGAACTGATTATATGTAGAAACCAGACAGAGTTTAAATTAATCKTCTAATGGGGCCTCASAAGTGGCTCAGCGGTCTAAGGACTACACTACAGCCTCATGTTCGATCCCAGGCTGTGTCACAGCCCGTCGTGACCGGGAGTCCCATGAAGCGGCGCACAATTGGCCTAGTGTCGTCCYGGTTAGGGGAGGGTTTGGCCGGCCAGGATTCCCTTGCTTTCCTTGTCTCATCGTTCTTGCGACTCCTTGTGGCGAGCCGGGCTCCTACAAGCTGACAACGGTAGTCAGTTGGGAACGCTGTTTCACCAACACATTGGTGCGGCTGGCTTCCGGGTTAAGCGAAGTGTGTCAAGAAGCAGTGCGGTTTGGCAGGGTCGTATTTTGGAGGACGCAGAGCTCTCGACCTTTGCCTCTACTGAGTCCGTAGGGGAGTTGCAGTGATGAGACAAGACTAACTTCAATTGGATACCACGAAATTGGGAGAAAAAAGTGGTTAAAAATTAAATAATTAAGCCTCTAAAATTGATAGATAAGTATATCCCCAAGCAACTGTGAGAGAGTGAGTGGTCAGTTGTGTACACCAGCGACCAATTTCAGTTAGTAACGTAACGCAGCGACACAAACCCAACAAGCCATGGCTTCCCCCAGAGGAAAAGACAAGGAGCAACAAACGAGAGTAATGAACAGCTAAAGGATATCCAGGAAAACATAGCTAAATTGCTCTCAATGCCCACCAAAACAAATGAACTGCTACAATCTGTTAAAGTAGATTCACTTGAAAAGAAAGTAGAGGCTATRGTGTCAGACGCGCACAAACAAGGTGTGCGCATGAACGAACAAGACAACAAAACGTTATTTTTTGGAAACACAGTTTCAAACTTTAGAAGATAAATTGGACC
Source organism: Salvelinus sp. IW2-2015 (assembly GCF_002910315.2). Classification (NCBI taxonomy): domain Eukaryota; kingdom Metazoa; phylum Chordata; class Actinopteri; order Salmoniformes; family Salmonidae; genus Salvelinus; species Salvelinus sp. IW2-2015. The sequence goes on from NC_036871.1 coordinate 24,049,838, forward strand.
GGCAAGAAAATAGAATGAGATGAAACATGAGAATATCGTCCTTACTGGAAGATGAGGAAAAAGGAGACCTTTCCAGCTACATGGTCAAACTGATATCAGAAGAACTTGACGTGGGTATATCACCAGAAGATCTGGGAAATGCCATAGGATCGGCATGAAACAGKAGAACGCTAAATACCCTTGCATGGTAATCTTCAAGCTGTGCAACTTTCAGACCAAAATCAACATTCTGAAGGCATAAGGGGGAAGGAGATCAAAATCCACTGCCAGTCCATTCAATTCATCCAGGACCTGTCTGCTAMGCTGAGAAAAAAKCYKAAGGAATACATTCTGATCAGACAGTCACTCGAAGAAAAGGGATCAAATCTCAGCTCCGCTTCACGACTGTCAAGTGTCAGTGTGCAGCGGGTAGGACGGAGTCAGGCGCAGGACACAGAACTGAGTAAAAACTTACTTTACTCGAATAAATCACAAACTAATTCCATACAGGGAAAATATTCCAGCTCGACACAAAAGAGCGACCACTTAATTCCTCCGCCCCCTCGATGTCTAGAGGGGGCGGAGGAACCTCCCGCACCTCAGCCACCACCGGCCTGAGGAGAGACACATGGAACGAGGGGTTAATACGGTAATCATGGGGGAGCTGTAATCTATAACAAACCTRGTTCCGTCTCTTCAGGACTTTAAATGGCCCCACAAACTGCGAACCCAGCTTCCGGCGGGGCAGGTGAAGGGGTAGGTTTCGGGTCGAGAGCCAGACCCAGCCTCACTGCGGTGGCGGTCGGCTCTCGCATTCGTCCACCGCAGTTGCCTCGATCTAGCTCTGATGCCACGGTGCCAGAACCGGCTGATAACCTAGTACACACTGAAAAGGAGATAGGTTAGTGGCGGAGGGAGTTTTGGGCCATCTCCGCCCAGGGGATGAAAGCTGCACACTCCCCCGGCCGGTCCTGGCAATAGGACCGCAGAAACCTACCCACATCCTGGTTAACTCTCTCCACCTGCCCGTCACTCTCGGGGTGAAAACCTGAGGTGAGGCTGACCGAGACCCCCAGGCGTTCCATAAACGCCCTCCAGACCCTAGACGTGAACTGGGGACCCCGATCAGAAACTATATCCTCAGGCACCCCGTAGTGCCGGAAGACGTGGGTGAACAGGGCCTCCGCKGTCTGTAGAGCCGTAGGGAGACAGGGCAAAGGAAGGAGACAGCAGGACTTAGAAAACCGATCCACAACGACCAGGACCGTGGTGATTCCCTGTGACGGAGGAAGATCTGTCACGAAATCCACCGATAGGTGTGACCACAGCCGTTGRGGAACAGGTAGGGGTTGTAATTTCCCTCTGGGCAGGTGTCTAGGTGCTACCTTCCTCACGTCCTTAGCTAAAGTGGGRCACCAGTACTTCCCACTAAGACAGCGCACTGTCCAATCGATGCCAGGATGGCCAGAGGAAGGTGACGTTTGGGCCCAACAGATCAAACGATCGCAGACATCAGACGGAACGTACAGACGCCCAACTGGACACTGGGTGGGAGTGGGCTCTGTACGTAACGCCAGCTCGATGTCCGCGTCCACCTCCCATACCACCGGTGCCACCAGGCAAGAAGCCGGAAGTATGGGAGTGGGATCCGTGGACCGCTCCTCTGTGTCTTACATCCGGGACAGTGTGTCTGCCTTAGCGTTCTGGGAACCTGGTCTGTAGGATAGGATGAAAACAAAACGGGTGAAAAACATGGCCCACCTTGCCTGGCGAGGGTTCAGTCTCCTCGCCGCCCGGATGTACTTCAGATTGCGGTGGTCAGTCCAAATGAGGAAAGGGTGTTTAGCCCCCTCAAGCCAATGCCTCCACACCTTCAGAGCCTTGACAACAGTCAACAGCTCCCAGTCCCCCACATCATAGTTACACTCCGCCGGGCTGAGCTTCTTCGAAAAGAAAGCACAGGGGCGGAGCTTTGGTGCTGTACCCGAGCGCTGAGACAGCACAGCTCCTATCCCAGCCTCGGACGTGTCCACCTCTACTATAAATGCCAAGGAGGGATCAGGATGAGCCAGCACGGGAGSCGAGGTAAACAGAGCCTTCAGGTGACCAAAATCCCTGTCCGCCCCAGCTGACCACTGCKGTCGCACCGGTCCCCCCTTCATTAAGGAGGTAATGGGAGCCCCTACCTGACCAAAGCCCCGGATAAACCTCCGGTAGTAGTTGGAAAACCCTAAGAACCGCTGCACCTCCTTTACCGTGGTTGGATTCGGCCAATTACGCACTGCTGAAATGCAGTCATTCTCCATCTCCACCCCTGACACGGACAGGCGGTACCCTAGGAAGGAGACGGACCGTTGGAAGAACAGACATTTCTCAGCCTTGACGTACAGGTCATGCTCCAACAGTCGACCAAGCACCTTGCACACCAGGGAAACATGCTCGGCGCGTGTAGCGGAGTAGGAGTGTCAGTATATTAGGAGTATATTAGTAGGAGTAGGAGTATATTAGAATGTCATCTATATACACCACTACACCCTGCCCCTGCAGGTCCCTGAAAATCTTGTCTACAAAGGATTAGAAGATTGATGGATGATTCATCAACCCGTACGGCATGACGAGGTACTCATAGTGCCCAGAGGTMGTACTAAATGCCGTCTTCCACTCATCCCCCTCCCGGATACACACCAGGKTGTAAGCGTTCCTGAGATCCAATTTTGTGAAGAAGCGCGCCCCGTGCAATGACTCTGTCACACTGGCTATGAGAGGCAACGGGTAACTGTACTTCACCGTGATCTGATTTATACCTCGATAGGCAATACACGGGCGTAAACCTCCATCTTTCTTCTTCACAAAAAAGAAACTCGAGGAGGCAGGTGAAGTGGAAGGCTGAATGTATCCCTGTCCCAGAGATTCTGAGACATATGTTTCCATAGCCGCCGTCTCCTCCTGTGACAGAGGATACACGTGACTCCTGGGAAGTGCTGTGTTTACCAGGAGATTTATCGCACAATCCCCCTGCCGATGGGGTGGTAGTTGAGTCGCCTTCTTCTTACAGAAGGCGAGAGCCAAATCGACATATTCAGGGGGGATGTGCATGGTGGAGACCTGGTTTGGACTCTCCGCCGTAGTTGCACCTATGGAAACACCTACACACCTCCCTGAGCACTGACGTGACCATCCCTTGAGAGCCCTCTGTTGCCACAAAATAGTGGGGTCATGATAGGCCAACCAGGGAAGCCCCAACACCACAGGAAACGCAGGAGAATCGATCAGAAAGAGACGAATTCTCTCCTCATGACCCTCCTGCGTTATCATACATAGTGGAGCTGTGACCTCCCTAATCAGCCCCGACCCTAAAGGACGACTATCTAAGGCATGTACAGGGAAGGGCACATCAATAGGGATCCCTAATCTAAGTGAAAATGAACGGTCAATAAAGTTCCCAGCTGCGCCTGAATCTATTAGCGCCTTATACTGGGAATGCGGGGAAAACTCAGGAAATTCTATACATACACACATGTGCGCAAACGGAAGCTCTYGGTGAGTCTGGTGCCTACTCACCTGGGATGATCCACCAGTGCCCTGCCTGCTGCCTCGACTCCCTGGGGAACCTCCCCAGCGCCGACCAGCAGTGTACCCTCTGCGGCCACATGTGGTGCAGGAAACAACCCCCCCTCCGGTCACCCTCAGAGCAGCACSTCCGAGCTCCATAGGTGTAGGGTCGGAGGTGCTGAGGGATGGAATGGACGGGCCCCGATCCGGACGTCCGCGGGTGGCCAACAGGTTATCCAGCCAGATGGATAAATCCACCAGCTGGTCGAGGTTAAGGGTGGTGTCCCTACATGCCAGCTCCCGATGAACTTCCTCCCGTAGACTGCAACGGTAATGGTCGATCAGGGCCCTTTCATTCCATCCCGCGCTGGCTGCCAGGGTCCTGAAGTCCAGTGCAAAGTCCTGTGCGCTCCTCATGCCTTGTCGAAGATGGAACAACCGTTCCCCCGCCGCTCTCCKCTCAGGRGGATGATCGAATACCGCCCYGAAACGGCGGGTGAAATCCTCATCGTGGAACCAACGCTGCCCCATACGGCGTTGGCCCACTCAAGTGCTCTCCCCGACAAACAGGAGATGAGGGCGGACACACTCTCGTGTCCCGAGGGAGCCGGGTGGACGGTCGCCAGGTAGAGCTCCAACTGGAGCAGGAACCCCTGGCACCCGGCAGCCGTCCCATCATATGCCCTCGGGAGCGAGAGCCGAATCCCACTGGGTTCAGGTGACAGAGGAGTGGACAGCGGGGTGGGGTGGGGTGAAGTGGATGGGGGTGTGGGAAAACCCCCTCTCTCCCATCGCTCCATGGTGTGCAGCACGCGATCCATGGCTGTACCAAGATTTTGGAGCATCGTTGCGTGCTGCTGGACGCGCTCCTCCACTGGTAACGGAGGACTGGGTGTACCTGCTGACTCCATATCTTGGTGCGTGTTTCTGTTAAGTGTCAGTGTGRAGCGGGTAGGACGGAGTCAGGCGCAGGACACAGAACTGAGTAAAAACGTACTTTACTCGAATAAATCACAAACGAATTCCATACAGGGAAAATATTCCAGCTCGACACAAAAGAGCGACCACTTAACAAAGAACAAACACGCACAACACCATGTGGGAACCAGAGGGTTAAATAGGGAATAAATTATAATGTAATGGTGTGTACAATTGAGACAAAACAAATGGAAAAAGAAACGTAGATCGGTGGCGGCTAGAAAGCCGGTGAAGTCGACCGCCGAACGCCMCCCGAACAAGGAGAGGCACCAACTTCGGCGGAAGTCGTGACACCYACAGTGCTATGGATATGGAAGAGAACTCAAAGGATGGAATTCACAAGCGCCGATGAAGCCCTAAACAAGCTGCAAGAAACCTTTCCAATTGAAGGAGTAGAGCCCCCTGCACTGAGGAGAGGAAGAAAATCGATAAGCACACTAGGCTACATACAATGATGCCTAAGACCAGCTTATCGTAAATTGAGACAATATTCTTTCCCCRTACCCCCAATACAACCTATACTCTACTTTCCCCAAGTAACTATTCTCTATGAAGTAACCGTAGAAGTAGGCAATGCTAATGGGCTACATAAACACTGAAAAGYCAATACAAAGGGGGAAATATAGCATGTATGTCAACTGTTCTATGGAGGGAGGTGTGTGTGACTGCATATGAATGGGACTGTGAGGGAGAGTGAATATGTGTGTAGGAGGGCGGTAGAGAATGGGTGTCGATATGTTGTATGTGAATGAAGTCGATGTAAGGATGGGTGTAAATGTGCTGAAGAAGGGAGGGTGGGAAAAGATGGGAGGTTTGGACACATTTGGCTTGGGTGGGCAAGGATGGGAGGTTGACCATCTTGGCTTGGGTGGGATTTTTTCTTTAAATTTAATATTTGAAGAGGAGCTGGGTTGGAGCGGCCTATGCTGCTACTTAATGTAGTAACAGAAGAGGTGTAGGCATCCTGATAAATAAGAATACACCCTTTTCCCTTATATCCCAGCACACGGACCAAGAAGGAAGTTTTTCTCATTTTGAATTGTATTTTACATGGGGAAAAATACACATTGATTTCATTGTATATCCKCCCAGGGGCAAAAGTGGTGTTTTTACAGTTTAAGTCATAAGTTTACATACACCTTAGCCAAATACATTTAAATTCCTGAAATGTAATCCTAGTAACAATTCCCTGTCTTAGGTCAGTTAGGATCACCACTTTATTTTTAAGGATGTGAAATGTCAGAATAATAGTAGAGAGAATGATTTATTTCAGTTTTATTTCTTTCATCACATTCCCAGTGGGTCAGAAGTTTACATACACTCAATTAGTATTTGCGTAGATTGCCTCACTTTTAAATTGTTTAACTTGGGTCACGTTTTGGATAGCCTACCACAAGCTTCCCACAATAAGTTGGGTGATTGGCCCATTCCTCCTGACAGGCTGGTGTAACTGAGTCGTGGTTAGTGGCCTCCTTGCTCACAAAGAGATGTTGAGATGTGCTTCAATATATCCACATAATTTCCTATCTCATGATGCCATCTATTTTGTGAAGTGCACCAGTCCCTCTTGCAGCAAAGCACCCCCACAACATGATGCTGCACCCCCGTGCTTCACGGTTTGGATGGCTTGCATGCATCCCCTTTTTCCCCAAACATAACAATGGTCATTATGGCAAACAGTTCTATTTTTGTTTCATCAGACCAGAGGACATTTCTCCAAAAAGTACGATCTTTGTCCCCATGTGCAGTTGCAAACCGTGTCTGGCTTTTTTATGGCGGTTTTGGAGCAGTGGCTTCTTCCTTGCTGCGGCCTTTCAGGTTATGTCGATATAGGACTCGTTTTACTGTGGATATAGATACTTTTGTACCTGTTTCTCCGCATCTTCACAAGGTGCTTTGCTGTTATTCTGGGATTGATTTTCACTTTTTGCACCAAAGTACGTTCATCTCTAGGAGACAGAGCGTGTCTTCTTCCTGAGTGGTATGACGGCTGCGTGGTCCCATGGCGTTTTAATTGCGTACTAATGCGTACTATTGTTTGTACAGATGAACGTGTCACCTTCACGGCGTTTGGAATTGCTCCCAAGGATGAACCAGATTTTTTAAATCTGAGGTCTTGGCTGATTTCTTTTGATTTTCCCATGATGTCAAGCAAAGAGGCACTGAGTTTGAAGGTCGGCCTGGAAATACATCAACAGGTCAACCTCCAATTGACTCAAATGATGTCAATTAGCCTATCAGAAGCTTCTAAAGCCATGTCATAATTTTCTGGAATTTTCCAAGCTGTATAAAGGCACAGTCAACTTAGTGTATGTAAACTTCTGACCCACTGGAATTGTGATACAGTGAATTATAAGTGAAATAGTCTGTCTGTAAACAATTGTTGGAAAAATGACTTGTGTCATACACAAAGTAGATGTCCTAACCGACTTGCCAAAACTATAGTTTYTTAACAAGAAATTTGTGGAGTGGTTGAAAATRTAGTTTTAATGACTCCAACCTAAGTGTATGTAAACTTCCGACTTCAACTGTAGATATAATTCAAGCTATATTAGATCAGACCCAGACAGGAACTATTGTATTTAGCAGGTGACCTAAATCAAGGATTCAGCAAGTTAGACAGACGTAGCAATAAAAAAAGGCAAATTCAAGGATTCAATATTTTACAGGAGACATGTAGATTAATATTCCCAACGACAAAAGATTACTTATTTTTTCTCAAAGTAAGAAAAGCTATTCAAGACAAAACATAACATTATACCAGTGGAAGGGACTCAACTGTGGTTTGTGACTACTATGATTTCCCATTGTAGCCAATTCAATTGCAGTAATTATTTTACTGATATATATATACTGTATATATATTTTTTTTGGTAACAGAATTACATGTGTCAATCACCTAATAATCCAAAACTCAGTATAAACACTAACTAATTGATACGTCTACCTTTACTTGTTACTTCTGTTAACTTGCATTATCCTCGTGAGGGAGAGAAATTAGAAAATATCTTAAAGATGTGTGTTTTTGTTAATGGATTAACAAGGCACAAGACAATGCTTCTTACATTTACAGAAAGCAAATAATATAAAATATTGCTRCAAAACTAAATGTGTTGATATTAGTTGGCAGGTGTCTTTACTTCAACATTGTGTTTTGATGTATTTCTAATACCTTTTAACGCTGCAATATGTAAAATTGTGGGCGACCCTAATGAATTCACATTGGACACGCCTACTCATTCAAGAGTTTCTTTATTTTTACTATTTACTACATTGTAGAATAATAGTGAAGACCTCAAAACTATGAAGTAGCACATATGGAATCATGTAGTAACCAYAAAAGTGTWTAACAAATCTAAATATATTTTATATTTGAGATTCTTCATAGAAAATACCCTTTGCCTTGATGACAGCTTTGCACACTCTTGGCATTCTCTCAACCAGCTTTGAGGTAGTCACCTGGAATGCATTTCAATTAACAGGTCTGCCTTGTTAAAAGTTAATTTGTTGAATTTCTTTCCTTAATGCGTTTGAGCCAATCAGTTGTGTTGTGACAAGGTAGGGGTGGTATACATAAGATAGCCCTATTTGGTAAAAGACCAAGTCCGTATTATGTCAAGAACAGCTGTAATAAGCAAACAGAAATGACTGTCCATCATTACTTTAAGACATGAAGGTCAGTCAATCTGGAAAATTTCAAGAACTTTGAGAGTTACTTCAAGTGCAGTCYCAAAAAGCGCTATGATGAAACTGGCTCTCATGAGTACTGCAACAGGAAAGGAAGAGTTACCTCCAGGGATGCAAACTAGTGAAGTCCCAAAAAGGTGACACTTTCTTGAGAAAAAACAATACACTAATATTGCAGTTAGCTACGGCTGCCTTGAATAGAACGCTTGTGACCACACACATCTAAATTTTGCACTTGGGAAAAAAACATCTTAAAGTAGAAATAGAATGAAACAAACAGGCATTCTTTTTTTGCTCTATTATAGTGGCCACTATAGTAGACATCAATCAAGTGCACAAGGCTACATGTGTGCAAAAATAACGTTCACCAAGTAAAACATTTAATAATCTCCCCTCACTCACACACAAGTGTTACTGTCAAGTTCAACACAGCAAAAGCAATATCTTTGGGCTACACTGCACATTATTACATTGTATACTTTCTGCCTGTGGACATCTGTTCTACAATGTGCCAGCAGAGCATGATAACTTTTGTGGCGTAATTTTAACGTTAACACATCAGATGAGTAACGTTAGCTGTCTGAATTGATTTGCCAGCTAATTTTCACACCGTAAACTAAATTATTTGATCAGTTAAGTTGGCTGATGTTGCAAACATTTCTCTGGCTAGCTAACAGAGAATTCAATCCAGCTAGCAAGATACTTAACAATGCTACAATACTTGTTCCACCAACTTTTTCTCACCTCAAACTCATTGTTTTTCAGTTACAGCTCATGAAGTACGCTTCATCACCTTCTCTCCCCCGTCTCCGTGGTCAGGCTTCTCCCCTACCTCTTCGTTATCGTTCAGGGGACGTGCTGCTGTAACTGGCAAACTGCCTTTCCATCTCTACAGTCTTTTCAGAGCCTTCGATGATGCAAATTGGTTGTCTCTTCTCTCTTCAGTGCATGCTGCATTATGTTGTTAGTTGAACGATTGTCTGAGCCTTGGATACAGCCAGCATTGCTCCAACGCATTGCTTGTTCGCTTACAGCCAGTAGTGATCAAACTTTATTAGAGTTAACTGCACTTCAGATTGCACCCAAATAAATGCTTCACAGAGTTGACATATCAGACGCATCTCAAATCAACTGTTCAGACGAGACTGTGTGAATCAGGCCTTCATGGTCAAATTGCTCCAAAGAAACCAAACTAAAGGAAACAATAAGAAGAAGAGACTTGCTTGGGCTAAGAAACATGAGCAATGGACATTAGATCGATGGAAATCTGTCCTTTGGTTTGTGAACGGATGTCGGTGAACAATGATCTCTGCATGTGTGGTTCCCTCTGTGAAGCTTGGAGGAGGTGTGGGGTGCTTTGTTGGTGACACTGTTAGTGATTTTTTTAGAATTCAAGGACACTTAACCAGTGTGGTACACAGCATTCTGCAGCGATACGCCATCCCATCTGGTTTGCTCTTGTCCCACTATCATTTTGTTTTCAACAGGCCAATGACCAACACACCTCCAGGCTTATTAATGGCTATTTGAACGAAGGAGAGTTATGGAGTACTCTACAGATGCCTGGCTTCCACAATCACCAGATCTCAATCCAATTGAGATGGTTTGGGATGAGTTGGACTGCAGAGTGAATGAAAGCAGCCAACAAAAGCTCCGTATATGTGGGACTCCTTCAAGACTGTTGGAAAAGCATTCCAGGTGAAGCTCGTTGAGAGAATGCCAAGAGTGTGCAAACTTGTCATCAAGGCAAAGGGTGGCTACTTTGAAGAATCTAAATCTAAAATATATTTTGATTTGTTTTAACACTTTTTTGGTTACTACATGATTCCATGTGTGTATTTCATAGTTTTGATGTCTTCACTATTATTCTACAATGTAGAAAATAGTAAAAATTAAGAAAAACCCTTGAATGAGTAGGTGTGTACAAACTTTTGACTGGTACTGTTTGTTATACATCTGTCATTCTGATTGAAAGGAAGTCTAAGAAGTGGAATATCTGTTCCATGTCCGCTATTTCTATGCTTCCCATTATTAAGTTTAGTTTTTGCATCTTTTACTTTCGGTTTTGTACACCAGTTTCAAACAGCTGAAAATACAATATTTTTGGTTATGGAAAATATATTTCACAGCGGGTTTAGATGGTACAATGATTCTCTACACTATATTTGCTTATTTTGTCACAAACTGAAATTAGGTGAACTATTAGAATTTTAGTAACCAAGAAATGGTGGAGTTGATTTCTGCATAGTGCATCTTTAAGACTATTTTCCGTAGATGTTGTCCTAAGACCCCCTTTCAATCTGTTTGACCTGAAATCAAAGCTTTTGCTTATTCCTAATTTTTAGGATTGAAAATGGTTGAAAAATGTATATGCCTTAATCTCCCCCCCCCAAAATTGCTTTCATTTGACACCCAATTTGACATGCTCCTATGAACTTCACATGTTGGTGCTCATGGGTCCTTTTTAGATGGAAATGCCCATAGACATTGACTTTTTTTGGTATGCATGTTTACACTGTAATGTTTTTTTTAGATTCTATAATATAATTCTATGGTTATTACATTTACATGTTTAAATCACTTGGTATAACACATGCATAGCTATTTCATGTGGTTATGGAGTCTCTGCTTTATTTACATTTTGCAAATCCATCTCAACCGAGTGGTTCCACTCGCCGTGGAAGTCGAAGAAGGTGTCCTCTGGCAACGGGGGTCTCCATGGAGATGTTGATCCCGGAACTGACACAGACTAGAAACAGCTTTGCCGCCCTGGATCCAGAGGTTCCGGCGCATTGTCCTTGGTGGCATCCCAATCAAGATCGGATCCGGACGCAGGTGCGTCTTCATCCTCGGTTCTGTCTCCCTCTCCGGTGGCTTCTACCTCGGGTTCAGATCCTCGGKGCTCCCAGCCTCACCAGACCGTGAGGCTGTCTGAGAGACCGGCCCATTCAACATCACCAGCTGTCATCATAGGCAGCTCTATGGTGAGAAACATCTCGGTCCCCAAGGCAAAAACCCTGTTCTACACCGGAGCACGAGTACAGGACATAACAAGGCTGRTTCCGACTGTTCTACCACAGATGCTGGGAGCTGACACTGTCGTAGTCCATGTGTGGTCAAACAACATCAGGAGGGCTAGCTCAGAACATTTGAAAATTAATTTAAAGAACACATTTTAGCATTAAAAGACTCCAAAAAATMGCCAATATTTTCAGGTCCAGTACCATCGTGGGCTGCGGGTGTGAAAGATTCAGCAGACTGCTGGCATTACACATCTGGCTAAAAGACTACTGTAGCTCTGCTGGAGTCACTTTTATTGATAACTTTGACACCTTCTGGAAACAGACGATACTCTACAGGAATGACGGAGTCCATCCAAATCATCTTGGCTCCTGGACTCTGTCCACGCATTTCAAGGCTGCGTTGAAACAATGACTGGTAAATGATCCAAAACCAGCTCAGTTAATCCCTACCATTGTGACAATGAGTCATCATAATGCTGCATCAAATGTACATGATCTTAGGGGCATTGGKAATCACAATGTAAGTAATTTAATTGATGTACCCCAAATACATCTGTTTATTCTACAGCTATTGTAAGCKGTAATCATGAGCCTATAAACCAGAGTTACACTGTTAGCACTGAGGCGGTGTGCAGTAGTAGGAAAACCACTTCATGCAGCTCACACTGCACTGTCAGCTCCAATGTAAATTACATGAGTAAGTCTACCTATGATAAGCTTCCCAGTAAAGCGTTAAAAACAATCAAGCAACCCTGAAACGTGCTAAAAATAGCCCATATTAACATGTAGCCTAAGAAACAAGTTCCATGAAGTCAACTTTCTTGTAACAGATGATATTCATATTCTGACTATCTCTGAAACAGTGGTAGCAATACATGGTTATAACATGTACCGAAACGACAGAAATGCTAACGGAGGCGGTGTTGCGGTCTATATTCAGAACCACATTCCTGTAAAGCTTTGAGACAATCTAATGTTAKATACTGTTGAAGTAATATGACTACAGGTTCATCTGCCTKACCTAAAGTTCATTCTTGTGGGAAGCTGCTATAGACCACCAAGTGCTAACAGTCAGTATCTGGATAATATGTGTGAAATGCTTGATAATGTACTGTATGTGATATCAACAGAGAAGTATATTTTCTGAGTGATTTAAWTATTGACTGGCTATCATCAAGCTGCCCACTCAGGAAAAAACTTCAAAATGTAACCAGTGCCTGCAACCTGGATCAGGTTGTCAGTCAACCTACCAGGGTAGTTACAAACAGAACAGGAATTAAATCAACATGTATTGATCACATCTTTACTAAAGCAGTATCCAAATCCATAGGATGTAGTGATCACAATATAATAGCCATATCTATAAAAAGCAAAGTTCCAAAGGCTGAACCTAATATAGTGTGTAAGAGGTCATACAATAAGTTTTGTAGTGATTCATATGTTGATGATGTAAAGAATATTTGCTGGTCTGTGGTATGTAATGAGGAGCAACCAGATGCTGCACTTGACACATTTATGAAACTACTTATTCCAGTTACTAATAAGCACACACCCATTAAAAAATGACTGTAAAAACTGTTAAATCCCCTTGGATTGATGAGGAATTGAAAAATTGTATGGTTGAGAGGGATGAGGCAAAAGTTATGGCAATTACGTATGTCTGTCAGCCAAACTGATTGGCAAACGTACTGCAAATTAAGAAATCATGTGACRAAACTAAAGAAAAAGAAACTACACTATGAAACAAAGAAATTATATAAAGATTGATAGGAAAAAGCTTTGGGGCACCTTAAATGATTCAATAAAATTTTGAATGGGGAAAAAGCCAACTCAGCTCCTTCATTCATTGAATCAGATGGCTCATTCATCACAAAGCCCACTGATATTTATAACTACTTTCATTACTTTTTCATTGGCAAGATAAGCAAACTTAGGGATGACATGCCAGCAACAAACGCTGACACTACACATCAAAGTATATCGGACCAAATTATGAAAGACACAAATTTCCTTTTGAATTCCYTAAAGTCAGTGTGGAAGAGGTGAAAAAAGTATTGTTGTCTATCAACAATGACAAGCCACCGGTCTGACAATCTGGATGGAAAATTACTGAGGATAATAGCATATGATATTTCCACTCCTATTTGCCACATCTTCAATTTAAGCCTACTAGAGAGTGTGTGCCCTCAGGCCTGGAGGGAAGCTAAAGTCATTCCACTACCCAAGAATAGTAAAGCCCCCTTTACTGGCTCAAATATCCGACCAATGAGCCTGTTACCAACCCTTAGTAAACTTATGAAAAAATGGTGTTTGACCAGATACAATGCTATTTCACAGTAAACAAATTGACAACAGAATTTCAGCATTATTATAGGAAAGGACACTCAGCAAGCACAGCACTTACACAAATGACTGATGATTGGCTGAGAGAAATGAATGATAAAATGATTGTGGGAGCTGTCTTGTTAGACTTCAGTGCAGCTTTTGACATTATCGATCAAAGTCTGCTGCTGGAAAAACATATGTGTTATGGCTTTACATACCCTGCTATAATGTGGATAAAGAGTTKCTTGTCTAACAGAACACAGAAGGTGTTCTTTAATGGAAGCCTCTCAAATATAGTCCAGTTAGAATCAGGAATTCCCCAGGGTAGCTGTTCGCTTTTTTCCTTTTCTACTAATGACATGGCACTAACTTTGAGTAAAGCCAGAGTGTCTATGTATGCTGATGATTCAACACTATACATACACATCAGCTACTACAGCGACTGAAATGACTGCAACACTCAACAAAGAGCTGCAGTTAGTTTCAGAGTGGGTGGCAAGGAATAAGTTACCCATAAATATTTCTAAAACTAAAAGCATTGTATGTGGAACAAAACACTCACTAAACCCTAAACCTAAACTAAATCTGGGAATAAATAATCTGGGAAATTGAGCAAGTTGAGATGACTAAACTGCTTGGAGTAACCCTAGATTGTAAACTGTCATGGTCAAAACATATTGATGCAGTAGTAGCTAAAATGGGGAGAAGTCTGTCCATAGTAAAGCGCTGCTCTGCATTCTTAACAACACTATCAACAAGGCAGGTCCWACAGGCCCTAGTTTTGTCGCACCTTGACTACAGTTCAGTTGTGTGGTCAGGTGCCACAAAAAATAACTTAAGAAAATTGCAATTAGRTCAGAACAGGGCAGCACGACTGGCCCTTGGATGTACACAGAYRTAATATWAAWAATATGCATGTTAATCTCTCCTGGCTGAAAGTGGAGGAGAGAMTGACTTCATCGCTCCTTTTATTTATGAGAGGTATTGACATGTTGAATACACCAAGCTGTCTWAACTACTGGCACACAGCTCGGACACCCATGCATACCCCACAAGACATGCCACAAGAGGTCTCTTCACAGTCCCCAAGTCCAGAACAGACTATGGGAGGCACACAGTACTACATAGACTACATGGAATTCTATTCCACATCAAGTAACTCATGCCAGCAGTAAAATTAGATTTAAAAACAGATTTAAAAAAACAGCTTATGGAACAGCAGGGACTGTGAAACAATACAAACAATGGCACAGAGACATGCATACACACACACACACAATAACATACGCACTATACGTACACATGGATTTAGTACTGTAGATATGTGGTAGTGGTGGAGTAGGGGCCTGAGGGCACACAGTGTGTTGTGAAATCTGTGAATGTATTGTAATGTTTTTAAAATTTAGCTGGACCCCAGGAAGAGTAGCTGCTTTGGCAGCAGCTAATGGAGATCCATAATAAATACAAATACAAATGTTGTCTTGGGATGCATGTGGAGCACTGTGGTAGTTTCAAGTTTTAATGTCACATCCACAAGTACAGTGAAATGCCTTTCTTGCAAACTAAAAGATTGGTAGATAAGTCGTTATGTATTCCTACCCATGCATAACTGCTTCCTTTCTCTTTTTTCTATGACATGCTCACAAAAGAACGTCCTAATCGTAGAGGTGAGTCAACATGCTTCCCCCCCTTCCTCTTCTCTATTTAAGTCTGAGTGCATCCATCAAATACTCCATCACTTTCTCCATATGTTTATCCAGGCCATGGGGGAGCAGAGGACATTGCCTCATGGCTCTCAATTCTCTGTATGTAGGTCTAGGTTCTACCAGACCAGGGTTATATTCATTGGGCACCAAACAGAAGAAAACAGACAAACAGGGAAGGACTATACAAACTTATCCAATAAGAAACGCTTGTTTTCGTTATCAGTTGAAAAACGTTATGMTGTGCTCTAATGAATACAACCCTGAATTGGACATGGTAAAAACTTTTTTAATTGACTGTCTCTGTCCATTAGGGAAGTTTGATTGTCCCTTCTCAGAATTGAGTCAAGAAACTTTCCTCTCAGCAGCACAGTAATTGGGAGCCTATTATAGGGACCTCTACATTGGGAAGGATTCTCTTTGAAATGACTGAAAGCATTACTGTCATACAATGAGTGCTTACTTTAAGCAGAGATCTTTAGAACAACCATATGAATACAGCTGTGTTCATTAGTAGTCTAAACACAAACATGGATAAAATGTACAGAATCAAAGTAAATTGCACGTATAATGGGGGAGGGGCAYTAATTGGAAGTTGGGTATGCGGTCTATCAAAATAAGCCCTCATCAAGTCCATATCCCTTCCATTTTCAATGACCCTCTTTATAGTTTGTGCAGCCCTGTTCTTTGTATTACAGAATAGGTCTTCATATTAAAAGGACATAGTCTCTCATTTCTAGTTTCATCCTCATTATTATAGGGAAATGTGTTCTATGTCATCCCCCTCACAATCTCCCACCTACACACACCAGACCTGGGTTAAGCTACTATTTCAGTTATTTCAATTACTTTTCAATATATTTCAAAACAAATATTAAAATAAGCTTTATTTGAAAAAACAAGTAGTTTAATATTTTAATTTTGGAGAATTTCTTAGACAATGTGTTAAATACTATACCTACATTTAGGTGTAAAATAGTAAAGAATGGCTACTTCTCAGAAAGTATGTCACGTTCCTGACCTTATTTCCTTTGTTTTGTCTTTATTTAGTTGGTCAGGACGTGAGCTGGGTGGGTATAGTCTATGTTRTATGTTTCTAGGTTAGGTTTGTCTTATTGGCCTGATATGGTTCTCAATCAGAGGCAGGTGTMTTACGTTGTCTCTGATTGGGAACCATATTTAGGTTGCCTAGTTTTCACTATTGGTTTGTGGGTGATTGTTCCTGTTCGTGCGTTCATGTGTTCTATGTTCACTAGTTCAGGACTGTAGCTTCGTTGGTTTTCGTCTGTTTATTGTTTTTGTTCGTATTGAAGAAGTATTCCAATAAATATGGAAACGTACCACGCTGCGCTTTGGTCCGATCCTTGCGACACCTCTTCAGAGGAAGAAGAGGATGACAGCCGTTACAAAGTATTAAACTGTCGAGGAGTAAAACAAGGTTGTCTGCTATCGCTATATCTATTTATTATGGCCATCMAAATATTAGCTATTAAAATCAGATAATCAGTTAACAATAATATCAAGTGGCTAGAAATCCAGGGCTTAAACACAAAGGTGTCATTGTACGCTGAAGATTAATGTTTTCTTTTAAATCCACAATTTGGATCCCTCCACAGCCTCAGAGGATCTAGATKATTTTTCTTACCTCTGGATTACAATCAAATTATGATAAGTGTACTATATTACGTATTGGATCATAAAAAAATACAACTTTTACATTACCGTGTAGTTTACAATGGCCTTTTTCCCTTTATTATTGCCATTTTTAAACAAGCCATAGAAAGTTGCTTGATATTTCAGTTTAATCGACTTGGAAAAGACTGAACAAATATTACAACAAATTGTAAATTATATCATAAATAGGACTGGTGGAGTTACTGTAGTTGGGAAGATATTTTTGATGTACCGATTCCATGGCACATGGTTTATGAACTGATACACAAAACGACGCCGGATACAAAACTGTTTTTAAATTTTAAATTACTAAATACAATTCTTGCAAAAAATAAAATGTTAAATGGAGGATACAACCATCCCAGCTCTGCAYATTTTGCTGCGAAGTGACAATCATTAGATCACTTGTWTTGGTACTGCCCATATGTACAGTGCGTTTGGAAAGTATTCAGACCCCATTACTTTTTCCACATTCTGTAACATTACAGCCTTATTCTAAATTGATTTAAATAGATTTTTRCCCCCTCATCAATCTATACACACAGGTTTTTAGACATTTTTGCAAATGTATATATATATATAAAAAACTTTCACATTTACGTAAGTATTCTGACCCTTTACTCAGCCAAAAGTGTTGAATCACTTTTGCCAGCGATTACAGCCTCGTGTCTTCTTGGGTATGATGCCACAAGCTTGGCACACCTGTATTTGGGTAGTTTCTCCCATTCTTCTCTGCAGATCCTCTCAAGCTCTGTCAGGTTGGATGGGGAGCGTCGCTGCACAGCTATTTTCAGGTCTCTCCAGAGATGTTTGATCAGATTCAAGTCCGGGCTCTGGCTTGGCCGCTCAAGGACATTCAGAGACTTGTCCTGAAACCACTKATGCGTTGTCTTTGCTGTGTGTTTAGGGTCAATGTCCTGTTGGAAGGTGTTTGCTCTGTTCATCTTACCCTCGATCCTGGCAGAGTCTCCCAGTCCCTGCCGCTGAAAAATATTTCCACAGCATGTAGCTGCCACCACCATGCTTCACTGTAGGGATGGTGTCATGTTCCTRCAGACGTGACACTTGACATTCAGGCCAAAGAGTTCAATCTTGGTTTCATCAGACCAGAATCCTGTTTATCATGATCTGAGAGTCCTTTATGTGCCTTCTGGCAAACTCCAAGCGGGCTGTCGTGCCTTTTACTGAGGAGTGGCTTTCGTATGGCCACTCTACCATAAAGGCTTGACTGGTGGAGTGTTGCAGAGATGGTTGTCCTTCTGGAGGGTTCTCCCATCTCCACAGAGGAGCTCTAGAGCTCTGTCAGAGTAACCGTCATGTTTTTGGTCACCTCCCTGACCAAGGCCCTTCTACCTGGATTGCTCAGTTTGGCCGGGCGGACAGCTCCAAACGTCATCCAGTTAAGAATGATGGAGTCCACTGTGTTCTTGGGGACCTTCAATYCTACAGAAATMRTTTGGTTACATTTCCCCAGATCTGTGCCGTGACACAATCGTGTCTCGGAGCTGTCCGGACAATTCCTTCGACCTCATGGCTTGGTTTTTGCTCTGACATGCACTGTCAACTGTTGGACCTTATATAGACAGGTGTCTGCCTTTTTCAAATAATGTCCAATCAATTGAATTTACCACAGGTGGATTCCAAGTTGTAGAAACATCTCAAGGATGATCAATGGAAACAGGATGCACCTGAGCTCAATTTCGAGTCTCATAGCAAAGGGTTTGAATACTTATGTAAATAAGGTATCAGTTTTCTATTTTATATACATTTTGCAAAAAATTCTATAAACCAGTTTTCATTTGTCAATATGGGGTATTGTGTGTAGATTGATGAGGGGAAAAATTATTTAATCCATTTTAGCATAAGGCTGTAACAGAACAACATGTGGAAAAGGGGAACGGGTCTGAATACTTTCCGAATGCGCACGGTAGCTTGTTTTTGGTCGCAGGTTTAGGAATGGCTGAAGAATTACAACATTTACCTTGAGCTTGCTGCAAATATCACTGCTGAGTGATTTGAAAAGTCTTTAAAAAGTCATAGTTAATCGATCAATAGTATAATAATACTCTTAGGAAAACATTTTATCTTTAATTTACAATCTGTAGAAACTTTTAGAATACAAAGGTTCAGAACCTTTGTGAAACATCACAGCACACTTGAAAAATATATAGCTAATAGAAGAAGAAACTGGATGGTGTTCAGAGATGAGGGAGGGGCTGAAGGGAGATGTAGGGTGTAATAATAAAMAAGGAAAATATATAAAAAATACACTACCGGTCAAAAGTTTTAGGACACCTACTCATTCAAGGGTTTTTCTTTATTTGTAATATTATCTACATTGTACAATAATAGTGAAGATATCAAAACTATGAAATAACACATATGGAATCATGTAGTAACCAAAAACGTGTTAAACAAATCAAAATATATTTTATATTTTAGTTTCTTCAAATAGCCACTCTTTGCCTTGATGACAGCTTTGCACACTCTTGGCATTCTCTCAACCATCTTCACCTGGAATGCTTTTCCAACAGTGTTAAAGGAGTTCCCACATATGCTGAGCAGTTGTTGCCTGCTTTTCCTTCACTCTGCYTTCCAACTCATCCCAAACCATCTCAATTTGGTTGAAGCCGGGTGATTGTGGAGGCCAGGTCATCTGATGCAGCACTCCATAACTTTCCTTCTTGGTAAAATAGCCCTTACACAGRCTGGAGGTGTGTTGGGTCATTGTCCTGTTGGAAAASAAATGGTAGTCCTACTAAGCGCAAACCAGATGGGAGGCCGTATCGCTGCAGAATGCTGTGGTAGCAATGCTGGTTAAGTGTGCCTTAATTCTAAATAAATCACAGACAGTGTCACCAGCAAAGCACCCCCACACCATAACACCACCTCCTCCATGCTTTACGGTGGMAAATACACATGCAGAGATCATCCGTTCACCCACACCGCGTCTTACAAAGACACTGTGATTGGAACCAAAAATCTAAAATTTGGACTCCAAACCAAAGGACAAATTTCCAAGGGTGGCTGTATGAATCTCAAATCTAAAATATATTTTGATTTGTTTACTACATGATTCCATATGTGTTATTTCATAGTTTTGATGTCTTAACTATTATTCTACAATGTAGAAAATAGTAATAAATAAAAACCCTTGAATGAGTAGGTGTTCTAAAACTTTTMATGGTAGTGCATATATTTAACAAAAAATATATGGGGGGTTGAAAATGATGCAGACAATTATTTTGATAAAAGCCACAATCTATCTGCAGTATTAAAGCTGATCTACCCCTAAAAAATATTGGAATGTATTTGGAAATACACAAATACATTGACTCAAATACAGGGGAGTGTATTTGAAAATAGTATTCAAAATAACTATTTGAAAATACAATTTTGTTTTTAGAAAAAAACATTGACATTCTGAAATAAAAGTAAGTGTTTTGGGTTGTGTATTTGAACCTAGATCTGACATGCACACACACACACACACACACACACACACACACACACACACACACACACACACACAGAACAATGAAGAAGGGTGGCTATGTGTCAGATTATGAATAGAGGGGCCACACAATAGAGCAGTGATCAGCTGACATAAACAAAGTCAGACAACAAGACACCAGCTTGGATCCGTGCCAGAACTCTGGGAACCATAACAGCCTACCCCTCCACCCCAAACCGATGACTGAAACCACCAGTTTCACTAGAGGTGTTCATGATGAGATGGGTTTCAGTCTAACCTTGGGTCACACTTTGGTTGTCCTCTCTTTCACTGTGGGCTCAGACTGCTCAGTGGGAACGGGGCTACACACTCTGTACACACACACTCTTGCACGCATGCACACACACACGTATTTTTTAAAGCACTCTTATTTGTTTTGTTAGTTTGAAATACCAGTGAGCTCTCAGCTTGGTGTATCTTTGATTTTGAGTGTTGACAGCTAGTCACATAGTCCTGCTGCTACAGTTGTTTTGTGTTTGTTGTCCTCCGCAGGCTATTGTAGACACAGGCAAGACAATGAAGACTCTCCTAAAACACGTGGAGGCCTTCAGGCCCAAGATGATCAAAGTAGCAGGGTGAGTCCTGGCATAAAACCACTAACACCACAACAGACCAGGTGACCTACGCTTAGTCACTCAATTCCATCTTTCCAGTCTAGACAGAAGAAATGAGCAGAGTTTCAGTGTGCTACAGGTAGGGATATTGGGGATGTTACATGCTTGTGTTGCGTGTGCCTCCTGTGTTCTGTTTCAGTTTGCTGGTGAAGAGAGTGCCAAACAGTTCAGGATGTCTCCCAGATTGTATGTAGCAGTTCTATCCATTTTGCTTTTATGTTTTCATTATTATATGTTATATGTCCATGTAAGAATTATTTACTCATCTTATATTACCTGTAACATGACCAATTACAGGTAATAGCTCAGTTTTAAATGGTCTGTTCACAAARAGGTTTGTTTGTTGTGTTTTGGGAACATTGCTGCAGTGCTAATCCTTCTGCCACATCTCTTCTATTTCAGATGTTGGTTTTGAGATACCCAATCGTTTTGTAGTTGGATATGCCTTGGACTACAATGAGTATTTCAGAGACCTCAATGTAAGTTCTTCTTTATTCAAAACTGATTTTAATGTCAGTGATGTACTTCACTGGGTCCACATTCACCGCCCTGATTGGCTGATGGGATGTCTAGAGCACAACCCTCTTACCCAGATGAACAGTCATTGGTCTATTATAATCTGATTGCATTCTAACTTCATCATGTGGGCCAAAAGTTCCATCCCATCTCAACAGGCTGAAATTCCAGAATTTTCTTTTAAACAGCTCTTACAGAAAAAGGGCATTATCATAATTTTCACAATTTTAGAGTGTTATTTCGACCTCAAAGTGTGGGAATATCATAATAAAAAAACAGGAATCTATTTTTAACTGCACTGCTCCTTTAAAGCGCAGTGATATTTGTCATATGACTTCCTTTTCCCTCAGCATATCTGTGTGATCAGTGAAAGCGGGAAGCTGAAATACAAGGTCTAAGAAGTGATGTTTATAGGATTCTGCAGAGGAAGTGTTTCCACAAGAAGCTTGGACACTTCCCATGAGAGGCCATGCAGTAACAACGGTTATCAAACCCAAAGACCCTCACTCTCGCTCTTTGCTGGTTGCCACACCTCAGGGCCTACCCATAGACCATTGGACTCGTTGCATAATAATTAGAACCTCCATAGTTATTTTTATAACAAAGCTGTGAACCTGTGATGTACTGTTACAATGTTCATGAAACCTGTCTGTGTTGATGAAAAATATATAATGAACAGACATTTTTATGTAGAATTTGTAGCCATCAATGTTTCAGTTTAGTGACATTTGTTTATCTCAACTTACTGCTACTGTATTTTGTGGGACACATTTGGCCCATGTAAAAGTGGGCACCGTCCGGTAGATTGAATTTTAAAAATACAATAATAATAATAATAATGTTTTATCGTCACATACATCGGATAGGGGCAGTGAAATGTGTTGTTTTACAGGGTCAGCCATAGTACTGCGCCCCTGGAGGCAATTAGGGTTAAGTTCCTTGCTGAAGGGCACATTGACCGATGCCATTTGTTCATATGAATTCCTACTGTCCATTTCATTCAAATTCAGCTGCTTTTCTGATAAAAGGGAATTGCACTGTATTGTGAGGAGAATGTATTTCACCGCCATTGGTCATCTCATTAATTATTTAATAAACTTAAATTAACCTATGCTGTATAACAGGTTATGAGACATTGCAATGAGGTTTGATCTTTCTGTATAGTAAATAGTGTCTTTTTGTATGCTTTTGATACTTTACTGTAGAGGTTCTCACAAGATAGAAATCCACTGTACACGTCTCCCTGAGGCCTAGTTTTTTTTTTACATAAAGTTCTGAAGTCTTACTTTATTCAACCAAAATGATCTTGTGATGAGCATTAATGTAGTATTACCATAGTCATGGCATATTTAATATCCCTGAGATACTATTACATGACAACACAACTCTAAAATTGTTTTCCTCATTTTCTGTCCCTAGACAAACAAGGAGTCATTCTACACTGAGTATAGCAAACATTAGGAACACCATGAGTTGCATGGACTACAATGTGTCGAAAGTGTTCTACAGGGATGCTGGCCCATGTTGACTTCAATGCATTACAAACCAGTGTGCCTGGCTCCTACCATACCCTATAAAAGGCCCTTCTCTTGTTTTGACCATTCACCATCTGATGTCACACACACACACAATCCATGTCTCAAGGCTTAAAAATATGTTTCCTCCCCTTCATCTTCACTGATTGAAATGGATTTAACAAGTGACATCAATAAGGGATCATAGCTTTCACCTCAGTCTATGTCATGGAAAGAGCAGGGGTTCTTTATTTTTTCTCCCAATTTCAATTATGATCTTGTCTCATCGCTGCAACTCCCCAACGGGCTTGGGAGAGGCAAAGGACGAGTCATGCGTCCTCCGAAACATGACCCGCCAAATCACGTTTCTTAACACCCATCCACTTAACCTGGAAGCCAGCAGCACCAATGTGTCGGAGGAAATACCTTTTAACTGACGACCAGAGTCAGCCTGCAGGCGCCCGGCCCGCCACAAGGAGTCACTAGAGCGCATTGAGCCAAGTAAAGACCTCCCACCCAAACCCTCAACTAACCTGGACGACGCTGGGCCAATTGTGAGCCGCCCTATGGGACTCCCGGTCACGGTCGGTTGTGACAGCCTGGGATCACAAACCCAGGTCTGTAGTGACACCTCAAGCACTGCGATGCAGCTGCGCCACTCGGGTGGCCCAGAGCAAGTGTTCTTAATGTTTTGTATACTCWGTGTATTTTCCCAGTGCTTTGGTCATAAGTACCTGGTCCTACTGGAAGCCTTTTAGAGTTCTGGTTTCTCACCTTGTAGTGGTGAAGTGGGTCAAAGAGACATCTTTACAAGGTTTGAACTTTGAACTCACCTCAGTATAATTTGACCAGGTAAATGCACTGAAAAACTAGGTTAGTGACAGAAAGACTAGATACTCAAAGGACCAAAAGTGAGCAAGTTGTGTGTGAACTGCAGGGCCCTTTGTATACACCTGACACATGATTCCACTGTGTTTGAGAAGCAAGACAAGCATCGTTATAAAAACAAACAGTTTTGGTCTGTTTACCTGTTAGTGAACTAACTCTTATTGTATTCGATAAGTGATGGCCTCTRCATATAAAACTGAGCCATCTGAGATTACTCTAGGCCATACCTCCTCCAGATGTTTATTATTTTGGTTACATCATGTTTCTTACACCTCTAAAATACAGCCGACATGCCCTGTGTATTCACTATTTAGCTATATAAGAATGCTTTKTAACCACCACTGCCCGTGGCAGAACAGTTGGAAGTAGAACTCATAGCCGTTGGAAGTAGAACTGGCCAGGGCAACATTGTGAAAGTCCCCTGGCCAGGATGACCTCCTTGACAAAGGTCACCAAACCCAGGAACAGGTGGCCCCTTCTGTTGGGAGGAATGAATGGGACATTTGTCTTGGCCCTGAAAACACAGCAGTTTTTAGTCCCTCCTTTCTGGTTTATGTGTGTACGTGTGTGCAAGTGTGTGAGTATGCGTKAAATGTAACAAACCACAACACAGACCATGTAATTTGAATTCCGCACTGATCTAACCAAACAGATCGAAGTATTAAATGTTAAACTAGCGCCAATGTCAAAGTACCAAAAAAAAGCAGAACAGCAAAACATTAACCTAAAATGCTGTAATTCCAGTATAATTCAGTCGGCGAGCCCAGCCAGCGTATGCCAGATTTTACTGTGGAGAAAAACCAGAGGGTAATGATGATTGTGTTGATGATTATGGTGGGTAGGGGGAACTGTGCATGCCTCTCTCTCATTCTCTTTTTCTCTCATACAGTGGGAATACACATTCCACCGCCACTGCTATACACATGCCAAATCCTTCTCACCCCACTTTGAACTAGCCATCATGTGACTCTTGTAATCTAGCCAAGCAGTTGCTGTTGTATGAGTGTTTGTGTGTGATAGAGAGATGCCGACAGACACAGGGTGGCTCACAGTTGAGTAGTTTGACCAGCATTGATGTCAGATACAAGCGGCACAAACTGGGAAGTTATCTTGAGGTTTTATAAAAACTTTTCAAATCAAACTTTTCAAAGTGATCATGTTGCAACAGGCAGATTTCAGAACTATTTTATCCCCGTTTATTTATTTTTTTGAAAATCCCAAAAGTTTCTGCCTCATTGGAATAACAAAAACACAACCTTTGTGGATGAGGTTCTCTTGCGACTTTGTAATGAGTTATACGATTGGTCAAGTTTAAAAGCGGAAGTTACTACATTGATTGTGATTGGCGCTGGCGAAAGGAGGATGATCTTTGGGATTCGGGAACGGTGGAAGCAAAATTCCAATTTCCAGCAGCCGCGTGTGTCTCCCTGGAGTTGGGCTGGGATACTTTGCAAACAACTGTGTATTTCGTGAGGATATTGAAATATGATCGAAACTTCTACAGGACCAAAAGATTTTTGTATTTTTTTAAATGGGAAATAAATACGTTCCAACACAGTATGTAACGTCGCTTTTCACAACAGGTAGGTTGCCCCATTATTAGCATMCTAGCTAGTAGTTAACCTCACATTGCACCGATAGGCAGTTTTTTATTATTATTATCGCCAACGACAAACTACTGAAGAATAGTTAGCTAAACTGGTTCCACATAAGGTTGGAAAGTTTCTTAGTTACATTACAAAGTTACACTTACGAGAACCTTGGTGTATCGTGTTATGTAATTTTAACGTTCACTCACCCCACAACGAAGTTGTTTGTTGAAGAAAACTTTGTTTGATTTAGTATTGATCAGAGCCAGCTAAAGTTAGCAGGTTAGCTGCTTCAAGTTAGCTGTGTGATGGCAGAAGGAACATCGGCGACCAACGACATGCCTGTCTTTTGTTTGCCACTATTTTATACTTGATCTGATTAGAAAATAAGTTTACAGTTAGCATGGTGACCAGTGAAATACGTTAGCCAGCTAGTTCATATATTTTCTTTCTCGTRCTATTGTTAACCGAATAGGAGAACAACCTACTACTTTTGTATTCATTCTGTAAGAACTTGGTTGCATCGAAGCTAGAGWTCAACAGGGTGGCGTGTTTTGCCTCACTTGTCTGCTAGCGAGTCTCATCGATCGCCTTCTCCTGCCCACTTGTTGCTTCTGGTAGTAACGTTAATCATTCATACGGTAGTTTTGCTGAAAGTTGATACTTTAAACATTAGCTTGCTATCATGTTCACATGTTTATCAATGTTGTGATCATATAATAAAAAYCAATTGATGAAAAAAATTGGTGCTAAACAAAACAAGTGTATTTTGTGTTTTCATACAGCAGTAACTAGCTAACGCAATTCGTTCAAATAATCTTGTTTCACATTCAGCTCAACCATTTGGACCAAAGACTAGATAAAGGATGGCTGTGTGAACTGGAGAGACGAACCCTACTTGGAGGACTCTACTGCTGTCTATTTGGTGGGATCTATAGCTTTCGATGTGGACACTAAATGATTGTCACCTCTTGTGTGAAGTGAAATGATGGCGTCACATTGGAAAGGTCCATGCGATGAAGAGGACGAGAGACTGACCAGATCCTCTTTGTGCGAGGTACATAAGCCCCACTCACATTCATGCCCTAAATTCCAACAGCMTACCCCCTCCCCACACACACACATTAAAGGTTGTTTTTTGGGTGACCCTAAACTCTTGTCATGGAAATTGGGGTCCTGGAGATTATTCATTAGATGTAAGCTCTGTGCCCTCTAAAACACAAACCATTTGCAAATCTGTTTCTTGGTGTTGTCTCTTTGAGAACAATACACAAATCCATAATATGTGTTGTGAATTGCATGCCATTTCTATTTGGAGTTTGTATTGACCATCGATGGGGTAATCAATAGAAAACGCTGGGAGAATTGTTRCTGGCAGGTTTTCTGTCCATGTTGGACACATTGTTGCGAAGGCTTTTCTAAACTGTCTGAGAATATGCCTACCTCATCCGCCTCATATTTTAACATTAATCTCCAGGTGTTCATGTCGCATCTGCTCTTTTATTATCTCTCTAGTCTGTTCCTCTTCAATGTTTTTCCTTTCACCAATCCCCCCCCGTTCGCCCCTCTAGTTCTCTACAATCCTATATTCTCCAATTCTCTGCATCATGTCCTACTCTCGCTGTCATCTAGTCTCCCTCTGGTTCTTATTCTCTCCCATTCACAACTCTTTCTTCAGATTTTCATTATTTTGACTTGAATTGGCTCCATTCACTAGCAGGAGAGCAGTATTATAGCATACCTGTATTGTTGTGTGTGATTAGGCAACAACCTTTACACTCACTCCTTCGTGTTTGGTGTGGGAGACTTTCCTGAAAGGTTTGACACTTCAGCACAGCTGCTTCTAGTTGTTGTTATTGCCCCCCTCTGCGTTGTTTGGCCCTGGGAAGTGAGAAGGCACTCCATTGGTGTTTGGTAATAAATGTAGAGAGCACTCATTGCTGGTGATGCCAAGGCTGTTTTTCTGAGACCTTTCACTCAGAACAAATGATCATCAAAACACAAAGATAGTTCAAGCTAAAAGTGAGCCTGTCCATCCATCCTCTGTTCCTTACTGTAGATAGGGGTGTGACGGTCATGGAATTTTGGATGACGGTAATTGGCGAGCCAAAGTTGTTTGTAAAAATGTTTGCCCACATTTTCTCCTCCCCTCCTGACTGCATGTGCTGCCATAGAAATATAATGAAATAATTATATTTCTGTGTGCTGCTGCTGCACCTTGCTTTCACCTTTCTATGTGTGCTCGTTTGCTACAACACCTTGCTTGTTTCAGCAAGGAGCAACAACGTTTCATCACATTGTTAAGAGTCTATGTTATCACAGAAACTCACTCAACGAATGCACAGCCGTACTGTCTTCAGTTAGCTGTTCGTTCCAAACGATAGATATATATCTATATTTTTTTTTTTTTTACAGGTATGACAGTTATTTTATTGTCATGATAGTCTGCATCATAACCATCGGTTATACGGTAATTGTGCCTGCCTTAATTGTTGTAACTGGAAAGGTCAACATGTTGTTTCATGGGCTGTTACTTCTGAAGTAGGCTCAGACACCTCAAGTTTCATCCTCAATAGTTTCTGACTGTTCTCCATTTAGTTTGAGGTCTCCTTTTACACTGTAGGTTGTCTGTCATCTGAATGAAGACCTTTGTCTAAAAGTCTTGAGCCCACACTCCTTTCGAGTGGAAGGTCACCTATTTATAGGATCTGCKGAATTCGGGACACATCATTGGCATGGCCCCTTCCCCTTTAATCTAATATTCAGRCCTCCATTTCAGCCTTTTCCTCTCTCTGTTGGGTAGAATCTGAGGAAGAGTGGGGTTAAAATGGGTAAAACCAATAGAACAGTGAAAAGCTATAGGTTAGTTAATCATACATAAACTATTCCCACATTATAATTACACATGAATGCCTTTGGCTTCAAGCCAAAGCTAAAACCTTTGGCTTTCAATATTACGCAAACTGTTTTAGAAATGTTATCATTGTGCATCCCCTTTTTAAAGATTTGTATCCCTGTAATCAGACTACCCCACAGTCCCACACTAGGTTACCAATTAATGTGCTTTTTTGGAGCTGGAAACCCCCTGGAGGGTGTCTACAGGACTTACTGGAAATGATGACAGGAAGTTGACAGGCTTTGATTAATTGATTTAAGAACAAACTCCTGAGTGTGTGTGTTACAGCGCCTTCAGAAATMATTCTTACCCCTTTACCTTTTCCACGTTTGTTGTGTTACAGCCTAAATTTAAAATGGATTCAATTGAGATTTTGTCACTGTCCTACATATAATACCTCATAATGTCAGTGAACTTGTTTTCAAAAATGTTTACTAATTCATTAATTATTTACAATTATCTGTAAGGTCCCTCAGTTGAGCAGTGCATTTCAACCACAAAGACCAGGGAGGTTTTCCAATGCCTCACAAAGGAGGACACCTTTTGGTAGATGGGTAAAATAATAAAGAAGACATTGACTATCCCTTTTAAGCATGGTAAAGTTATTAATTACACTTTGGATGGTGTCTCAATACACCCAGTCACTACAAAGATACAGACGTCCTTCCTAACTCTGTTGCTGGAGAGGAAGGAAGCCGCTCAGGGATTTGACCATAAGGCCAATGGTGACTTTAAAATAATTAGAGGTTAATGGCTGTAATAGGGGATAACTGCGGATGGAWCAACAACATAAATTAAATATGCCTGTACAGAATAAATAGTATTCCAAAACTTGCATTCTTTTTGCAATAACGCACGAAGTAAAACTGCCGAAAATTGTGGCAAAGAAATTAACTTTATGTACTGAATACAAAGCTTTATGTTTGGGGCAAATACAACACATCACTGAGGACCACTCTTCATATTTTCAAGCATGGTGGAGGGGTGCATCATGTTATGGGTATGCTTGTCATTGGCAAGGACTAGGGGGTTTCTTTTAGTACACAAAGAAATGSAATAGAGCTAAGCACAGGCAAAGTCCTAGAGGAACACTTGGTTCAGTCTTCTTTCTAACAGACACTGGGAGACATTTACTTTTCAGCAGGACAATAACCTAAAATACAAGGCCAAATATGCACTGGAGATGCGTACCAATGTGACATTGAATGTTCCTGAGTGGTCTAGTTACAGTTTTGACTTAAATTGGCTTAAATCTATGGCAAGACTGATCAACTTGAGAGTTTAAAGATCCAATCCAGGTGTGCAAAGCTCTTTAGAGACTTACCCAGAAAGGTAATCGCAGCCAAAGGTAATTCTAACATGTATCGACTCAGGGGTGTGAATACTTATGTAAATGAGATTTCTGTATTTCATTTAATACTTTTTCTAAAAATTTGAAAATATGTTTTCACTTTCTCATTATGGGGTGTTGTGTAGATTTAATTGAATCCATTTTGAATTCAGGCTGTAACACAACAAAATGTGGAATAAGTCGAGGGGGTATGAATARTTTCTGAAGGAACTGTTTTTATTTTTTCCTCTGTGGGGGTACAGTCCTTTAACCTCAGGTCAGGCTCACTTTATCTCCAAGAGGACGCCCGTGTCTTACTACAGCTTGATGACACATCCCTGACTTTCAATTGAAGGAAACATATTTTTCATGATTGGCAGCACTGGTAGGGATAAGCCTATCATACGTAGCCCTTTTTTCTTATAGGCCTAGAAAAATGTGACTTTGCTTGACATTGTCAAAAAGAAGCAAGTGGGGGGGAACAAGCCGGTTCCCCAGTCAGTCAAAGCAGGTTCTGCTCTTCAAGCACTTCTTCCAGGGCATACTATTAATGTTTTGATCCACCAGTCAAATATTTTTCCCCGGCTAAACTTTCACCAACAATACACAAAAAAACTGATGAGCGTTCTTTTTAATGTTTCTAAAACATTAAATGTATCACTAGTAATAAGTAATGTGGTATTTCATTTTTTTGTGACCTGAGTCTTTTAAAATATCACAGATGAGACCCAGAGGAAAACACTCAAGTCATGTTTGTGCCTGTGAGGTCTGCTTAATCGATTATATAGAAACCTATTTTTATCAAGTTGCCCCTTACAGATATTTGWGAGTAAACCGTTGTGTAGCTAGAACAAAAGAGACATAGTATAGTGATGCATCCAGTCTAGCTATTCTCCATGGGAAGTAGAGTGTCATTAGTGAATGGGATGTTTTTCTCTGAGGAGCCCTGACCATTAAAGGCTCTACTAGGCATATCCTCCTCTCCTGTGATCTGTACCTCATTAAAGCCCATGGCTTAACTAGTTTAGCAGCCATTTACAGAGCATCATATGGCTGTCTGATGGATAACGGAAGGGAAAATTGATCTTCAATTGGATAGAGGGTGGCTCTTACTTCCTGTAGCCTTTGGGTTGTCTGTTACGTTCAGTCTCTGGTAAATATAGAGATGGGTTTAGCTTAGGCTATTGTCCTTTTTTTCTTCTCCATTCCACTTCAAGGCCGGACACTGAGATATGTGTCAACTTTAACACTGTGTAAAGTCTCTCTTGCATAATTAACACCGCATTTTAGATGGCACTCCTAATCAGCAAGTCAGTCAGACTACTATTTCAATGAACTGAATGAGTTCGTTGATGGRGGCTGTAAAACCTAATATGTTTCTATTAGACTCCCATCACATTACAAAGCCAGATGGCCAGTGTAATGTCTCAGGGGTGAAGCATTTGGGTGTGCATGTTTACTCTACTGCTGGTTGTGTATGTTTTTTTTGAAGGCTTAATACTTCTGCATGTTGGAAAACAATTGTCTTGACATTGTCTATTTGTGCCAGCCAACCTTTGATCAATCTATTTCAGCACTATGATAGTGGAGAGCACTGTGCAGTGGGCACGCCCAGCCCTCATTAAGAGGAGATGTGACACCTGTGTGGAGAGATGTTTTTCAGGAGCAGACCTGCAGGTCTTTTGATTTGTTTATTGTTCCCATTCCCCTTTCCCTGAAGTTTAGGGAATTTTGAAGCAATAGGGCATAAAACATTATACACCACGACCTTCAGCCAGGAAGTGGAAGCATGATTGTGGCTCACAGAAGATCTGAAGGGGCTGCGGTTCCCATGCCAGGAACAYCCACTCACTCATAGTTAAGGCAAGAGGTGCTTGGCTGAGAAGTCATGCCAAGCTCAACCCCAATTGTCCCAGAAATMTTCCATCCTCTAGGCTGTCAAATATCTCATGTTCCTTTCAAACGATCTTTCGGCACGTGATGTGGTAGGTCCTAATCATCTTAAAAGGCCAGAAATCACAGGATGGGGCAACTCCCTTCTGCACCAAGATTACAGGTACTGTAAAATTGTATTACATATTAGGCTACATAACATGTACAAGGTATGTGGGTAACTAATGATACTCAAGCTAGTTAGCGCCAGCATTACTAGACTGAAACATCCCAGGCAAAGTCACACCAGAGGCCCTCTGCAGCATCATCTCAGGCTTTTCACAGTGATGTGCTTGGTTTAGACTGGATGTGGTGTAGAATTTGGCAGCCCACAGAGAGATTTCCTTTTTCACACTGAYGTCTGATGTATTTAGGCCTGATGTCTTGTGGTCTGTGCAGTGTGTCATGGTGTGATGTCATCGGAGTCTCTAAACATAGGGGCCATGCGTCAGTGTTTTCGCGTACTTGTGAAAGACTAACAAGAGATAATTGCCTTCATCCCTTCTTTGTTTGAAGA
Organism: Salvelinus sp. IW2-2015; assembly: GCF_002910315.2. Lineage (NCBI taxonomy): Eukaryota > Metazoa > Chordata > Actinopteri > Salmoniformes > Salmonidae > Salvelinus > Salvelinus sp. IW2-2015. Next base: position 24,082,069 of record NC_036871.1, read on the forward strand.
AAATACTAGCTGTTTGAAATGCAAGGAGAACAGTTGTTGTCCAGGCTTAGCTTAGTACCGAAGTGTGTGTGTGTTGTACTTTTTGTGGCTTGGAGGGATGGGCCACAGCCTCAACCTTACAAATGACCATAACCACTCCGTCTCTAAAGCATGTTACCTAATATACCAGTACAAGTATGCCAGAGGCATTGTTGGATAATGATGCCAGATAATGTTTTAAACCACATTAGGGCTGCCCCCGACTTAAAAATAAAATATCATAGGCCTCCCGGGTGGCGCAGTGGTCTAGGGCACTGCATCGCAGCGCTAGCTGTGCCACCAGAGACTCTGGGTTCGCGCCCAGGCTCTGTCGCAGCCGGCGAGACCCTGGGTCTCGACCCCGCCCTGTGCAACTGGGTACTGGACTTTCTGACGGGCCGCCCCCAGGTGGTGAGGGTAGGTAACAACATCTCCACCCCACTGATCCTCAACACTGGGACCCCACAAGGGTGCGTTCTGAGCCCTCTCCTGTACTCCCTGTTCACCCACGACTGCGTGGCCATGCACGCCTCCAACTCAATCGTCAAATTTGCGGACGACACTACAGTGGTAGGCTTGATTACCAACAACGACGAGACGGCCTACAGGGAGGAGGTGAGGGCCCTCGGAATGTGGTGTCAGGAAAATAACTTCACACTCAACGTCAACAAAACAAAGGAGATGATTGTGAACTTCAGGAAACAGCAGAGGGAGCACCCCCCTATCCACATCGACGGGACAGTAGTGGAGAGGGTAGTAAGTTTTAAGTTCCTCGGCGTACACATCACGGACAAACTGAATTGGTCCACCCACACAGACAGTGTTGTGAAGAAGGCGCAGCAGCGCCTCTTCAACCTCAGGAGGCTGAAGAAATTTGGCTTGTCACCAAAAGCATCACAAACTTCTACAGATGCACAATCGAGAGCATCCTGTCGGGCTGTATCACCGCCTGGTACGGCAACTGCTCTGCCCACAACCGTAAGGCTCTCCAGAGGGTAGTGCGGTCTGCACAACGCATCACTAGGGGCAAAACTACCTGCCCTCCAGGACACCTACACCACCCGATGTCACAGGAAGGCCATAAAGATCATCAAGGACAACAACCAACCGAGCCACTGCCTGTTCACCCCGCTATCATCCAGAAGGCGAGGTCAGTACAGGTGCATCAAAGCAGGGACCGAGAGACTGAAAAACAGCTTCTATCTCAAGGCCATCAGACTGTTAAACAGGCACCACTAACATTGAGTGGCTGCTGCCAACATACTGACTCAACTCCAGCTCACTTTAATGATGGAAATTGATAGAAATTGATCAAAAATGTATCACTAGCCACTTTAAACAATGCCACTTAATATAATGTTTACATACCTTACATTACTCATCTCATATGTATATACTGTACTCTATCATCTACTGCATCTTGTCATCRTTATGTAATACCTSTATCACTAGCCACTTTAAACTATGCCACTTTTATATTTACATACCCTACATTACTCATCTCATATGTATATACTGTACTCGATACCATCTACTGCGTCTTGCCTTTGCCGTTCTGTACCATCACTCATTCATATATCTTTATGTACATATTCTTTATCCCTTTACACTTGTGTGTGTCTAAGGTAGTAGTTGTGGAATTGTTAGGTTAGATTACTTGTTGGTTATTACTGCATTGTCGGAACTGGAAGCACAAGCATTTCGCTACACTCGCATTAACATCTGCTAGCCATGTATATGTGACAAATAAAATTWGATTTGATATGAATTGAACCAGATCTTTATTAAGTTCAGTCAGTGCTTCACACACTCCCTGTTCCCACTGCCACACCCAATGCAAACACTAGACTCTGCTATTCTGGTAGTGATTCATACACTGAAAGGCATGTGTGGTTATTTGTGTGTTTCTCTGTAATGTGCTTGTATTTTTTAGTTGATGTGTGATGCATGAAGTTAGTGTTTGCACTGAACTGGTAGTAACCCATGTTCTCATTTTGTCTCAATAACCAGAGGCAATAGATGCGTCACRTTTTATTCATCCTCCCCATTTAGGTTTCCATTGGAACCATCAAACTTTCCCCAGTCATAATCCGTGTTTAACTGGAGAGGCAGTGCCTCTGTTTGGTTGTCTAGTCCTGCTGCTTTCAGCATGCAACTGGCACATTGACTCAGCTGAGAGGGAGGAAGGCGAGAGCCGGTCGGACAATCAGGGAATGTTTGCATGTCATTTATTGMCTGGGTTCGGTCACCACAGCGTTAACTATGTGAGGGGCAATGACAGCCCTGCTAGGCATGCATCTGTTTCTCAGGACTGAATAGCGGACAGCCAACAACCCCCAGCCATCCTCTCTCCACAACTGAGGACTGGAGATGTCTGGAATGAGATCCATGGCTAAATTAGATCCGGTGAACTAGGGTTGGCATGCCCGAGGGATCGGGAGGCATTTGAGGCCTGCACTTAAAGTCCTTCTCCAGTGACTTTCACCTCATTTATCACCTGATTTTTACAGGGCCCTCCATAATTACTGGCTACCTATGATGCTTATCTGATGTTACATAACAGCACAACATACAGGGCCCTCCATAATTACTGGCTACCTATGATGCTTATCTGATGTTACATAACAGCACAACATACAGGGCCCTCCATAATACTGGCTACCTATTGTGCTTATCTGGTGTTACATAAAATAATAACATACAATGCCATCTGTAATTGTTGGGACAGTGAAGTATTTTTTCTTCTTCTTTTGGCTCTAAATGCCAAAAGTTTGGATTTGAAATCGATGACTGGGGTTGAAGTGCTGACTGTCAGCTTTAATTTGAGGGTATTTTCATCCATATCAGGTGAATCGTTTAGACATGACAGCACTTTTTGTACATAGTCTCCCCATTTTAGGGGAGCAAAAGTATTGAGACAAATTCACTTAAGTGGCTGATTTTAATGGGAATACAGATGACAATCTGTTTCCCTTCCATTTGGGACTTCTTTTATTGTACTGATCAACAACATTTGCATAGAAGTAGCTTATTTTTTTTATTTAAGTGCGTGCTCTCTCTTTAACCAGTAATGACGTCATTCACGAGGCAAGATGGTTGCGGCCCAGAGTCAGTTCCCTGAGGCAATAGATCATCTTTGGTAGAGATGTGAGAGACCAATTATTTATTTTTTTAAGTGAACTAATACCATTTTGGTGGCAACCTGCTTTGAAAACCGCATATTTTGCATTAGCACAAAGTACTAGGGTAGTGAWTTGATGATAGCTTCAGCTGTAAGCTAGCAAGAAAAATTWGCCTACAAAGCTGGAAGCTACCGGTATCATCTTGCATCGTAAAGTGTTCTAGCCTGTATGGGAATTGTTTTGCGAACAGTAATAAGTTTAAACATTTCTACATGCCYTGTGGCATTCTTCAAGTGTGTTAAACTTCTGTGCATCATGAATGGGGAGCTAACAACATGATTTAGCCCAGACTTCCAGTGCAGGCTAAGTGCTTTTGTGCTATAAGGGGGGCATTCGCTGTGCTGATACAGTCGAGCCGTGAGACACATTTGACAGAAGTACCGAAAGTAACAAATTCCAGTACCAAACTGTTTTTCATGTTRTAGTATTTTCGGCAGTAGTGTAAAAATACTTCACAGTACTAAAAAGTTGTTTTTGGGGGTATCTGTACTTTACTATTTATGTTTTTAACTTTTACTACACTACGTTCCTTAAAGAAAAMAATGTGCTTTTTACTCCATACATTTTCCCTGACACCCAAAAGTACTCGTTACATGTTGACAGGAAAATGGTCCAATTCACACACTTATCAAGAGACATCCCTGGTCTGCCCTACTGCCTCTGATCTGGCGGACTCACTAAACACAAATGCTTTGTTTGTAAGTTATTTACATTTAAGTCATTTAGCAGACGTTCTTATCCAGAGCGACTTACAAATTGGTTATGACTCAGTGTTGGAGTATGCCTCTGGCTATCCGTCAATATCKGTCAATAAAAAAAACTTTTGTGCCGTTTGATTAATATAAGGACTTTGAAATGTTTTATACTTTTTTACTTTTGGTCCTTAAGTACATTTTAGCAATTCCAAATACTTTTAGACTTTTACTCAAGTAGAATTTTACTGGTTGACTTGTACTTGAGTCATTTTCTATTAAGGTATCTTTGCCTTAACTCAAGTATGACAATTGAGTACTTTTTCCACTGCTGATTTTCAGTATACCATGCAACACTACATTAGACCAACTCCTATAATACCCCATTCCTTGAAGTTGGCTGTTGTCTCAAACACAATTTTGCTCAAACTGTATAGTTTTAGTGTGTGTATTTTACTGTGTTTATAATCCGGATATCGCTTTTCAACAGTAAAAGTAAAATATAATATAGATGGAAGTCTTTACGTACTATTGTCATTCATAAACTCTTCAATTGTAATAAAAAAAGAGCTGTCTGATTCAAAGATGGCTTTTACTGAATAGCATACATATTTTTACAGGTAGGGGTGGATCAGCATAGTTAGGCCTAACTTACAGAAGGACTCGCATACTACATAGCCTAATTATTCTCAAAACTTCCATGGATTTGAGTGGAATGAATGTAGGACAAACACRTACACACAAACGGGGAAGTAGTGCTGGAGCCAGGGAACAACAGTTACAGCTGGGGAAGACACGCAGTCAGAAACCTGTTTGGCCAGTTACTTCCCAACCAACCAAACTGACTCGGGTGTCACACAGCTGTACCTGCAGCTCGGTTTCACAGCAGCCATTCTGCCATTGGCTCGTTCTCCCATGATAAGGTTGAGCCCCTGATGTCTTTTGTACCTCTGTTCTGTTCAGCATGTGTTTTGTTGACCACAAAGCTCAAAAAGATCCCAAAAGGTTCTGTTGCTCCATTGACGTAGCCTACATGTTTAGCCCCAGTAGATCTAATAAACATTCAACTGATTTTATGAACAAAGATGTASCAAAATACCAGTCTCAACATGGTAGAACCCTTGAGGCTGTTGATTTGCATAACGTATAAGCTGTTAAACTAAAAGTTGTTAAATGTATTGAACGTTCTTCCTGTATAATGTTTTGCTGACTGAGTGTGTTAGAAATCAGAGGGTTTGAATGTTTATGAAAAGTAAACTGGCTTCTGCTTTGCTTCTGCAATGTGTTTGAATCCATCAAATGTAATTGCTTTGATCCACAAAACAACCATGAAATMAATGTCCTAATCAAAATTACGTGTGGTTTGTTTTTTGGCTGTGGATAGGATGTTGTCATGTCAGAGCGGAGGCAGTTTGCTGAAATATCTCAATTTAGCCGTTGAATTGGTTGGCCCGGGTTGGCTTCGGTTAGCATGTAGCTGAATCCATTTTCTGACATCTACTACTTATCACATTTCCCCAGGCAGCAGCAGGGTTAGTGTGAATGCAAGCTCATCACATTCTTCTTATTGTGGGTGAAGCGCAGTGCCAGGAGGAGGGATGTTAAGGGGGTGGGGGCTGTGGTGGAGTTTTTGGTGAGTGCTGTGTTGGATAGGGTTGCAAAATTCTGGGAAATTTCAATACATTCCCTTGTTTCCCAAAYATCCTGGTTGGAGTTTTCTGGATTTCCTGCTTACCTTCTGATTCCGGGAATCCTTCAACTGGMATTTCGGGAAAACCCAGGGAAMTTATTAAAAGTCCCCATAATTTTGCAACCCTGGTGCTGCATGAGGCCAGGGAGAGGGGGAGGTTTGAGGTTGAGTAGGAGAGCAAGCAAAGCAGGCAGGGATTGACTGTTTGAACAGTGAATTTCCTGAAAGTAGTTTTTTGACTGGAAATTTGAGCTTGGGGAGTAGGAGGGTGGGGAGGGAGAGGATGGGAGCTGCACCACAAAGGTGTGAGGCTATAAATACCCACTAAACACAGCAGTGGGTGTTTGAGGCCCCAGGCTCTGCCCTACTCTACAGTAACACTGGAAATGTGACACCAGCACTATGGCACGATGACTCTGTTACAATTACTCACTTAGATGAGCTAGTGCAGATGAGGTAGCTCTAACTCCTTGGTCGAAGTACTGGAGGCGTTTCTGTGAATTTCCTCTAGATCCCATGTTTTTGTTGACCTAGCTAGCCTAGACACATGATGTCAATTTAACTTTGTTATTATTACTGTTGTTTATGAACCATTATTCAGCAGGATACAGAACATAGACAAGACACTGAGTCGTTGCCAGACTCGTGATTTATTTTCCAAAAGGAATAAATGTATTTATACAGCATGTGTCGATTTTAGTCTCTGCATTAACTTTGTACTACTTTCATGCAATCCTTGCCTTTCTCAGTGAAATATGAGTAGCTTAACGCTGAACCACCTGCAGTAGATCTTATTTCAGTCTGTTATACAGTTGTGTTCAGTATAATAATAATAATAGCATCTCTCTCCCCGTCTCCCACCTGCCTTTCCTTGCTCCCCCCTCTCTCTCTTTCTCCTTCTCCCACCAGAATAAAGTGCCAGAGTGGGGTGAGCAGGGGGATTCCCCTGCAGGCCTGTTCAACCTGCAGGGAGAGGAGGAACCCTTCTCGTGGCCAGGGCCCAAGACACTCCGTCTTCGACGCACCTCTCAAGGCTTCGGCTTCACTCTGCGCCACTTCATTGTCTACCCACCCGAGTCAGCTGTGCACCCGTACCCCTTCCCGGTAAGCACCACATTCAGGATTGCATGAATATCCCAAAGCTCTTCCATTTACTTTATTGAATTTTGCTGTAGCATTTTGTATGATGTCATTAGCTAGGTTTCCATCCACTTGGCAACCAGATTTTCATGCGCATATTTAAAAATCTGCATAAAAACAATAKGTGCATTTTCCCACCATAAGTGTTTCTATCAAATTGACCTGTTGCGGCTCAAAGGCTGTGCTTGATGACATAGTGCACATGACAAACTTTTGCTGTTAAATTCCCATGTACCGAATAAAAAATWAAAATAAAGTTTAAATGTGTTTCCATCACATTTTCAAATGTGCGTTATATTGAGAATGTGCTCACTCTGGTCTTGGCACATGCTCTCTAGCCAACAGCTGGCAGATACKGTGGGGGTAGGATATCATTCATCCCTCAAACTCAACTCGGGACCTCGATGCCAGTTCCACTGCCTTGTGCATTTTTTCATTGTTCCCTCTAATCAGGGACTGATTTAGACCTCGAACACCAGGTGTGTGTGCAGTTAACTATCAGGTAGATAACAAGCAGGCTCCGGACCTCGTTAGGGTAAGAGTTGAATWCCCCTTACRCCACATGAGATTATTATGGACAAAATAGCYAGATTATTTAGATTTGTCAAAAAGCAGCCAGGCATCGATCATCATGTCTCCAGAATAAGACCCTCAATATTTATAGGAAAGGAGTATCAAGCTCYTCACCGTGCACTTTCACCACCCTGTGAAGTTCATCATAATTTATTTAATCTGTAGCCTAATAAACAGCATGCTTTCCCGAGTCGTAGTGGGAGGACCACATACCATATCACGTGACTCCAAAGTTACTTCGATATGAAGGTTATTATATCAATATTTGTGCATTAAGGCATTTCCATTGCCATTTCTTGCATAATATATTTTACAGACAAAAGATCACACCTTGTCTAGCATATTTTGTTTAGTCAACATTTGTCAAGTTTACTGACAAATGAGTTGTTTCCATCAGGCCTGTCGTGACATTTTATAACCAACATGTATTTTACTCACATAAAAAGGTTGGATGGAAACATGGTTAATGTGGAAGAAGTTGCAACAAAAGAGAGTAATTCCCCAACCAGAATTTCCATTGAGTAAAATTAATTGATCCCTCTAAGCAACTTTATGACCCCTCTTAACTCAGAAATCATCATTGCTGGTGGCAAATAACATTTATCTTGTCTTTTTACAGGAGGAAGAGCATGGCCGCAGAGGTAAGCTGAATGACTCGCACACTGTTCCTTCCTCCTCTGTCTGTCCTTCAGTACTGCATCGTCAATCTGCCTCCCACTTTGTAGGATTTTTCCATCTGGTGACGTAGCTCTTTTACTTCCTTGTTATGCACATGGAACAGGGTAGCTGTTGTGTTAAGGTGACCTTTGTAGAGACCTGACTGAAACGGTTTGGCCAGCATCACCACCTGTTACTGTCCTTAACTGACCTTTTATCCAACTGCACTTTGTCGTCACCGCACAACAAAAAGTTGCCCAAAGCCCTTGTTTTTAGGTTTTTGCATTTGTCCTGTGTGTTTGTAGGTGTGTGCACTTGTGCATTGGTGTTTTGTTACTTTTAGGAAAATAGACCTGTTGAAAAAAATGTTGTAACCCCTGACCCATTTCACCACACATCAGTTACCCAYGGGTTTTTCGTGTGTGTGGGAGCATGCAGGTGTTTGTTTTTATAGCACACTACTTCTGTTAAATAAAGCTCGCCATCTCAAATGCTCAAATGTTTTGCATGTTTTTATCCAATCATGTCCACACTCTGAGGAATAAGTTTGGTCTGTGGTTTGCTGTTCCAGTGTGTCTCCTCCTCTAAACACTGCTGTGGTAGTAGGAGTGTGTTTTAGATCTCCCTGTGGATTGTTTGTGTGTTTGGTAACACTTTACTTGACACCCAGTGTCGTAACARGTTGTGACACGGTCTTAATCATGTAATGTCTTAACAGCTGACATAACTTGTCATGATATGGTCATAACCAATGTTCCCTCTAAGCTGTGGGCGCGCAGTAGACCCTCTCAGCTCCCCCAGGACTGCCATGCAGAAATATCAGCCCACGGAGCGAAGGACGAGATTGAACTTCACTCAACTTTCTAGAGCAGTGGTTCTTTGAACCGTTTCATGTYTCTGAAGTAGGGATGCACGCTATATCGGTGAACATATCGGAATCGGCCGATATTAGCTAAAAATGCCAACATCGGTATCGGCCCAATGTCTAGTTTAACACCGATGTACAAAACCGATGTCAAAGRTGACGTGCATACCTATATAATGTAGGTACATGACGTAATGACGCCACGTAAAATGTTGCGCTACACGTGCAACACAGCATTCCTAATCTAGCCCACAATGTCTGCTGTGTGGATCGAGCAGTCAACAAGTCAAGCAGTCATTTGAAAGACTAAGAAGATTTCAGCTAGACAACTCCAAGGCGAAATCCATTAACGCCAAGATAATGGAATTTATTGCCCTTGATAATCAACCGTTCTCTGTCGTGGGCGATGTTGGCTTTCGCGACTGGTCGAGCACCGGTACACACTACCAAGTGTGCTATTTTTCAGATATTGCCCTACCGGTATTAACTTCAAGACAAACTATGGAACGCCGTTATGCTCTTTGCGTGTCAAAAAAAGATGCACGTCAAATAACACTATTTGACAATAACACTATTTGATGTGTTAAATAAGCTTTTAATTTGACACGTCAAATAACAGTTCTCTTATAGAATGTTGTGTGTTCTGAATTTTAACGTGCAAGCCAAGCGCCACCACTACTATCAGTAGCACTGTCAAACCTGTTCAAAAAAGTCTGAGAACGCCACGAACGATGTGTTTACAATGCCGCATTGGTAATAAAGCATTATTTGTTCAACCGCAACTTCTGGGGTAGCTAGCTAGCATCAATACAATCAGCCTGAAAACAATGATCAGAAGAAACTGCAATAATTTTCATTACTCTTAGCAATGATTTAGGAATCCTTGTAAGTATTAGCTAGGTAGCCATTTGTTGTGTGCCTATTGAAATTGAACTATTCATGAGAATAAACAGCTAGCCAGCTACTTAACTCTGTTGCCCAAAGCTAACGTTATAAGCAGCCAGCTAGCTTCATCTGGCTAGTGAGGCTCGACCGCACTGGGTTATGTGATGTGAAGCTAGCCACAATAAGGATTAGGCACAATAGTGGAATTTGCGGTTTGCCTTCAAAATAAAYGTACCTCTTTGAAAGTGATGCAGAAGGTTACAATTGGTGGAATCATGCCATATTTAAACTCTAAAATGTTAAACAAGGTTGGAATGTGAAGCAAAGAAAAGAGGATATCAGTCTACTCGGTGACACACACAGAACACAACTGTGAAGAGTTTACGCAAATATTAGCGTTGTAGCTCTCATTGCGGGACTGTGACTGTGAAATCATCTCRCCAGTCAGCCTATTGTGTGTATTGACATTCATATTGCACTGTACAGCTTTACCTAAGGATTGGGGATCAATGAAATGGGGTATCAGTCTACTCAATACCCAATATATTTTTTCAAAACATCCTCAAGAGTTATCATACTCCAAAACATCCACGCAGTATTGTTTTTCCTCAAGAATATTGTTCAATACACATAGGTTGACAATAAATCTGGCTCAATTCAGTTGTTTCAGAGTCCCGCAATAAGAGCTACGATGCTAATGTTTTCTGGGTGTCACTGAGTAGACTGATACCCCATGTCATTGATCTACAATCCGTAGGTAAGGCTGTACAGTGAAATAAGTATGCCCCCAATGCAATTCTAAAGTTTAATACATTGTGTGATTTCAACAGGTTTTTGTCAAATTAACAAATTGCCTTTTGTTGATTTTATATAACATTCCAACCTCGTTTAGCATGATCTATTCAATTATGGCATAATTCTTTCTACCATTTGTATTTGTTTGCGTCACTGTCATACTTTTATTTTGAAGGCTAACCGCAAAGTCCACTATTGTGGCTAATTCTTATTGTGGTTAGCTTCACAGAGTGACATGAAATACAAGTGATTGATTACACTAATGTGTAATAACTACATAAAACTACATTTATAACTACATAAAACATTTATGAACGCGTTAAATTATTATGTGACGTGCAGTCATATTCAGGTCCTGATTGGTCAACAAGCTTATTTGGCACGTCAAATAGTGTTATTTGACATATCTTTTTTGACACGCAAAGACGCAAACGGCGTTCCATAGAAATCCTGGTTGAGAATGAAACGACTAAACAAATGGCATAATTCAGCAAGTAAGTGAAAGAAAATAGGTTTTGATMATGTTTTACTGGTAATGGGGACATARGTAAATGCGAACAAAATAACTTTTTGGTTTGTGTGTATAACCTTTTTAACTAGGCTAACTAAGTCAGTTAAGAACAAATMATTGTTTACAATGACGGCCTACCCAGGCCAAACCCGGTCGATGCTGGGCCAATTGTGTGCCGCCCTATGAGACTCCCAATCACGGACGGATGTGATACAGCCTGGATTCGAACCAGGGACTGTAGTTACACCTCTTGCACTGAGATGAGGTGCCTTAGAACGCTGTGAGTGTGTGTGTGTGTGTGTTAACTATTTAACTGTACTTCAATGCTTAAAAGGCCGCAAAAAAATGCAGTATCGGTATCAGGGTTTTTTTGGCAAGGGAAATATCGGATATTGGTATCGGCCACATGTCATATCGGTGCATCACTAGTTTGAAGGCACAAACTGTCTTTCCAGCATACCCAGAGAGCAAATCAAGTGCACAATAGGCCTAKCGCTGGCCAATCGAATGGCTCKGGTGACAGTGTCTGCAGTAACATAGCAGGCATAATAGAAAGCTACAGCAAAATTGATACTGTGAGATTGAGAGAGACTGTCAATGAATATGGCAGAGATGCTGTTTTTATGAGTGAGTTCATGTTTATTCTACACTTTTTCCACCCAGCGCTACAACAAGCACTGAATGAGTAGGAAAGTATATCTATAGGCTTGCGTTATTGTWYGCGGCTTGGGTCTTTTTTAATATTGAGGAATATTTCACTTTCTCTGTTCATAGGAGTAACAAATAGGCAGAAATAATACGGTGCGACTTGAGTTTCGCCWTCAGTTGGAAAACCTTGCAAAACCTTTTTTGGCAGTGTCGGCGTACCCTCAGTCTCCTGCTCTTTCCCTCCACTGAGACTGACCATCAGATGCAGGCACCGTCAGCCCAGTAAAATATAAAGCTTATGATTTAAATGTAAGCTCACTCATCTATGCCTCACAATTAATACAACAACGGATCTATTACCGGGTGTGATCATATAGCCAACCTCAATTATTATTTTATTTTTTACAAAAACAAACTATGCAACAGATTTTGTTATAGGCAGAACGCATCGGAGAAGGATRCTATTCCATTGACACGCACTACTCAGCCTGTACTCTACACAGACCGGTGCGGCATAAACAGAGCTTCAGTAGGCCTATATGTAAATAGACTATTGCCATATATGGATATGTGCCATTTTACTTTGACCTGGACTGTGTTTACAGCAGGAGATGCGTTTGTTTTGAGATCAAAGCTAGAGCTGCATGTAGCCACGTGTGCACATTTTGTTCATATCTTTTGCTACTTGGTGAGTTATTAGCCCAGTTATAGATKATTTGTAGTCCGCAATAGGGGAGTGATTGCTTCCTTCAAGAGCACAACATATACATCCTTGAAAAGCGAGTCAGGTAAAGAGCTTTTTTTTGTCTTAAAGGGGTATTGTTGTAGTTTTAAGGCATGCTTGAATAAGCTAAATAGCCAATAGGCATTTGTCCCATTCTCTGTAATAATGGTATGGGAATAATAATGCATTTTCTATTTTGTGAAGTGGTTTCTTGCATCAAACAACTTTTTCAGTCACCTCCTTGTCTGAAGGACAAGTGGACAACCAGGTTAATGTCAAGCTCTGCATGTCAGTCTCTAAAAAAAAAATGGATGCTACTGTGGGCTGAATGATATAACAGCTATTTTCATGTTAAAATGTTATGGGAGGCATTTTCTCCATAGTTTTTGATGGTATGCCACTCTGGTAGGCCTCCATTATGATCAGATGGCCACAGTAGCCTACTTGGCCACTGTTAACACTGTAAATTTAAAGCGGCCACAGCCTCAGTGTTCGCTGTAAACGCCCGCTGGAAGTTGCACCGAATTTTCACAACGTTGAAGTTTCTGCTCTGCAGATCTGAAATGTTCTCAGTGCCAATTTTTTTTTGAGGGAACATTAGTCATGACCCATGTATTTACACCTGTTGGTACATGCACTATATATACAAAAGTATGTGGACACCACTTCAAATTAGTGGAATCGGCTATTTTAGCCACACCCGTTGCTGACAGGTGTATGAAATRGAGCACACAGCCATTCAATCTCCGTAGACAAACATTGTCAGTAGAATGGRCTTACTGAAGAGCTCAGTGACTTTRAAAGTGGCACCGTCATAGGATGCCACCTTTCCAACAAGTCAGTGTGTCAAATTTCTGCCTTGCTAGATGCTCTTGTCAAATCACATTTTATTGGTTTAATACACATGATTAGCAGATGTTATTGCGGGTGTAGCGAAATGCTTTGTGGCTGAATGGAAGCAAGTCCCCGCAGCAATATTCCAACATCTAGACGAAAGCCTTCCCAGAAGAGTTGAGGCTGTTATAGCAGCAACTCCATATTGATGCCCATGATTTTGGAATGAGATGTTCGACAAGTAGGTGCCCACCTARTTTTGGTCATGTAATGTATAGTACTACTTTGTTGAAGCACCTTAGGCAACGATTACAGCCTTGAGTCTTGGTTTTGACGCTACAAGCTTGGCACACCTGTATTTGTGGAGTTTCTCCCATTCTTCTCTGCAGATCCTCTCAAGCTCTGTCAGGTTGGATGTGGAGCGTCYGTGCACAGCTATTTTCAGGTCTCTCCAGAGATGTTCCATCAGGTTCAAGTCCGGGCTTTGCTCTGTTAGTCTTTGCCTCGATCCTGACTAGTCTCCCAGTCCCTGCCCCTGAAAAACATCCCCACAGCATGATGCTCCCCTGACCTGGCACCACTGTAGGGATGGTGCCGGGTTTCCTCCAGACTTTAAACTCCTTGGCCTGAATGCCAAGTAATCTTGGTTTCATCAGACCAGATAATCTTGTTTCTCAAGGTCTGAGAGGCTTTAGGTGCCTTTTGGCCAACTCCAAGCGGGCTGTCATGTGCCTTTTACTGAGGAGTGGCTTCCGTCTGGCCACTCTACCATAAAGGCCTGATTTGTTGCAGTGCTGCAGAGATGGTTGTCCTTCTGGAATGTTCTCCCATCTCCACTGAGGAACTCTGGAGCCCTGTCAGTGACCATCAGGTTCTTGGTCACCTCCCCGACCAAGGCCCTTCTCCCCCAATTGCTCGGTTTTGGCTGGGAGGCCAGCTCTCGGAAGAGTGGTTCCAAACTTCTTTCATTTAAGAATGATGGCAGCCACGGTGTTCTTGGGGACCTTCAATGCTGCAGGCATTTTTTGGTACCTTTCCCCAGATCTATGCCTTGACACAATCCTGTCTCTGAGCTCTACGGACAATTCCTTCAACCTCATGGATTGTTTTTTGCTCTGACATGCACTGTCAACTGTGGGACCTTTATATAGACAGGTGTTTGCCTTTCCAAATCATGTCCAATCAATTGAATTTACCACAGGTGGACTCCAAGTTGTAGAAACATCTCTATGATGATCAATGGAAACAGGATGCACCTGATTTCGAGTCTCATAGCAAAGGGTCTGAATACTTATGTAACATAAGGTCTTTCTYTGTTTTTTAAATTAGCAAAAAATATCTAAAATCCTTGTCATTCTGGGGTATTGTGTATAGATTGCYGATTTTTTAAATACATTTTAGAGTAAGTTGGTAACATAACAAAATGTGGAAAAAGTCTAGGTCTGAATCCTCCTCGAAGGCACTGTACATGCCCTTATGTCAGTCATCAGTCATAAAGAGGTTGTTTTGCTCCTGAAATCTGCTCCTGCGTTCATCCCAATCATCAGCAACCAAGCATTTTGGTAGGTGCATATCTGACGTCAATTTGTGCTTAATTACAATGATTTAATATGGTCAATTTTTGAAAATTGTACTAAACGTAAACATACTGTTGACAAGTAGGAATGTGGAATGTTTTGCCTTGTGTGGTAGGTTTGTAAATGTTGATAGTCTTATGTAGGTTTCATGATCAGTTTTCATATCCAGCCTAATTATAGGTCACAACAGGTGTTATGACGGTGTTATGACATGGTTGACATGTTATGATGCTGGGTGTAAAGCACATATGTCAGAGTCAAGGCCCGCGGGCCACATCCGGCCCGCGAGAAGGTTTTTTACGGCCCCTGGGATGATCTTGATTTATTATTAGAACCGGCCCGCAGACCGCAGCAAGCCGGCAGCCCGCAGATCTTTTACACGCACCAATACTACATTTCCCACAATGCAACGGTGACGCACCGAGCAGTAGGCTGCTTCATTTAAATATTTATTGGCACAGCAGTCGTCAGCATCACAGTAAAATTAACTTTCAGATACCCATCAAAAATGGCAAAACGGAAGGTGGACACTGAGAACCGGGGGTTTCAAACAAGGTGGGAGTCGGAGTATATGTTCACGGAGGTNTTTTTGCTCTGACATGCACTGTCAACTGTGGGACCTTTATATAGACAGGTGTTTGCCTTTCCAAATCATGTCCAATCAATTGAATTTACCACAGGTGGACTCCAAGTTGTAGAAACATCTCTATGATGATCAATGGAAACAGGATGCACCTGATTTCGAGTCTCATAGCAAAGGGTCTGAATACTTATGTAACATAAGGTCTTTCTGTGTTTTTTAAATTAGCAAAAAATATCTAAAATCCTTGTCATTCTGGGGTATTGTGTATAGATTGCYGATTTTTTAAATACATTTTAGAGTAAGTTGGTAACATAACAAAATGTGGAAAAAGTCTAGGTCTGAATCCTCCTCGAAGGCACTGTACATGCCCTTATGTCAGTCATCAGTCATAAAGAGGTTGTTTTGCTCCTGAAATCTGCTCCTGCGTTCATCCCAATCATCAGCAACCAAGCATTTTGGTAGGTGCATATCTGACGTCAATTTGTGCTTAATTACAATGATTTAATATGGTCAATTTTTTAAAATTGTACTAAACGTAAACATACTGTTGACAAGTAGGAATGTGGAATGTTTTGCCTTGTGTGGTAGGTTTGTAAATGTTGATAGTCTTATGTAGGTTTCATGATCAGTTTTCATATCCAGCCTCACAACAGGTGTCATGACATGGTTGACATGTTATGATGCTGGGTGTAAAGTGTTACCGTGCAGAGGAAGGGGAGGAGACAGGTTAAAGAAGGACTTTAAGCAATTGAGACATGGATTTACTATGTGTGTCATTCAGAGAGTGAATTGGCCATACAAAAGATTTAAGTCCCTTTGAACCGGGTATGGTAGTAATTGTCAGGCGCACCGGTTTGTGTCAAGGACTGCAGCGCTGCTGGGTTTTTCACACTCAAGTTTCCCTCATATATATCAAGAATGGTCCACCACCCAAAGAACATCCAGACAAAACTGTGGGAAGGATTGGKGTTAAAATGGGCCTCGACTGCTTGTATAGTCCATGCTCCAACACATTGAGGCTGTTTTGAGGACAAAGGGGGTGAAACTCAATATTAGCTAGGTGTTCTTAATGTTTTGTACACAATATACCACATTACTTCTTACTAGTACAATATACCACATTACTTCTTACTAGTAATACATTTCTTTTAGAAACATTACAAAGCATACTCAGCTGTTTTTTTTGTTTTGTGTTTTCATGGTGTAATTTAAAAAAAWCTATTTTGGCTAGCAGTGTTTTCCTCGGGAAACTTTTCCCACACAGCTAACACATTTTTCTGGGGGGGGGGTTCTAGAGTCCTCCCCCCAAAACAAAATATGTTAAAGTACTATTAAGCTTGGTTCTGGTGACTTTTTAAAAGGAAAAAACTCAAACCATCTAAAATATAATTTCCACCCCCAGAAATGAGCTCAATAACGTATTGGTAAAATTATTATAGTATGCAGGATGCAATTTAAGGTTGAGTGCTGCAACGATCTAAAGAAACACAACATCGACTGGTCCCAAAATMTATCTTGCCAAAATGAACAGGAACATTTGACTGAACATGAATTGGAGCCTACTAATTCATATTCATCACAAAACAAGGCATGGAAATCTCTTTCCATGTTCTGACAAAAACCTAGTTCTGACAGCCTTTGTCAGAGCAATTTATTCTTCTGGGCTTTTGGAAAAAGATTTTCAACGCCCTCCTGTAATTGAGCTCCTTAACGGGGAGGGCTGTTGATGGAGAGTCACATGCAGTCGGCTAGATGCTCTCCCTGCAGTCTGTTCCTCAAGTCTGTTCTGACCTGCAATAACAGAAGGACTAATAAGAGAAGGGAGACGTACACAGGATCTACTTTCACGTTTAAATTATTTTACTAGTTTCATTGCAGAGAAGTCCCTTTCACAATTTAACYGAAGACACTGGTATAGTCAGTGCTATTGCTGCCAGTGGCAGGGGTAGAGCTGCCCCCACTCATCAAACTGCGAGGCCAGCTTTGTCATTGTTGTCAGCTGGTCCAACCCCTGAAATACATGAAAAACAAAAAGATGTACAACATTTAAAAGAGCCACAAGAGTGGTAGTTCAACAGGAAAAAGGGTTTGGGCAACACTGGCCTGAAATGTTCTGGTCAAAAGTTTCACACTCATGCCATGCCTTGATTGCTCCTACTAGCACATGTTGCTTGAAAGAGGGCCACTTGCAGCTCTGCAGCCTCTGGTGCTTGCAAGAACTGCCTGGAGAGGGGGGTCAGGTTAAAGGTGTTTATCCTCTCACTAGAGAACACATCCTGAGGTCCCAACACACAGAAGGCCCCCAGAATCTCCAGGTGTTGGACCCTCCGGTCTAGGCTGTCCTGGAGGCCAACGTGATATGGATCCATGACCTAATTACAGCGCAAAACAGAAAAWAAGTTATTAATAGCTGTTTGTTTTAGTTTATCCAGCACATGATGTAACATTGTTTTCATTAGCATTTGAAAACAAATGTTTTTACATCTGAACCGAGCCCAGAACTGCTCCCTGGTCTTGGTCTTCTCCTCCTTGATGTTGAATGCCCCCAGACCCATTGGGTCATCGAGGTCCTGGTGGAGTTGGCTCAGAAATGACCCCAGGGGCTGTGAATCACCAGAATTTTTTTTAATGGCAGGGAGTGATTTGTCACAGGGACCTACAACACAATAGTTGTTTTGTTTGAAGTTATGAAGTGTCAGTAGTTCTTAAATATTTCATTGAGTAGTGCTGTCCTGTGACTCTGTTAAACTGAGACATTTGCACATCTTTGAACATGAAGATAGAAAATAATGTACCTGCTCTTTTATGGCCTGGAAGTTTACATCCTCCTTTTGGAATACTTTTGAAAGCCGCTTCAGGTGGGGCAGCACGTCCGCCTGCAGGTAAATTGCTGCCACAAATCTGTAGAGAGTTAGAAAAGTGTTTCACTCCACAATGATACATCAATTGACAATACAAAACAGGTTTTAAAAGCCCCATTGCGGACCACTCAAATAGTTTTGAGACACTGAAAGCAGTAATAGCAACAGTACATTATTTATTTTGGAGTCCACAATAATCTATAATACATGTAGGCCTACCTTTACGTGGCACAGGAAGTGTAGCGGCCCTAGGTAAGAAAGATGAGCAGATTAGCCAAGTGAAGTAATGTGATGCATAATCTCACCTTTATTTTTAATTACTGAAGGCCCAGGGTTGCTGAAGCAGCTTTCAAGACTTCTGTCTTGTTACTGCTTTTGGCTAAGTTACTATGGAGCTGCTGCAGGTGCTCCTTGAAAGTGTCCATATAGGGGACCTCAGACACCATCCACGGGAAGGCATCCTTGAGCTGTTTTTGKCGCACTACTATGTCCTGTTTGAAGATGAGGAAAATATTTTGTATCGCAAGACATACTGTAAAACACCCAGAAATGGTTAATTCTAAGACTTTATGTTGTGTCCATACCAGTCATCACTGCAGCCCCATCAGTGCCCAGGCCGTACAATCTCTGTTGATATCTTTTTTGAAGTGCAGCACCTCCTTGGTGGATGCAAAGATGGTGTCTGCCTTGCCATCAGGGACTGACACCAGGTCCAGGAACTGGTTGTAAAGGTGTGTCTCTTGCTCCATGTATCTGGAAAACATACATACATCCATACACAATTTCATTARTACTCATGGATGCAGTGTGACTGTAGAATATCAATATTAAAAATACATTTATATCTGACATGTAAATCCAGCTGCTTATTAGTTGCCACGTCTGTAGTTTCATCAGCCTCCAGGCRYATGACTACAGATGTKTGGATGGCATGGAGGATAGGCTCCTCCTTAACTTGAGTCAGAATCTTCAACATTACCTCCACTATTATGTGTGACCTACAGTTTGTGTTCTTGCCCARGTGAAATAAGTCTGGTGACATTTAAATATCAAGTGAAGAAAATATGAACAAAAACACAGAATTATTGAGCACTGATTCATCTTGAGCTTTGTGAAATGGTCACAACCCAGCAATTCAGCAGTTGTGGGAAGTTTGTGTGATGGGCCTGCTCCCACTTTGTTAGATGGTACAGACATTTCAAACCCGGCCTCGTGCTCAAGCGCTGTGGTTGGCTTGAACGCAACCATGACTGAGGAGCCTGCGAATAGCAACAGGCATAATGCGTTATTATTGAGCCTCGGTTAGTGCACAGTCTGAGACATCTTTTACATTAGAAMACTTTTTGAGAAATGGAAGAATCCAATAGAATAATCTTCACCTTTTGCCAGCAATGCATGAGCCCTCATACTTTCCAGGTGGTGCTCTGTCCCTGGGTGCCGGTTAATGTAGTCCAGCCGATGACTCTCGGTCCCCTATTTCAATAAAAGAGCGCTTTGACAGACCCCTCTTAGCAGCCTGCCTATGTTAACAGCACAGGCGGCAGAACATTCTTTAATGGGATGTAAAGTGTAGATTAGTGGAATTACTGGTGGCTGGGGCAATACCTATTARAGATAGCAAGCATTACAACACTACACATAATGCTGTAGACTAGTACAGACTAAATATGCACAAACATTTCTAGCCCTTAGCCTAATTAACGGAAATTTGACTAACCATGTGGCATATTATATAGCCACGGCTTCAGTCTGTCAATTTTAAGCCACCTGGTCCCATCTGGATTGCTGGTGGTGGGCCCTTGGCCTTGCTCCTCTCTCCTCCTTTCCTTTTATCTACTCCTATTTTTTTCTCCTCTCTGCTCCCCTCTGTCCCTCAGGCATCCCTACCTCACCCCCGGGATTCTGCCTCTTCTCTGTCCAGTAAAGCAAGCCATACACTTGTTATAAAAACGATAGCTGAAGCTTTTAAAGAGTTATCTAACTAAAATACGTTTAATTTAGTTCGGGCTGATTTGACGTTGGCAGTCTAAGTTAACATTACCTGACACTCTTGTCCCTGCTCCCCCTTTCTCTTTCGCTGCTGTGGCTGGAAATATTTCAATAAACTCATCGGATAAAAATAAATCAAAGTCGAAGACGGATAAATATAGCCATATTGCTTGCACTTGATACAGTTCCAAACAAACTAGCTCGCTAACTTGCTAGACTAGTAACGTTAMTTAATCATGTTTCTATCATCAACATAGTTGTGGATATTGGATAGCTAATTGCCGTTACAATTGTGGCAGCAATATTATAGATCTAAATGACGTTAGTAGGGTTTTTAGGTTATAGCTAGCTAATGTAGTTAACTAGTTGGCTAGCTAACGTTAGTCAAGCAAACAAGCTGATGTACCTTTCTTGCAGTTTCTCATGCAGGTGCACTCTGAAGTGATTGAAGTGAATTGTGTTTCACGCCGCAGAGTGTCTGTCTGTATCGAGCACTGGTCACTTGCMCACTGTGTTTCTTGAGTTGCAGGCTGCCTGCCACAGCTCACAGAGCTAAATAACCTTCAGAACAGTGTTGAACCCAGACAGATCATCTATTTACCAATAAAAGCACATGTGCTTTACAGAACTTTTTTGAAACTATGTTTGGTAGAAATGGGATGTTTCTTTTTGTGTAGCGCCAATGATTCTGCCGTGGTGCAGCGCCACACGTAAATGAACGCAGAGGAAACACTGTTGGTAGTTTTTAAATCTGTGGCTGGTGGACTTTAAAAGTAAATTTTATACCCTGGTAGTGAAAACAACCTGAGATGCTCACAAACTGTCTTGGCTTGGCACTTAGGGGGTGCAATTTCACAATCTGAAATTGCATTTCTGCCCCCCCCCCCCAGTTGTATAATTGGAATGTGATACAAAACGAGGCAACTGTGAGCTTTGGGACCATGCGTACACCTCCGAGCGGTCGGGTAGGCTGTTTGGAGTGTATATCTGACTGGATAAAAAATAAATAATAATTAATTATCATGTAGCTCAGAGAGGGAGAAGGGCAGATCTTAAATCACTACTTTCATTTTGCATTCGTCTGTGTGCTTGTTTCAGTTTGCATTCGTCTGTGTGCTTGTTTCAGTTTGCATTCGTCTGTGTGCTTGTTTCAGTTTGTTTCTGATGTCACGTAGGTTACGTCTTCATATTACAGTATAATGTATAGGTGGCATATGATATTCCCAGATACGTGAATGTGGGGTGTGACTGTGTCTATGGAGACTAGTTTGCTGACTCTGGGTTATCCCAGGACTGCCATTGTGAATGAGAGGGAATCTCTTTGTTTACCACGTGGAGGCTGAAACAAAAGGCCCGTTCGACATTGTAGCCGAATTTAAAGGCYAGTKGAGACTGACTAACCTTGCATCATACATAACTACTCTATATTATTTGTAGATCAGTCACTCACAATTTACCCATGATACATTGCGGTGTTGATGCTCTCAAACACAACCAAAGGCTTAATGAACATGCCTACTGCTGTGAACCCAGTGTTGCATCATTGGAGTCTCCCGCTCCTGACTGACTGGTGGATAACACATGTCTCTGGTGCACCCTCTACTGACTATTCCATTTAATTTGACTTAATGCATTCCATGATTCCCTGCTGGGAACAACTTGAGATTGTTCTAATAAAAAACAGTATGGAGAGGAAATGAAAAGAAAAGGACTGGGGTCCAGATTTAAACTGACTCCTCACGTCAAATGATTTACACTGTCTGGGACTGACTGAGCTCATGTTAGTGTTGGAAATGGTCTCATCAGCAGTCACTGAGTCACTGCTAGTATCAAATCACTGGATACTTTATTATCAAGCAGTAGTGTTGTTATGGTATGCTGTGGTTCTGCCACTTGCCACAAGAGGGAYCCTGGTAACACTGATGTCGTTGGGAGGTGAGGCTCCTGTTCAGTCATACGTAACACATTAATATGTGATTGTGAGCAACAATAGGTTGTGTTTGTTTTAACACGCTGGCCAGGTGATGGTGGTGCATATATAGCATGCATAGCCTTGTCTTGCATAGCTCTTCTAAGAAAGGTTCAGTGGCTCAGCTCTAAGGTGAGGAAAATCAGATCTGTGAACGTGTTATAACTGTTTACAGGTGTGTCAGTGTCCCTCTCAATCTGTCAAACACCCACAGGGAGAAGGAGAGAGCAGTGAGTGGGTGCTCCGTGGCGTATCAAACACCCACTCCCATCTRTTTCAATCACTCAGTTTTCTCTCTCTTGTTCTCTCTATCAATGTCTTGCTTCATTTGCTTCTCTCAATCGCTATCAAACACATCTCACTAATGTGTTTATTTTGTATTGAAAAACCTGTTTGGCAAATGATCTTGCTGCCACCGTCAGTGCTTACCAATGATATTTCATGCTTACCATTTGAGTATGGTTACATGCACACAATTATACGATTATTGTGAATAGTCATATTAATATAGTTCCTTTAAAGCTTTTCCATGCTTTGCAAGAATAACGATTTCCCTAATAATTCTGTTTACATGGCCTTAGGGCTGTCCCCGACAAAAACAAAATATTGGTCGACCAAGAGTCATCTGTTCTTTAGACCAGTCGATTGGTCGAAACACATAGGATATACAGACACATCCTATGTGTTTTAATAAAATCAACTTTATGCACTTAGCTTGTCTGATGCTTTAAGCTCACTGTTTGATGAAATAATTAAGACACACATGACTAGAGGGAGTCCAACCATAATTGATTTGATTGTACCTGGCAGGGCTCAGACTTCCTGRGCTGTGTTTAAAAAAGAAAATGGCAGCGAGTGGCTGTGTGACTAGCACCTGTTGTCTCTCTCTCCTCCCTGCTGCCGTGACCACCACAGAACATCAACAGTGTTTATCGCGCTGTCCGTGTTGCTGAAGCTGCATCATAATTACAGGCATTTCTGACTGAGAAGTTGTTACCGAAGTACCTCATTTGTTTAGGAATAACATTCCCTGTTCCCTGACCTACAGAATATCATAATCYCATCAATCAATTGGTTATAACAAACTCTGAACTCCATAACAGGAAAATGGATGCAGAGGGTGTGACAAAACTCAAAACTGGGGAATATTTACTGGTTGCTCAGGAGGTAAAGAGAAAATCAGATGTGTGAAATCAGTTTGACTAGTTGTGAAAAATACTGGAGATCAAGAAAGTTGCTTCCATCTGGCCACTCTACCATAAAGTCCTGATTTGGTGGAGTCCTGCAAAGATGGTTGTCCTTCTGGAAGGTTCTCTCATCTCCACAGATGAACTCTGGAGCTCTGTCAGAATGACCATCAGGTTCAAAGGGTCTGAATACTTTCCGAATGRGCTGTAGACAAGTGTGCCTTTCCAAATAATGTCCAATCAATTGAATTTACCACAGGTGGACTCCAATCAGGTTGTAGAAACAGCTTAAGGATGATCAATGGAAACAAGATGCACCTGAGCTCAATTTAATTTGCAAACATTTCTAAAAACCTGTTTTCACTTTGTCCTTTATGGGGTATTGTGTGTAGATTGATGAGGGGAATAAAACATTTCAAAAAACATTTTAGAATAAGGCTGTAACATAACAAAATGTGGGAAAAGGGAAGGGGTCTATATACTTTCCGAATACACTAAATATAAGTATTGAAATCTAGGCTTAAGTTAAGGTAGTAAGACTAAACAGGATACGCTCTTAGGRTTACAGCTCGAAGGCAGCTATACTAAGACGACTAATGACATGACTTATTATAATGATGATTGTAATAAGGAGATCACGAAAAAGGAAGGTTATTATTATAAATATGATTTTTCAGACAATCTGGAACAGRGTAAACAACTCTAAATAAATGATAAATAATACCAGAGAGGGTGTTCTAACAAAGTAAAAAAAAAGTGTGAAGCCTTTTATTACAGCATAGCAAAGATTGAAAACAGCCAAATTTGTGAAGTTGTTTATCCGACATGTAGTTGCATGTGGCTTGGTGCTCACGGAATCAGTAGGCTGTTAAACAAACCGGCAACAGAAGCAGAACATGTCTTATTTCTGTAGATATACAGTATATGGATTATTCATAAAACCAGGCACATTAAGCAGTTAGGCTATTGATTATAGACCTAATAAAGTTAGTTTCCTCTCTTAGACAATTAAGGCAAGGGCTGTTTTCTCGTCTCCTAACTCCACCGCTGCCATATTGTTCTCAACACCAATATGCTGGTTAACTTTGCTATTATGCATATAGCAACATGGTCTAGGAAAAGGCYCCAATTCAGCAGCGCACTGATGTTTCATAACCGCGGACAGCGACCACTATTTTTATTATGGTTGCATCTGTTCCTATGTAATATAACCATTTACATTTTCAGTAGTGCATGTCTTTTTTGTTTATGTGTTTTTATTGAATATTATAACATACAATCTACTTGCAGTGAAGCCGCTCAACATTTACATCACATTAGTCATCTAACAGACTCCCATCCAG
>NC_036871.1:24106811-24152103 GCF_002910315.2 Salvelinus sp. IW2-2015
ATAAAAGAGAAAGAAAAGAAAACCGAAAACATCCATGCAAAAAAAAAAGACATCAAGGACAACAAAAATCATAACAGCAAGGCCAACTGAATATGTTTGAGTGCATGTATGGCACTATTTACATGTGTGTGTCCGTGTATGTACACGTGTGTGCATTTGAATGAGTGTATGTGTGTATATGCATGTGTACAAACACCTGTGCGCTGTATCAGCCTCAGGCAAACCGGTATTAGCTGTGACAACACTGCACCTCAGTGTCATTCAAACATACTTTTGTTTTGTTTTAGCACGTCTTAGTCATGGACTGTGCCACCCCTACGGCCTCCACAATGGATTAGTCCACTCAGAAAGGCGCGAATCAGGCTGGTGTCTTGTAGGCTACACCATGAAAAAATGTATTTTTCTTCTTTTTTTCTTTATTTTTTTTTGCAACTGGTCAGCTAAAGAAATCTCGGTCGACCAACAGCCGATCGACCAAACAATCGACCAGTCGACTATTTATTTCACCTTTATTTAACAAGGTAGGCTAGTTGAGAACAAGTTCTCATTTACAACTGCGACCTGGCAGTTGTACTAAATGGGGTCAGCCCTACGTGACCACAAATGAAATCAGGCTACATGATGGGACTTTGATAAATGCAGAAAATCGGCTATCAAAATAAATGTTTTTATCACAGTGACCATGTTATTTTTATGGAGCATATTTGATTCTGAGTTCGGACATAAAGTTTGTATGCAAAATATWGTCCGTTTTTCCAAACTCACTTCACTCGTGCAAAAGAAGGAAGCTTGCACTGCTCATGCTAGCACATGCSCAGATCAGATACCCATCTATAACTCTGATTTAAGACGTTTACATGTCCTAATAATAAATAAAAAATACTCAGAAAACCAGGTGTTTTAAMCGGTGTATGTTTACTTCGAGTATGACTATACGTRGATTTAAGATAAGGAGAGTAGCGTGTTTACATGACTAATGCCATACTCTGCCTACTGCCATAATCGGTTTAATATCAAATGTACTCACTGAGACTTCCACATAAGATACAACATTCCTATTCATTCTAATTCACCAACTTACACAGTGATAAGTAGTTGGACAGAGCTTTGTGTCTAGTGAGCCTGGAGCTGTGTTTGTTTATTGGGAAGGAGTGGGAGTTGTGCAGCTGAACTCTCTCTCTGCTCTCCCCCCCCCTCTTACTCCCTCGCTCTCCTTTGCTTTCCTCTCCTATTCAGCTGCTAGGAGACAGGGGAAGAATGAGCAAACAGGTTCTCCAACTAAACTCAGATGCATTCATTTCCCTTCCCCAWATCCCCACCAGCTCACCCACCATATTAGGAGGCTTTTTCCGACTCAGTTGAATTCCTTCATTATCATTCTCATTTAGTTTTGTTGTATTAGGAACAGGCAATGTGACACASAGAGAAACCAAACCACTCTGTTATTCTGCTGTCACTGCTTTAATTCACATGCCTCTGAATGTTGTGACAGTTCCTCCTTATCTATTGRACTATATATCACTTTCTCTGTCTCTGTCATCCTGTTGCTCTTGCTCTCACTCACTCTCTCACTCACACTCACTCTTTCTCCCCTTAGTAAATGTCTACAATTTAGGGTTGTGTCTGGTAGCCGTTAATGGGGTGTGTTGTTGGACTGGCTGCTTCACATTGAGTGCGTCTCAGTCTGGGTTGTGTTTAACAGAGTTGTGGGTGGGTGGTGCATTCTAGTTTGTGTTCTCTGCTCTTAGTGTAGTGTATTGTAGGTKTGCTGAGGTCAACAATGTGCCTTTCTAAAGGGAAATTAATCTGACTACTACCCTTCTAGACACTTCATGATAACATCCTATTGTACCTAATCTGGGCAGATATGTAGTATGACTGGGATTATTCATTTAATGACTACTGTGTTACRGTTGTGAGCGGATCTGGTATGTCACCACCATGTGACCTCCAGAGGAATGTGTTTAATGGTTGCTGATGATGACACTTTGTCTTTGTTGTCAGGGAGACCACGGAATAGGCTGGAGCCAATGGACACTATCTTTGTGAAGCAAGTGAAGGAGGGAGGTCCTGCCAACGAAGCTGGACTCTGCACAGGTAACTGATTTAACGGCAACGCACTGAAATTGTACCTTCCTATGTTCTCTGTGGTTTRTGTCTTTATCATAGCTAGGTGACGTCATAGAAGTAATTGTATTATAGAATCAATATATTAAAGCAATTTTGTGAGTTTTGGAAAAAGAATATCATCATGACTGTATTCCCCTACGATACAGCAGGACTACTATAGTTATGGTGCACTGTTGGACWTAATGTTGGTCCAATCCCAGAGATCTGTAAATTATGATTTCAGTCCACCCTATGCTGGGCAGTTTGCTCCGAGATTCTCAGTAGTTTGATCAGAGATTCTCAGTAGTGTTCTCAGATTTTTTCTTTATTTTTCTGTCTGAGGAGTTGTGTTAGTAGAGGCAGAYAGCTCAGCTTCCTCAGGCACTGAATTATAGTAAACACACATCAGATGACTGATCAGTTTCCTTTCCTCCTTCCCCTTTGACTGTCAGCCTAGTAGGGAAGCTGCCTCTTACTGAGCTAAGGGCCTACTACCCTATAACCAGCACAGGTTCCTCTCTTCAAAGACACACATACACCTGCCATTAGTGCTGTGTCACTCACATATTACCAGTCTAACTTCTAATCCTCTCTCTCCTTCTAATTGTCAACAGGAGACAGGATAGTAAAGGTGAACAGAGCGAGTATCATTGGGAAAACCTACTCTCAGGTCATAGCCTTGATCCAAAACAGGTGAGGGCTCAAAATAAAAATACRTTTATTGTTGTRAGTGACTGATTTCCTGCTTGTCTTTTGTTATTGTTTACCTTTTTTMGGCTTTGTGTTTCTATTACAGTGATGCCTTTCTTGAACTCTGTGTTATGCCAAAAGATGAAGACATACTGCAGCTGGTAKGTTTGTAAAGATCATTACTGCAGTGATTTAGTCTCTTCCTATATTTAGCCACTGTAAAACAGAAGTACTTCTGTCTGCGTCTCTTTCCACTTCTAAGTCATCAACTTAGTCTCTATTATTGTGATCAAGCATTAGATCAGTGAAGCAGTTCTAGTTTCTCTGTGAAGGGTGTATGTGGGGAGACTAGTCCTGCTCCAGAGGGGACGGGCAGTACCCTGATGAAACCCCCTCCCTTCAGAGTGCTCTATCTGGGCCTCATAACCAGGCCACCACAGCCTGTCCTCTCCACTGACTGCTGCTGGAGCTCCAAGTGCTGCTAATGCTTCTCTGCTGCAGGGCTGACCTCATTCTAGAAGCTTGAAGGGTCACTTTGAGAAATCAACACTCTCACACACTTAATAAACTCACACACACTTAATAAAAACAAAAAACAAACACACCACACAAACACACACAAACTCTTAAGTCTCGACTTTTGACATGGAGAAGAGTTGCATGTTAGTAGGTCTGAGGCAAGATGATTGTTTCTACTCGGGGGAGAAATGATTTAGAATCTAAGCAGCTGGGTACTGGCATAAATGCATATGTAAATTAAAGCATGCTACAGACTCCCTGCCGGTGTCTGTTTCTCGCCCACTATGTCCTTACGCAACAGGGATCAGCATCAGACATGCTCTCCAGGCATGTGACAGGCAGTACTCCAGGTTTGCGCCTTCACAGCCAATCACCCACAGCCAAGAGTTGATCGTTACCTTTTGTAAAAATGTTGTGCACAAATGTTTTTCCTCTTTCAAATAATCACATTGTATGAAAGCGTTTTCAGACATTCGTCTTCTGGCTGATCAACACATTTTGCCATGGGGCTGAGAGAAAATTAGCAGTTTAATTTCCTGTAATAAWAAAAAAAAAAAGAATAACAATAATTGTTTTTATTGCAGTGGCCATGATTTAGTAGAGGCGGTGCGCCGCTGCTAAATGCATATAGGGGAAACACTGGCACTCATAAAGCATTGACTCTCTAAACTTTTGTTATCTCTCTCGCATTGGTGAGATCAAAATAATAAGTCAAATATAGAACGTTTTAGAGAAAGGAAAGAATGCCGTTCCTTACTAATTGTGAACTCCACATGCACTAATAAAAGTTGTTCATCTTAATGCATACCARCTCTCTTAGTACAGTTCTATTCAGYGAGGTTGGCTGTGTCAACACAGGTTCCACCCTTTTGCACCACACTAGCTGACCCGTCACACCTAGGCTGTTGTCAACTGTAGCACAAACTGTCCCCATCAGCTTAATGACTCCAACTCCCTATTGTCTAACAGCTGAGCCTATTAACACCGTGTTGGAATGTTTACCTTACCAAAGGCTCTGTGGCCACTCATTGACACATGCTCCCTGTCGCACAGAATAGCTAGAGAGAGGTTACAAAGGAATTGGCCATGGAGTAAAATCGGTGTCCGGTATAAATAGTTGAGCAGAGAGCCTAAGAGGTTCAGCTTGCCTTCTGCTGACATTTTAGATTAGCACAGGGGGCAGGCAGAGATGGGTGTCAAATGGAGCTCAATTGATGCCGGAATAGCAGGGAAATTTAGGTTGTAGGATACATTCTCAAATTTGCACATCTGAAACTGAGATAAACAACATCTACTGAGATTGTGGGAGTTTAGTGCTCTTGGCAGCCAGTTCATTCTCTTCACCTCCCTCCCTCCATCTCTCTGTCTCTCTCTCCTCCCACAGACTAGTCTTGCATGTCTCTGTACTGTAGCAGTGAATTGAGTGCAGTTGAAGGAAGCCCACATGACGTTAGCTCCTCAAAGTAACGTGRGTGTGCCTCCACTCTCTCTCATTAACTTTTCATGCACAATAGCTACTGGCAACCAGAGGTGCCTGATAAGAATTCTGCTCTAGGTTCAGTAGGAAGGTAAACTCAGTTGTCTGAGCTGCTACATATCTGTGCGTAATGAGTATACGTGTATAAGTAACAGAAAGAGGAGTACTCGKATAGTAGTATTGTCATTTAAATTAACACTGTGGAATCATCTTAAGAGCCTTCATTGTCTCCCTTACTCCTCAAGTCTCACTGTTGGCTTGCCACAGCTGACACCATCTAGGAATGAGGGGGGGTTGGATCATACACTGGGTAACTGTCCTGTTAAGATATTTCACAGAAAGCCTGAATTAAAACAGCAAGCTTCAGTACCTGAGCCCCTCAAGCTGGCATACATCATCATAGAAGAGCAGAGCCTGTAAACATCCACCTATTCCCTCTGCTTCCTCTCCCTACCCTCCTCTTTCCTTCTCTCCCTTCCTATTGGCTCAGCCACCTCCCTCTCTCCCTTCTATTTTCCCATCCCCCACTTCTCTACTCTCTCCCTCTCCCCTTCCCTGGGCTGTGTTGCACATCTGTTGCGTTAGCTAGCGGCCGCTGGTCCACAGTGCTAGGATAGTGGGGTGTATGAAAAGGCTAGCCACTGCTGAGGCAGAGTATCGCACTACTGATGCAGCTGTGCCTGGGCTGGAGGATTAACATCGCAGCTCGCTGGGTGGCTGACATTATTAACTAGAGGAGGAGGAGAGAGACTCCCGTACACACACAGAAAACCAGCTACAGTGGAACACGTCAACAGCAGTAAAATCAGTGGCTTAGCAAGAGAGACGCTGAGTGAGGGAGAGGGAGGGAAGATCATCAAACCAGCTGTAGTCAGCTGACAGCCCCTTAGTTGTGAACAGGTTGATGCTGCTGAGAAGGAGAGCAGAAGAGGATGGGAAGCAGTATCATCTGAGCTGAATGTAGAATCAAGCAGCTGCTTCCGTCATGTGAGTGATACCAGATAGAGGGAGCGAGGCAGGGATAGAGAGTGTGAGCGATACCAGATAGATAGTGGAGGCAGGGATAGAGAGTGTGAGCGATACCAGATAGAGAGTGGAGGCAGCAGCTCATCCAGTAAGTGCTGTAACCTGGCTGCTGCAGTCGGCTGGAGGGAGCAACAGCGAGATGGAGAGCTCGGTGTTGTCGGAGGCAGCAGGCTACTTCTGCTCCTGCCACCTACACCTCACCCAGGTCAGACTGGCACACACAGCTGGCATCGCTAATATGACAGTCCTGCCACGGCCAACGTCCGTTCCCCGTTTTCGCTTTCCCTCGATGTGGCTGCAGTTCTGATGGATTTTTAGTGCTTTGACTCCAGAGCCCTGGCATCAGTGATCAAGACTACCACTTATCTGTTCTCCTTTTCTTTCTTTTTTTTGTGTGTGTGATTTGCTCTGCTGCTAGCCTTTTCCCTATTCTTCTTCTTCTCTCACTGCTCTCGTTTTCTCTCCTGCTGTAACGGTAGCCTTTTTCACGGGAGACCACTGATCTGGTAAGCAAGCTGCAGCAGGGATGATGACAACCACTTCACCACACATGTTGATGTTGTGCTCCCCCCTGTCTAATTTTCTCTTTGTATCGCATGTTGTCATGTTTTTGTTTGAGGATGGGTTGAGYTAATGTACTGTTCTCACATAGCTGCTTTGCTAGTTAGTAGTGTCATTCATTCGATTGCCATGGTAGTAGGCTAATTCCAGGCTACTTCTGAAATGGAAAGCTATTCACTAGGTTTGGTCACCATATAGGGAATAGGGTGCCATTTCYGACACAGACATTGATAAAGGCCCTTGACCCGTGAACTCTCCACTGGTGCCCTATTGGTGAAGGGAGGGTCTAGTGATTGCCTGTAGAACACTGATTGTGGATACAGTTGAGACTTACGTAACAATCGTAATACAATGCCAGGCGCTGGGGTTTAAAGTCCACCTGATTCTGACGTGTCACTTTTTGTGCTTGCTAGTTGCAAGACAAACAGAGAAAAATAATATGGAAAGGCATTTGACAAATGGACGAAGGCTGCACAGCCAGCTATACGGAATCTACCATTGATGGAATCTGTATGTGATGATCATTGTCTGCTGGCGTTTCGCTGGAAGGAGTGTTGAGGTATCATTGTTGGAGTGTTGAAAAGCTGCCTGGGAGTATGATAACAGAGGTTAAGTTTAGCGCTGTGAGGACAGTTGTGGGTTCTGGGCGTCTTCCYCCCCCCTCTATCTCTGTGAGTCTCAGGTCTCGCTCTAACAGTGCCAGTGCTGTCAGCCAGAAGGTGGGTAAACCAAACAGATAGGCTACCTTCCTGTATATCACTGTTTGGTCTTGCATGCCGGTCTTGCATGCCAGTCTTGTCTCTTTCCTTCTTTCTTCCAACACATCTGTTGCTTCTTGTCCACTCTATTCAATCACAGATCACCTGACTAGCTATGCCCGCTGGCTGGCTCAGTAGTGTTGGACAGAATAGGACTGTTTCTGTTTGCGCTTACATATCTTGTATGACAGAAATCAGTGGAAATAAAGTTCCTGAAAAACATTTCCATCATTGGGTAATTTGCTCATGTTGCGGCAGCACAGCATGCTCTCGTTGCACAGTGAACAGTTAGCTAGTTCTCTGGGACTGTTATCTAAATATGGAGAGAGCAGATGAACAGTACCCAGAGAACTAGCTATCTAAATATGGAGAGAGCAGATGAACAGTACCCAGAGAACTAGCTATCTAAATATGGAGGGAGCTTGATGACAGTACCCAGAGAACTAGCTATCTAAATATGGAGGGAGCTGAATGAACAGTACCCAGAGAACTAGCTATCTAAAATATGGAGGGAGCTGATGAACAGTACCCAGAGAACTAGGCTATTCTAAATATGGAGGGAGCTGATGAACAGTACCCAGAGAACTAGCTATCTAATATGGAGGGAGCTGATGAACAGTACCCAGAGAACTAGCTATCTAATATGGAGGGAGCTGATGAACAGTACCCAGAGAACTAGCTATCTAAATATGGAGGGAGCTGATGAACAGTACCCAGAGAACTAGCTATCTAAATATGGAGGGAGCTGATGAAGTACCCAGAGAACTAGCTATCTAAATATGGAGGGAGCTGATGAACAGTACCAGCAGAGAACTAGCTATCTAAATATGGAGGGAGCTGATGAACAGTACCCAGAGAACTAGCTATCTAAATATGGAGGGAGCTGATGAACAGTACCCAGAGAACTAGCTATCTAAATATGGAGGGAGCTGATGAACAGTACCCAGAGAACTAGCTATCTAAATATGGAGGGAGCTGATGAACAGTACCCAGAGAACTAGCTATCTAAATATGGGGAGGGAGCTGATGAACAGTACCAGAGAACTAGCTATCTAAATATGGAGGAGCTGATGTGAAGACAGTACCGCAGAGAACTAGCTATCTAAATATGGAGGGAGCTGATGAACAGTACCCAGAGAACTAGCTATCTAAATATGGAGGGAGCTGATGAACACCAGTGACTCTCCTGACCTGCTAACCGCCTCCGCACTCACACTACAACATTCTGCTCCCTGCCTGCCTACCCACACACACAGCAGCTATCATTAGTAAACGTTCACTGCTCCAGTTCTTTACCAGACGTATTAGAAATGCAATGTTGAATATTACACACATTGCTGATTCCATTTTGCCTACTACCCCTTCCTGTTTGCCCTTGCTCTTCTATATTTTCAGATTTGAAGGGTCTAGTCTAGATAGATCGAGGCAGTGTAGCGTAAAACTTCCATCATATTGCTTCCACTCTACAAATCTGCAAACTTTGAAGGGTTAGGGCCAAGGGGAAGGGTTAGGGCCAAGGGGAAGAAGGGGTAGGGAGTGAATTGGGACCAGTGGACAATGTTATTGTATCTTACCCTCTCATCTTTCTCTCGCCAGGCCTATTCCCAGGATGCGTACCTCCGAAGCCGCTGTGCCTACAGTGGAAACGCCCGTCACATCCCCGAGCCGCCCCCCATATGTTACCCTCGTGTAGACTGTAAGCCCCCGGGGATGGCCCAGGCTACAGATACCCCCTCCCCAGTTGGAGTGGGGGTACAGGGAGCATGCCAGGGGGCAACACCACCAGACATGGGGTACCGCATGGAGATTCCTGTGCCCCCCTCCCCTCCTCCTCCTGCACACCCGTACCCCAAATCCCAGACTGCGGTGTGCATGCGCAATGACAGCGTGAGGACTGTGGTAGTTCCTCCAGAGCTGGGCCGTATAGGACCAGCACACAGAATAGACTATAGCATGGTAGGGCCCCCTGACCCTGGCCTCATCAGAGTGCGTCCTGGGTCTGTGTCCCACTACCCCCTGCCACGGAAAACAGACATCTACCCCTCTGGGGCGAGCCTACTCAATTACAGTGCCCCGCTACCCCACTACCCACCCAACTCTAACTCCCCCAACCRCGTCTCTCACCAAAACATAGACTGGCGGACATACCAGACCTACAGGGAGTACATCGATAACAAGAGTATCCACGCCTATGGCAGCCGGACCATCCAGGAGAGATTAGAAAGCCTGCGAGCCGCCAGCCAGAACACCTTCAACTCCTCCCACCATATCCCCCGGGGTGGCTGGGGCCCCAACCCTAAGGGTCTCCGGCGCAGGAGCACCTCCCACGACCGCGCCTACCATGGACCTCCACCCCCCTTCCACCACATGCCCCCCCGCAGCTCTTCCCAGGACCGTATGAGTATGGCAGAGCGGGGGGTTCACCCCAGGAACTGGCCTCCTCGTAGTGTGTCCCAGGATGGGTTAACACACAAGGCCCGGGCTCGCTCCTCTGACTGTGACTATGTGGACTCTGTGGAGCTGGMCCGGCCCATGGTGGATAGACGGGGCTACGCTAGCAGGCTGGACCAGGGTACACGCCCCAGCAGGCAGAGCCTCTCCAAACAGGCTGTCCATCACCGACCCCCTGCAGGGTACGGTAGGGACAGCCTTCGGGGAACGCCAATGCCCAACCCTACCCTCTATGCTAAAGGACCAGAGCAGCTCCAGCACCAGCCTCACYGCGCTCCTAATATGACCCAAGACAGACCCTCTCACCTGGGGAAGATTATTACCTTGGAGTCCTCCCCAACCGACCAAAGAGCTGGAGTCAAAGGTGTGAACCATGTGAGCCAGAGCAGGGGGCGGGCGGAGACCATGCAGCTGGCAGGGGAGGTGCCAGGGAGAGAGGTGGCAGCGGTGGTGGGCCATAGGTCCTCGTCCTTATCCGCCTCCCATCAGAGACCACAGAGGCTTGGGATCCTCAAAACTTCCCACCACCACCCACCTCGCCCAGAGCCCCAGGCCCAGGTGAACGGTCGCGGCCCCTCGGCRTCAGAATTGGGCGTGGTCCTCAGGGAAAAGCCTCCTGGGTCGTTGAAGAACCCCAGCCCCCTGCGCCACCCTTCCTACATCCTGGCGGTGAACGAGGAGGACGGTTCGGAGTCAGCAGCGGACGCAGTGTGCTGGCTGCCCAACGATGCACGGCGGGAGATGCACATGCGGCGGCTGAGCAAGAAGCAGGAGAAGGACCAGACCTCATGCTCCTCCAGCAACCTGGAGGAGTCCCTCGACTCAATCCCCTTTATCGGTAAGAGGCCGAACACTAACTTAACAGTTGCGTCCAAATTTGCTTCCTATTCTCTATTTGGTACACCACTATACTTCAAAAGTAGTACATTTTTATAGGGAATAGGGTACCATTTGGGACACATGCGATGACTCTATCCATTTCATCGGTAAGAGAGCTCTAACACCATGGCACTGTGCAGTCTCCATGGCACCAGAAGCACCAGGCATGAAGGCAGAGAAAATAGTAGACTAGGGGGCCAGTAGCAGCAGCAGTTCGTCAGTACAGATAAGAATGGGAGGGGAAATTGCTGGGGAGAAATGACAAATCATTAGATTTAGAAACATGGTTTTATAGTATATTTATTTTATTTTATACCTGGCCCATGTTTACCACCTGATCAATCTCCTTGGCTAGATGTACAGTATGTTGTTAAGGAGCTTTGGTTGCAGGCAGGGAGTGTAGAGGTTTTTTTTTTACCATTGAAATCCTTTGGCGGGCCACCTAAGAGTTAAAAAATAATAATAATAATCTCTCAGTTCGCCTTTGTCCAAACTGTGTAATAAAAAAAAATCTATATGTAAACTTAGCAAAAAAAGTCTGTCAACTGCGTTTATTTTCAGCAAACTTAACATGTGTAAATATTTGTATGAACATAAGATTCAACAAATGAGACCTAAAATGAACAAGTTCCACAGACATGTGACTAACAGGAAGGTTACCACATGAGGGTGGAGGATGTCTTCCCTGTAACGCACAGTGTTGAGATTGCCTGTAATGACAACAAGCTCAGTCCGATGATGCTGTGACACACCGCCCCCAGACCACGATGGACCCTCCACCTCCGAATCGCTCCCGCTCCAGAGTACAGGCCTCTGTGTAACGCTCATTCCTTTAACGATAAACACGAATCCGACCATCACCCCCGGTGAGACAAAACCGCGACTCGTCAGTAAAGAGAACTTTTTGCCAGTCCTGTCTGGTCCAGCGACGGTGGGTTTGTGCCCATAGGCGATTTTGTTGCCGGTGATGTCTGGTGAGGACCTGCCTTACAACAGGCCTACAAGTCCTCAGTCCAGCCTCTCTCAGCCTATTGCGGACAGTCTGAGTACTGATGGAGGGATTGTGTGTTCCTGGTGTAACTCGGGCAGTTGTTGTTTCCATCCTGTACCTGTCCCGCAGAAATGTGATGTTCAGTTGTACCGGTCCTGTGCAGGTGTTGTTACATGTGGTCTGACACTGTGAGGACGATCAGCTGTCCGTCCTGTCTCCCTGTAGCGCTGTCTTAGGCGTCTCACAGTACGGACATTGCCATTTTTTTGCCCTGGCCACATCTGCAGTCCTCATGCCTCCTTGCAGCATGCCTAAGGCATGTTCACGCAGATGAGCAGGGACCCTGGGTATCTTTCTTTTGGTGTTTTTCAGGGTCCGTAGAAAGGCCTCTTTAGTGTCTTAAGTTTTCTTAACTGGGACCTTAATTGCCTACCGTCTGTACGCTGTTCGTGTCTTAACGACCGTTCCACAGGTGCATGTTCATTAATTGTTTATGGTTAATTGAACAAGCATGGGAAACAGTTTTTAAACCCTTTACAATGGTTCTTACGAATTATCTTTGAAAGACAGGGTCCTGAAAAAGAGACGTTGCTTTTTTTGCTGATTTTTTTTTTATACAGTACCAGTCAAAAGTTTAGACACCTACTCATTCAAGGGTTTTTCTTTCTTTTTACTATTTTCTACATTGTAGAACAATAGTGAATACATCAAAACTATGAAATAACACATATGGAATCAAAAAAGTGTTAAACYAATCAAAATATATTTTAGATTCTTCAAAGTAGCCACCCTTTGCCTTGATGACAGCTTTGCACACTCTTGGCATTCTCTCAACCAGCTTCACTTGGAATGCTTTCCAACAGTCTTGAAGGAGTTTCCACATATGCTGAGCACTTATTGGTTGCTTTTCCTTCACTCTGCGGTCCAACCTATCCCAAACCATCTCAATTGGGTTGAGGTTGGGTGATTGTGGAGMCCTGGTCATCTGATGCAGCACTCCATCACTCTCCTTCTTGTTTAAATAGCCCCTACACAGCCTGGAGGTGTGTTGGATCATTGTCCTGTTGAAAAACAAATGATAGTCCCACTAAGCACAAACCAAATGGAATGGCTGTGCTGGTTAAGTGTGCCTTGAATTCTAAATAAATCACTGACAGTGTCACCAGCAAAGCACCCCCACACCATCACACTGCTTTCTCCATGCTGTTACCAGATATAATATAGATATCCTTGAAACAGTCTCGTCTGTTCGTCTGCATGCTGATAGTTAATTCAGAGCTATTCAGGGGCTAGCTACACTACAAACAACATTTTACCAGGTTCCTGTGAAGCAATTGTAGTGGCAGTCCACCACAATATACCCAATAGTTTCCTGATTAGCAAGGGGTAGTCTGTTTTAATGTCATTGTGTATTAGAAACACAGTTTGAGATCANGTGGCAGTCCACCACAATATACCCAATAGTTTCCTGATTAGCAAGGGGTAGTCTGTTTTAATGTCATTGTGTATTAGAAACACAGTTTGAGATCATTGTGAAGGGATCTCGCCAGTGGTTGAATGGGGAATTGGGCTTCCCGGGAAAATGTTGTCCACGGTTGCAATAGTAACCTTACCGAATGGTCAATGAAAAAAAAAAAATTAAAACATTGAATTTAGCGGTATAGATTTTGTTATTATGTATGAGCAAGAGAACACAGCCATGGCAAAATGCATAGAATTGCAGGAATTAGCTTTAAAACTGCAACATGCGGTCTACACCTCCAAGATGGGGAGCCTCTAAACATTTTTCTCTGAAAATTAGGGGACTGCGCCCTCTGCCACGCCCACAACCTAATCTATGATGTTGATGGTGATTTGAACACTTGTCCTCATAAGAAGTGCTCTAAATGTCACTCCCGCTAAAGCCTGTGTGTAAAATMTGTTATMTTGTGCATTTTCCTTTTATCTCCTCTTCATTTTGCTGATAAAGCTTTTCTCTCAGCATTTTTAGCATTTCATAAACAGCTGAATTAGACAACTTTTCCTTAAAGGGACAGTGGGATGAAAATGTAGKCTGTTCTGACTATCCTGTCATTACACTGAGCTCACAACCTGCAATATGCAAGTTATTTTGTTTCAAGAGTCAGTCATACGTGTTTTTCTTCAATCTTGTGGACAGCTAAGACATGGATGTATTATTACTGATTTGAAAAGTTGGGTCAGGGTGTACTCTAGCTAAAATACATCATATTTTACTGGGCCACACAGTAAGTGCGATCAGTAAGGTAGGCCACGCCTGTTTGCTGATCCACTTAGTGTTCTGGAAGGACGCTGAAGAACATTGTGCATTCTACAGGTGMGTGTTTTCTGGAACTGGGTCATAGTGAGGCAGCAGAGATGAGGCATAGTGATTTTTAGTATGGCCCATGSGACAGAAGTTAGCTAGAGTTTGGTCGTAGAGCCAGCCAGGCCTGTTGTATTGTACCACTGCCGCAGAGGGATACGCGYCAGCAACTTCCACTAAACAATTCATCATCAGACATTCAGATCTAATTTGAGCTTCAAATCACATTTTATTTTTTATATGCGCCGAATACAACCGAATACAATTTGAGTAGACCTTACCGTGAAATGCTTACTTACAAGCCCTTAACCATCAATGTAGTTTATGAAAAACAAGAGTAAATATTTACTAAATAAACTAAAGTAAAAAATAAAATAGCAACAATAAAATAACAATAATGAGGCTATATACAGGGGTACTGAATTAGATGTAAAATCTCCTGCAAAAACTTCAAAATTAATAACAGAATTCTTGATTTATCTTAGATTAATTCTGACTATTTTGATTAAGTGTATACTGGCTACAGCTTCTCAAAATGGACAAACAGTACTATTGCGCTTTTTCAAGCGACGATCTTAATAAGGATCGTACCCTTTTTTTCTTTCTTTTTTMRCTAAAATGAYKTACCCAAATCTAACTGCCTGTAGCTCAGGACCTGAAGCAAGGATATGCATATTCTTGATACCATTAAGGAAACACTTWGAAATTTGTGTAAATGTGAAATTAATGTGGGAGAATATAACACATTAGATATGGTAAAAGATAAGATAATTTGTTCCATCTTTGAAATGGAAGAGAAAAGGCATACTTTCAGATAGGAGTCTAGATGTAATTTTAGCCACCAGATGGCAGCAGTGTATGTGCAAAGTTTGACTGTTCCAGTGAAGAATTACATTACTGCACAATATTTTATATTGAGTTTACCCAAATGTGCCGAATTTGTCAATTGATACATTTTCAAGTACATAACTATAGAGAACATACAAAAATGATATGGTAATAAAACATTTAAGTTTACTCACTCCCATGAATGTCATACATGATGAATAATTAGCTTATACACTAACTTTCAAACCTAGATAGCTGGGCGGGGTGGGTGTGGAGCCAGAGACAGCAATGGGGTCAAAATGTAGACCCCAGTTCCTACATTTGAACATAAAAATATATTTTATCAAACAAAACTATGCTACATTTTATCTCTGGGACCCTCAGGATGACAAACACAGAGCAAGATTACTGAATGTAAGTACWATATTTACCTTCAGAGGTGAATGTATCAAACTAGTTGCCATGATACAAGTTTTTTGTTGTTGTGCGCTCTCCTCAAACAATAGCATTGTCTTTTTTTCACTGTAATAGCTACTGTTAATTGGACACTGCAGTTAGATTAACAAGAATTTAAGCTTTCTGCCCATAAAAGACATGTCTATGTCCCGGAAAGCACTTTGTGTTACCAAACTTACTGAAGGCATTGTTAAAATGATTAAAGTCTGTTCTTGAATTTGCCTTTCAATAGACGATTTGCCTATTAGAGACAATGTAATTTTATCACTCACATTTCTTGTGAACGCCCCTCCCCACAGCACTTATGTCCCCATCATCTCTGTTATCTTTTTAGGGCTGCAATCCCGTTAACGGGATCGATATGACAACAGCCAGTGAAAGTGCAGGGCGCCAAAATTCAAACAGAAATCTCATAATAAAAATTCCTCAAACATACAACTATTTTATACCATTTTAAAGGTAATCTTGTTGTTAATCCCACCACAGTGTCCGTTTTCAAAAAGGCTTTACAGCGAAAGCACCACAAACGATTATGTTAGGTCACCGCCAAATCACAGAAAAACACAGCCTTTTTCCAGCCAAAGACAGGAGTCAACAAAAGCCGAAATAGAGATAAAATGAATCACTAACCTTTGATGATCTTCATCAGATGACAGGACTTCATGTTACACAATACATGTATGTTTTGTTCGGTAAAGTTCATATTTAATATAAAAAATCTCAGTATACATTGGCGCGTTATGTTCAGTAGTTCCAAAAACATCCGGTGATTTTGCAGAAATACTGTTGATCAAAGATCAAGTGTTTATACATGGAATTTTAGATCCACTTCTCCTTATTCAACCGCTTGTGTCAGATTTCAAAAAAAGCTTTACGGAAAAAGCAAACCATGCAATAATCTGAGGTCGGCACTCAGAGCCCAATCAAGACAAAAATATATCCGCCATATTGTGCAGTCAACAGAAGTCAGAAATAACATCATAAATATTCACTTACCTTTGATGATCATCAGAATGCAAATTTGTTCGGTAATGTCCATCATTTATGTCCAAATAGCTACTTTTGTTAGCGCGTTTGGTAAACAAATCCAAAGTCACGAAGTGCGTTCACTAAAAGCAGACGAAATGTCAAAAAGTTCCGTAACAGTCAGTAGAAACATGTCAAACGATGTATAGAATCAATCTTTAGGATGTTTTTAACATAAATCTTCAATAATGTTCCAACAGGAGAATTCCTTTGTCTTCAGAGTGCGATGGAACAGAGCTCGCTCTCACATGAACGTGCATGGTCAGCGCATGTTCAGGTCATGGTAGACCTAACTCAATCCTCTCATTCGCCTTCGGAAGTGCAAAATGACCCATATCCCACTGTGTATTCGATAGGCGATGAGTTGAAAACCTACAAACCTCAGATTTCCCACTTCCTGCTTGGATTTTTTCTCAGGTTTRTGCCTMCCATATGAGTTKTGTTATACTCACAGACATCATTCAAACAGTTTTAGAAACTTCAGAGTGTTTTCTATCCAATACTAATAATAATATGCATATATTAGCAACTGGGACTGAAAAGCAGGCAGTTTACTCTGGGRACCTCTGGGCACCTTTTCATCCAAGCTACTCAATACTGCCCCTGCAGCCATAAGAAGTTATACCAGCCTGCCTTACTGGTGATGATGACCTTAATTTAACCAGTTAGAAATGTATTTTTGTGTCATCCAGCATGTAGCAGTTACATGTCTACCTGTCATGGTACTTCCATACCGCTACTGCTGGTAGTGGAACAGGTAGGGCCAAGCCAGGTGCAGACAAAGCAGGCAGTGACAGTGAGGAAGGATGGTGATGGGGCAGCCACAGCACCACAACTCTGGGCCTGGTGCCCATGATGTGATCCAGAGAACAGAGGTCTGATTGACCCGCTCTCAGGCTCCCATCAATGACCCATTTGAAAGACCAGCAGGCCACTGTCTGTACGGTTGGAGCCTTCCTTGCCATGTGAGGTCAGATTCCATTCCAGTGGCCCAGAGTGGCAAAGCCGGTCGCTCACTAGTCTTCTTTAGCCAATGCTCTGGTCAAGGTTACATTCTTTACCCTCTTGGATCTAACAGCTGACAGTCTCAGTCTGGGTTTTATTGGYATTTAAAAAATGTGGGGTGTTATTAGAATAAGGTCATCCATCTTCCACTGAATTTTAGTTTAAAGAGTTCAAATGTGGATTTAACTTRGACTGTCTCAACTAATATTGTTATGAGGGTCTTCAAATGCGATCCCTCGTTGAGGATTTATCTTGCAATGTTTTACCTTTGAGCTTTGCATGGAACTCCAGGACTTGTATGGGAGTGCAACCACTACCAGAGAAGCTGGGATGTTTTTTCCATCCCAGAGTGAGGAGCTCTGGTACTGGGCCAGTCTGATTCTGACCAGGCCACGTGCGGTGACGGTCCTCTCCCAGGACTGGTAATCCCTCCCTGTGCAGCATGCTGCTGGTGGACAGGCTGGGCATGGGGCTGGGGCCCTGGGCTTGGCTGGACCAGTGGGCCTGGTGCAGGGCCTGCCAGGAGTGTGAGCTTCGCTATCTGACGCTGGAGGAACCAGACGGTGTGTTGAGTTCCACAGACGGGGGAAGGGGGCCGTGTGTAACCTAGAAGAAGTCCAGTTTCTTGTATGCTGTTATTTTCCATCTCAAAAGGTTGAGTGGGTGGTGGTACATACCTCCTTTGTATGCTCTTTGATGTAGACACCATCAATGGGGTTGTTGTACATTTGGCCCATGTTGTCTAGCTGTATTTAATTTAACACTAGATCTAAAGACATCAGGGGGTGTTTGTCTCTACAGAGAGGGTGAAACTGCCTATGGGGTAGGCCTATAATAGTGACAGATGCCTATGGTGTAGGCCTATATTGGTGACAGATGCCTATATTAGTAACAGATGCCTATAGGTTAGGCCTATATTAGTTAAAAATGCCTATGGGGTTACATTGCCGATGCTCCTTCACAACCCTTCTCTTTGGCCCTGGTTGAGGTGAGAGATGGGTGTAGCCTGGGAGGCTGGAAAGAAGGAACTAGGGCAGTGGCTTTTAAATTTAGTTCCCCAAGCCCCCACGGGTGCAGGTAGAGGGCAGCTTTGTACTCTGAGCTGTTTTGGGCTTGGAGCGCCAGGGGTGGGCGGAGTCGGAGATGCTGCACTACTCAGCAGTTAAGTTTCACACTTTTCTTTTAAAAAGGGGGACATGTCAGAGAGGGAAAGAGAGCAGGAGAGATCCTCAGTTCTAGCAGCCGTGTTGTTGGTGTAGTGCCATGCAAGGGTTACATTGGGACTTCTTAATGCTGCGGTGGTCTACTTGCTGAAGATGCAAAACTGAAATATCTCAGGAAGCTGAGTTCTTTTTAAAAATCCATTATGATAAGGAAGTTCATGGGGTTGATCATGATGATGATGATGATGATGATGTTTGTCCATCATGTAATACCGAAGTGTGTGTTGTGTGATTGCAGACGAGCCGGCTAGCCCTAGTGTTGACCATGAGGCCACGTCCATTCCTGCTTCCGCCGTGATATCTGGCGTTCCAGCCATACTCTCCCTGAACCCAAGCACCTCCCCGTGCCCTTTCATTCGCCGACAGCTGTCACATGACCAAGGTAAGAGGTACTCTGGGGGTGGGCTCCTGGTTGTCATGGTTATGGTGCAGATACAGTTCTGTCTGTTGCTGTGTTGTTAATGCTGTTGTCTGTTTCAGTCACTGGTGACATCTGAAACATGGTACCCTATTCCGTATGTAGTGCACTAATGTTAACCACATCCCCATGGGCAAAAGTACTGCACTATYTAGGAAATACTACRGTTCRGTTTCAGCCACCTCCATTGTGTTGTTTTCTGAGAATGCATGACATTGACCCAGTTCTTTGAACAGGCTTGAAAGCAGTGAGGATGTCTCCTCCATCAGTGCCGAATCACTTTGAAGTAAAATTTGCAGTGTGTCATTGCTTAGATATCCCATTCACTTTGGGCTGTGCATTTCAACACAATTCTGTCCTGAAAATACATTTGACCGGTCATGTTTATCGGTCTGTAGGTTAATTTGCATAATTTTTGTGGAATTAAATTGCCCTGTGTATTTTTGTTAGTCTTTGTGCATTTTATTTATCACACGCACAGCTTACAGAGCCTAGTTTGAGGAGCGGAATAGCCTACCACCTGTCAGACAGCTTACAGAGCCTAGTTTGAGGAGCGGAATAGCCTACCACCTGTCAGATAGCACCAGAGTAGCTCCTCAAGGCTACTGGAGTGAAGCCTGCTTTTGGAAGCTCAGTCACTGCACAACATGTAACAACTCTATATGCGATCGCGTGTTAAATTTGGTGGCCACAATTAAAAAGGAGCTATTTTTATTTCTCAATCTCAACTTGTAAAGCGTGTCTCCCATTCGCCATTAGGAGGCATAACTATAGCCTGCCTACTGTCAGTGGTCACCACCACTTTGCAATGTGAGCTTTGCAAAGGCAGTAGACCTGTTTGAAACCTGATCATTTTACTTCAAGTAATGAGGCATATCRTACCTTGTTCGAAGTAGCCTCGTGAAAATCCATCCATAGAGACGTGGAGGCAATTATTTAATAAAGTCTTCCTCTAGCCATTAACCAGCATTTCTCTCCTGTTCTATTGGTTTTCATATCAACTTTCTTTCATTGTCCAGAAGCCAAAGGCACAATCCTAGTCATATAGCAACCCATCATGGTAGTTGCTCTTTCTAAGTTTCTAACAGCGATGTTCATCCCTGTCACGTATGGAACTGCTCACATTAGGTCTGCTGTTTACAACTGTGTTTTCCYCTAATTGTATTTGGGTAAATGTTTGAAAAATACGTTTTATCTGCTTCATTACAGGAGTTGCATGTTCAATAACAGGCTACAGCATTTTGACTGTAAGACAATAGGCTTGCTATTGTTGCATGTTTTCATTAAGCTGATAATAAAAAATGTCCGGTCCTTGTATGCATGCATAGTATCAGAGAGGAAGAGGCGACGCGAAAGGTTTCACTCTCGACAAAATCTGTCCAAAATAAGCCCAATGCGTTTCAAT
The DNA here is from genome assembly GCF_002910315.2 of Salvelinus sp. IW2-2015. NCBI lineage: Eukaryota > Metazoa > Chordata > Actinopteri > Salmoniformes > Salmonidae > Salvelinus > Salvelinus sp. IW2-2015. The sequence goes on from NC_036871.1 coordinate 24,126,957, forward strand.
GGACTTATTTTGGGCCTAAGCTTGTCGACTGCCTTCCCGCCGACACCTCCCATTGTTAGGGCGGAAACATACGCATCTCATAATTATATACAGATATTTGATAGCATTTTCTGTTGGTCAAGTAATTTTGCCGTTGGAGAATTTTTTTTACTCTTTGTTGACTGGTTAATGAGGGTCAGTTAGTCGGCAGAAAAWTGGGACGAATTTGAATCTCTAGTCCTGTGATATTGAGCTCTAATACCACCACTGACCCTCACCAATAACACTCAGCTGGAACATCACTCTGCCCTGACTCCTTAAAACACTTATGTACCCCTGTTGCCATGACACAGCCCCTCACACTGTCGTTGTATACATCTTCCGTTCTCAAGAGTCRCTCAGAAATGCTATCCTGGAGTCTGATGCTTCGACCAAACAAGAGCGGTCCAAATCCTGTGACGAGGGTCTGGATAACTACAGAGAGGAAGGCAGAGGGTAAGTCCTGGTCTTATTTCTCATGATACTCTTTTTCCAATGGTTCTCTGTTCATCCTCCTAATATCTGCCGTTTTGTCCCCCTCCTTCTCTCGGTCTCCAGCCGGTCCAACAGTAAACACATGCCTGGACTGAGAGGCCTAAGAAAGGTGAGGACACGGATCAATCCAGGGTTAATTAACCACAACATGTTGGCTGTGTTTATAACAACTGTAAAGGGTTGGTTTATCCATGACATGTTGGCTGTGTTTATAATGTCTGTTAAATTGCTAGGGACTATTATGATTAAGGTATTCTGCTTTTCCCCACATTGAGTGCCTAACGGTGTGACAAGCTGCTACTTTTATTACATTTGTTTTTAATTCAGTCTTTGTACTCTCCCTGTGCCTTTGAAATGTTTTCTAATCACATTGACAGGATGTGTTGTGTGGTTTTTGGCTTATCTTGATTTCCTCAGCCATAATGAACTCACCTGTCTGTGATTTTTTTGCGGTAGTCAGGCTTTGATGCTCCTGAGACTCCTGGGGATTGACGCTCTTTAAGAGTACAGGCTCGCTGTTTCTGCTGATACTCCTATTGGTGTGTGTGTGTGTGTGTGTGTGTGTGTGTAGGCTCTGGATGGACACAAGTCGTCTGATGACTCTGGTTCCAGAAGGGACTCCTCTTCAGATATCTTCAGTGACTCTTCTAAAGAAGGCTGGCTCAACTTCAGGCAGCTCAACACTGAGAAGAGCAAGGTATATGTTTGTATATTGTCAAATCATGTGGAGGTCTACTGTGCTAGTCTGGTTACAATCCACCATAGATGCTGGAAAGGACAATGTGAAARAAAAATATCCACAATAGTGTGAAAAAGAAAACATGCACGCCCACCCCCACACTGCAAAAATTTTGATCTTCACGCAGAGCCTTATCTCAACGTTTCTCTCTCGCTCGCTCTTTCTCTCCCCAACTCTCTGTAGCGTGTGGGCGGGGGTTCGAGGTCGTGGAAGCAGATGTATGCTGTGCTGCGAGGCCACGCCCTCACGCTCTACAAGGACAAGAAGYACGGCGTCTCTCATGCCTCCTCCCACTCCCAGTCCGACGACAACCCACAGCCAATCAGCATCAAGGCCTGCCTGATTGACATCTCCTACAGCGACACAAAACGCAAGAACGTGCTGCGGCTGACCACGTCGCACTGCGAGTACCTGTTCCAGGCGGAGGGCAGGGATGACATGCTGTCCTGGATCAGAGTCATCCAGGAGAATAGTAATCTGGATGATGAGGTYGGTTCTTCTGGGAAAGATGCTACGCTTTAATCTACTGCATTACTAATCTCATCATAATCACACGATGTCATTGTAATGTGTTTCAATTCCTTGGTGTCCAATCTTAGATTMAATCATTCTTTGCTGAGCACATGTTTTTATCCAAAGTGACTCACATACAGTAGCTWGCATTTATACCAAGATTCAGGTGCCCAGGTCATAACCTTACCTCACGGCAGTTGTTTGAAATGCCTGTGTCCTTTTTTTGAAGCAGTCACTTGTGAGTAGCCTGCATTTGCACTTCTTGGATCTCATTTACACCAGTCACTGTCCTTGGTCACTAGAAGAAACAATAGATTTTGGACAGAGAGACTAAACCATCTTTGTTCACCGCTCCTCCCCTTGGGTTAACTGCTATGAAGAGTTTGTCCGGTTGCCTTGGTGTTCCTGTTCTGTGGGTAGACTGACTACTACTGCCTTAAAGTAACAATGTCAAACCATTTTAACACTAGGGACAGTTTCCCTAACATAGATTAAGCCTATTCCTGAAAAAGCATTGAACATGTATTTTACTCCAGAATTATGCTTAAACTGTCTGGGGAAACTACCCCTTGACTACTCATGCTTACTGTATGTATGATATCACTAGGCTACAGAAAATACAAAACATCCCCTGCTGGACTCTAACAAGAATGTTTTACTGTTGCTGTTCTATCACCTCATCTTGGTTGTATGGTAACTTGTCTGTTGGCCTGTGAAATGAGCTAACAGTGCACTTGCTTGTTCAGCTGTTTGCCCCTTRTCAGTTAGCCTTGTGTCTTTGTCTGTGGTCTCAGTCTCCCACAGAGTCTCACTACTGGGGACCAGCCCATGACTTCTAAATAGCACAAACAGGATTCAGTGTGGTAAACTACTAAATCGTATACACTTTAAACTCTCTACATTTACGTCATTTAGCTGACGCTCTTATCCAGAGCGACTTACAAATTGGAAAGTTCATACATATTCATCCTGGTCCCCCCGTGGGGAATGAACCCACAACCCTGGCGTTGCAAGCGCCATGCTCTACCAACTGAGCCACACGGGACCACGTACACAAACGGTAGATCAGTGATTAACCCTTTAGGTTTGATTCTTTACATGGACTGACTTTGTTGTCTATGATGTGTTTCAGAATGCTGGTATAACTAGCCAGGACCTGATCAGCAGAAAGATCAGAGAGTACAACACCATGATGAGGTATGCAGCCTGACACATGCCCTCTTTATTTGACCCACAATGCAATGTCCTTTTAGACCCACTCCTATGCACAAGCCATTAAAGTCACACATYGTATTATTGAATGTACTAGAATATCTGTCTCTGTGTTGGATCCAGTGCCCCCAGCACCAAGACTGAGCCTTCCCCTAAAACCTCCCGGCAGTCCCTCAGTATCAGACACACCCTCCTGGGGGGGAAGGGAGAAGGCAAGAGCCCACACTCACCCAAAACAGGAGAGAGGGGTAAGATTACAACAAAGGGCTTAAAGCAAGGGATTACATTTACCACCAGTAGACATGCTGTGTCCTTTACAAACAGCTGAAGAGGAGTGCATAGTGCCGACGTTGTAGCTATTCTACACAGTAAAGGTGCACATTACACGACAACGGTAGACAGTACATATGGTAGGCCTTCATGTAGAAATGTTATTGAAAATGTTTATCTTTGGCTGTCTGCAGAAGCAGCMGTTGACCCTCCAGTAGCTAGTGTGGTTTGAGTGTGTATCTTTAGTGTGGATTAGCTCTGACACGGCTGCTTTGTGTGTGTTCTGTCAGATGACTCCAGTCCTCCACGGGATAAGGCTGCCTGGAGGAGGGGCATCCCCGGCATCATGAGGAAGCCCTTTGAGAAGAAGGCCACAGCTGGGGTCACCTTTGGGGTGCGCCTCGATGACTGCCCATCTGCACAGACCAACAGGGTAAGTGAGAGAGTGCGTGTGTTCACATGTGAGAAAGACATGGTGGAAATGATGTTGAATGAATTGAGCATGTGTTTTGTTCCCCTTTGATGGTCTTACATTTGCGAGGTTTAAGTTCTACTTCATGTTTATAAAAGGGGTATCTATTTATTTGTTTCTTGATTCATCCAATATGTATAATGCTAAAGGCTTTATGCCGTGTAGTTTGTTCCCCTCATCGTGGAGGTGTGCTGTAAYCTGGTAGAGGAGAGGGGGCTGGAGTACACTGGGATCTACAGAGTACCAGGGAACAACGCTGCCATCTCCAGCATGCAGGAGGAGCTGGACAATAAAGGACTGATGAGTGACATCGACATCCAAGAAGATGTGAGTGACACACACACATACAGACAGACACACACCAAACTCTCCTTGTCCTAGTCTGTAATCCCCACATGTTTTAAGCTAACCACCATCATTCCTGRTCCCAAGAACTCTAAGGCTTCATCCCACAATGACTACTGCCCAGTAGCACTCACTTCTGTAATCATGAAGCGCTTTGAGAAGCTGGTTATGGRACATATTAACTCCACCATCCAAGATACCCTAGACCCACTCCAATTTGCATACCACCCCAACAGAWCCATAGATGACGCAATCTCAATTGCTCTCCACACTGCCCTCACCCACCTAGATAAGAGGAATACCTATGTGAGAATGCTGTTCATTGACTACAGCTCAACGTTCAACACCATTGTCCCCTCCCAAGTTCGTCACCAAGCTTTGGACTCTGGGTCTGAACACCTCCCTCTGCAACTGGATCCTGGACCTCCTGACGGGCCGACCCCAGGTGGTGAGGGTAGGCAACGTCACCTCCACCGCGCTGACCCTCAACACAGGGGCCCCACAGGGATGTGTGCTTAGTCCCCTCCTGTACTCTCCATTTACCCACGACTGAGTGGCCACGTACGACTTCAACACCAAGTTTGCTGACGACGCAACGGTGGTAGGCCTGATCGACGACGACGATGAGGCAGACTACAGGGAGGAGGTCAGTGCCCTGGCAGTGTGCTCCCAGAACAACAACCTCTCCCTCAACGTAAGACCAAGGAGCTGATGGTGGTCTACAGGAAAGGGGGGGGGGGATCATGCCCACATTGACGGGGCTGCAGTGGAGCAGGTCGAGAGCTTCAAGTTCCTTGGTGTCCAAATCACTAAAGACTTAAAATGGTCCAAACACACACGCAGAGTTTGGCATGGGCTCTCAAATCCTCAAAGTTCTACAGCTCTACCATTGAGAGCATTTTMACTGGCTGCATCACTGCCTGGTCTTGCAATAGCACCGCCCTCGATCGCATGGCTCTACAGAGGGTGGTGCGGACAGCCCAGTACATCACTGGGGCCGCGCTCCCTGCCATCCAGGACATCTATATCAGGCGGTGTGAAAGGAAGGCCTGGAAAATTGACTCCCACACCGAAGCCATAGACTATTCTCCTGCTTCCGCATGGCAAGCGGTACCGGTGCATCAAGTCTGGTACAACAGGCTCTTAATCATTTCTATCCCCAAGCAATAAGACTGATAAATAGCTAACAGAATAGCTACACGGACTATCTGAGTCTACCTTGTATCTTTATTGACCTTTATTTTTGCACTGTCTCTATGCACACTCACAGGGCCCTACCTACACACACACACACACACAACACACACACACACACACCACACACACACCACACACACAATTCAATCTGCTCACTGACACGTAATATGCACGTACATTTATACTGACTCTACACATACAAACACACCCACTCACATACAAGCTGCTGCTACTCTTGTTTCTTATATCCTGTTGCCAAGTCACCTTACCCCTATACATACCTCCATCACTCCAATATCCCTGCACATTGTAAATATGCTATTGACTGACCCTGTATATAGTATGCTTACTTACTTATTGTGTTTTCTTTATTTTGCTCTGTGTTACTGTTTTCTTTAACTTCTCTGGATGGTGGATGGTAGCGTCCCACTTGGCCAAATCCAGAAAAAATGTAGCGCGCCAAATTCAAATATTACAATAAAATAATCTTTCATGAAATAAACAAAAGACACCACAAATTAAGCTACAGATGTTGTGAATCCAGCCAACATGGATGATGATTTCAAAAAGGATTTATGGGAAAGCACACACAATTATGTTAGCTCAGTACATAGCCACAGAAAAACACAGCCATTTTCCCAGCAAAAAGATAGTAGTCACAAAAAGCAGAAATAGAGATAAAATTAATCACTAACCTTTGATCTTCTCAGATGACACTCATAGGACATCATGTTACACAATACATTTATTAGTTTGTTCGACAATGTGCATATTTATATCCACAAATCTCGGTTTACATTGGGCGATGTTCAGAAATGCCTCCAAAATATCCGGAGTAATTGCAGAGAGCCACGTCAAATAACAGAAATACTCATCATAAACTTTGTGATGAAGATACATGTTTTACACAGAATTAAAGATACACTTGTTCTTAATGCAACCGCTGTGTCAGATTTAAAAAAAACTTTACGTAAAAAGCACACCATGCAATAATCTGAGAACGGCGCTCAGATTTAACAACATTTCTCCGCCATGTTGGAGTCAACAGAAAATACGAAATTACATATAAATATTCCCTTACCTTTGATTATGTTCATCAGAATGCACTGCCAGGAATCCTAGTTCCACAATAAATCGTTATTTTGTTCGATAATGTCCATTACTTATGTCCAATTAAGCTACTTTTGCTAGCATGTTTAGTACACGTGTCCAAACGCTCGCGAGATGTAGGCAAACGTCGGACGAAAACTTCAAAAAGTTATATTACAAGTCGAATAAACTGGTCAAACTTAGTAGAGAATCAATCTTCAGGATGTTGTTATCATTTTATCAATAGGGTTCCAACCGGAGAATTTCTTTCAGTCTCTATGGAACGCATGGCGAATCATGAGGAACGCGCGTGACCAAGAAGCTGCAATCTGCCAGACACTGACTCAAACATCCCATCCGGTCCCACACAGCATAAGCTTCATTCAGCGTTCTCACAGACTGATGGCATCTAGTGGAAGGCGTAGGAAGTGCAACAGATCCATATATTCAGGGATTGAATAGGCGATGAGTTAAGAATGACAGTTCTCAGATTCTTTCTTCTGTTTTGGATTTTGTCTCAGGTTTTTGCCAGCCATATGAGTTATGTTATACTCACAGACATCATTCAAACAGTTTTAGAAACTTCAGAGTGTTTTATATCCAATAGTAATAATAATATGCATATATTAGTATCTGGYACAGAGTAGGAGGCAGTTCACTATGGGCACGCAKTTTATCCAAAAGTGAAAATGCTGCCCCCTATATCAAAGAAGTTAAGTATTACATTCTTATTGATTTATTGCGTTGTTGGGTTTTGAGTTTGCAAGAAAGGCACMTGTCTGTACTTGTGCATGTGACATTAAAACTTGAAACATACCATACCTCACAATAACGCCTTTAATGGTTTTCTCACTTGCTTTCCCTGACAGAAATGGAGGGACCTAAATGTGATCAGTAGTTTACTGAAATCCTTCTTCCGGAAACTTCCAGAACCCCTTTTTACAAATGGTGAGATACTGAACACACAGTAAATGCATGCCTATAAAGAAAAGACAATTGGTTAAGAAAGCATTGTTAATCAATCCTAATTATTTAGTCGTGGCTGTTAAAGGAACTAAGTGGTCCTTGTATTCTATTTACAGAAAAATATGCAGATTTTATTGAAGCCAATCGAACAGAAGACGCAGTGGAGAGGTTGAAAGAGCTCAAGAGGCTGGTAAGTTACAGCTTAGGTGAGGGTTTTATGATAGATCTATAGGAATAAGGAATAGGAATAAGAGCTTCATGTAGTTTAGCGGTATGTTTTAATTGTTGCATTGAAGGTTGGTTCTCTTRTCTTCGCAGATCCTTGAATTGCCTGAGCATCACTATGAAACCCTCAAATWTCTCTCTGGACACCTCAAGTTGGTCTCTGAAAACTGTGAGAAAAATAAGGTATGTCAGTGTGAGGGATAAAAAAAATAAAAAAATTAAATGGAGCCTTTTAATAGAGGCCTTGTGTATGGACTTGACTGAATGCCACTCATGTCTCCTCTCTCCCCCCAGATGGAGCCTCGTAACCTGGCCATCGTGTTTGGACCGACTCTGGTCAGGACCTCYGAGGACAACATGACCAATATGGTCAACCACATGCCAGACCAGTGCAAGATKGTGGAGAACCTCATTCAGCAGTTTGACTGGTTCTTCACTGAGGAGGGGGACGATGACCCTGTTGTACGTAGCATCTCTCTCGCCATCTCGCTACTGCTCTCTCACCCCACACACACACACACATGCACACACCTATCTAAACACACTCGGTCATGCTACTCTCAGCTGGTAATAACACAGAATGTTCAGTGTGTGATGTAGTGGATGTTTGTTCATCTTGCTGGTTGGCTAAAGTGTTGTATGAGGTGAACATTTTTCTCTCTGCATCCCTCGTTGACTTCTTTCCTCCTCTACTTTCCTCTCCCTCATTGGATCTCTCTCCTGCAGACCTCAGTGGAACAGGAGAGTACAGTGCAGTCTCAGCCTGTGCCGAACATCGACCACCTGCTGTCCAACATCGGCCGGACCACAACAACCACCTCAGCTGCGGAAGTCTCAGGTAACTCACCTTTTTCTCACTGTTACCACACCTGGCGTGGTGCTAATGCAACAGTCCTGTGACAGTTTTACCAGTATACTAATGAGCCTCAGAAATAGGGACCCAGGACATGCGTGTGTATGTTCAGAATGTACCTGTAGGTATTRGTTAGTCCTAAAGTAAGAGGCTTCTTGTTTGCTTTCCATCAGATGATCTAAAGCTAAGCAAGTCTACTGAAAAGTCTCGTGCTTTTGTAAAGGCAAGCTATTTTAGCAATTCTTCAATGGAAGGATTTTCGGTTATCCAATTGGAAATTGCTGAAAATAATTTGCAAATGTTGTTAAGCCTTTTGTTAAGGTCTGTTTTGTTGTCATTCTTTTTTCATTTGCCCAAGACGATGAATTGTCTTTTGCGTTAGATTATTTCCCCAGTTCTCTCTTTTTGCTTTTTTATGTTTGTTTTTTCCTTTGCTCATGTCATCTCTCCCCGTGCTTTCCTCTTTATGTTGAGATGAAGACTTCTTTTCTTCCCCTCCCATATAAACCCGGCATGTTCTTTCCCCTCAAACAACAAACAAACAAAACAACAGAGTGGAAGTATTAACCCTTCTGACCTCTACCCTTGGTTTGTGTGTAGTGTGTTTTTTTCTCCCCTGTCCSTGTCCAGCACTCACACATTGACCCAATCTGACACAGGCCAAGTGGGTGGCGTCAATCACTCGCTGATGTCACTGGTGGACTCTGTAATGTCAGTGGTGGACAGCTGGGACTGTAGGAAGAAGGACGATGAGTGTTGTCCCCAGTGTAGCTGCCTAYTCTGCAGAAACCCTCAGCTCTGTTAACTTGGGGTGAAACATGAAGGAGCGGGAAAAAAAGAAAAACAGAAAGAAAGAGACGTCGATGTTTTGTCATTTCCTGTTGGTGTGCACGTTTTTCACATTTCTCTAAAATGAAAATACCTTATAACCTAACGGATACATACAGAGCAGTGCCTGCAGTAGTTTCTTCTGAAAGCCTTTCTGCTGTCTCTTGTCTCTAAAGCTGATCGCGAGGACAAGTAGCATGGTACGGTCAAACCACGGTTTCACTACCGCCTGCTCATGTGGCATTACTGTCATGGTGTCTGAGGGGGAGGGGTTGTAGTGGTGGGGGGCTGAGCTGGCTGTTGTCTAACACACTCAAAAGACATCTAGGAGAGATCAGAACATAGTTACACACACACATTGACTAGGGAGGTTAGATGGATGCCGGTGAGATAGTAAGTAAAGTAGCTCTGATTGCTTTTGTCCCTTTCTGCCCTCCTGTCACATTTGACTCTCAGTCATACATTTGAGATGGACATCATAGGGTGAATCTCGAAGGTATTCTATTTATTGCGTGCAGTCTACTGYAAACGTTAGATGGAAGCAAGGACAGCATTGGGGGAGAAGGTCTGAGGAGATCTCTCCTTGCTTCCCTCTGATATGTGAAAGAGGTGAGGAGATGATTCACGGAATCAGGAAAATACTTCTGAGATTCACRCCATGTCTTATCAATGAACCACTGTTTTTTTTCAGCATCAGAAACACCAACTACAGTCAAACACTGCCACCTAGCTCCTCCCTCACTGCTACATACTTCTACCGCAACACACCAACCATCCACATCTATCAAACACCCACCTTCCCCATCAAAAACCTTGTGTAGCACACTGATATACACACCAGATTTTGGGTCAGTTCCACCTATATTCCAAATGATTAAGGTAAATAGCATTTCCTATATGGAGATATTCCATGTCCAATACAGCTGACAAGAATTTAAATGGAATTGACCCCAACTCGGACACACAAAACTCGTAAATCAAGCAAACACACTTAAAGGAAAATTCCATTGTTTCATTAGTCCATTGTTGATATAGTCACAAACTGTTTTGCATGTCAGCGATCAAGTTTTGAAGATATAGGAGTTTCTAAATGTAGAAATGCAGCCGTTATGATGCATTTTTCATCATACAGTGCYTTGGGAAAGTATTCAGACCCTTTGAATTTTTACACATTTTGTTACGTTAAAACCGTGTTCTAAAATGTATTACATTGTTGTTTTTTCCCTCAACAACAATCTACACAATGACAAAAGCAAAAACAGGTTTTTATCCAAAAAATATGGAAATATTACATTTACATAAGTATTCAGACCCTTTACTCAGTACTTTACTCAGCTTGGCATTCAGGCCAAAAAGTTCCATCTTGGTTTCATCAGACCAGAGAATCTTGTTTCTCATGGTCTGAGAGTCTTTAAGTGCCTTTTGYCAAACTCCAAGCGGGCTTTCATGTGCCTTTTACTGAGGAGTGGRTTCCGTCTGGCCACTCTACCATAACACCCTGATTTGGTGGAGTGCTGCAAAGATGGTCGTCTTTCTGGAGGTTTCTCCCATCTTCAAAGAGGAACTCTGGAGTCTGAGTGACCTCCCTGACTAAGGCCCTTCTCCCCCGATTGCTCAGTTTGACCGGGTGGCCAGCTCTAGGAAGCGTCTTGGTGGTTCCAAATTACATCCATTTAAGAATGATGGAGGCCACTGTGTTCTTGGGGACCTTCAATGCTGGGGACCTTCAATTTTTGCTCTGACATCCACTGTCAGCTGTGGGACCATATATAAACTGGTGTGCCTTTCCAAATCATGTCCAATCGATTGAATTTACCACAGGTGGACTCCAATCAAGTTGTAGAAACATCTCATGGATGATCAATGGAAACGGGATGCACCTTCGAGTCTCATAGCAAGGGATCTGAATACTTATTTGAATCAGGCGTTTTTGTTTTTTATAACATTTGCAAAAATGTAAAYAACACTTTTTGCTTTGTCATTCTGGGGTATTGTGTCGATTTGAGGATTTTTTTATTTATTTAATCAATTTGAGAATACGGCTTTAACTTAACATGCACTGTATGATTCTGCGTTTTCCATCATATGAAAAATGTATCATACCGGCTGTATATCTGTATGATGCAMCAGCAATGGACTAAAGAATCAAATACCAGAAGATGTTTTTTGCGTGGAGTTTTCATTTAAGCCGTACCCCCCACCTAACACACACTATTCTGACTTGATAGTGGTAATATTTATGTAGGGAATGGTTTCTTTGATAAGGTTTTTGTACGGACCTTGTTTTGTAGTGTTTGTGGTCGTCAATCATATTCAATTGACCTAACCCAGAATGTTCAAGAGTGCTACAGGGATTATAGAATAGAGTTCTAGACATATTGCACAACCTGCCCATTTTATCGTGGCTAGCCTGCATGGGTGGAACAACAGACTACAACACACAACTGTGTCCCCTTAACAGAGACGTGTTGTCATCCCTTCCTATGTGATTGTCTCTGATGAGAACAAATGCCCTGTTGCTGGTGGCTGACTGTGTATTGTAATCGTTTGTGACTGATGTAACCTGTGGTCCGTGATGTGTTGATGTAGTCCCTTTGGGTACGTCCTGTTATGAGCATGAGCTGCTTCCTGTCCTAGTGCACACTGCCGGGTTTCATCTTGTTCCTGTCATCCCTCCATTCCTGGCCGCCACCTCTCTTCCTCCACTCTCATGGACAGTGTCTTTCTTCTGTTTCCTTCCTTCATCTCTGTGAGCTACAAATCCCCTCTGTTGAATCTCCTGCCCCCTCACAGTGCAGGTTTCTGTCGGTCTCTTCACTGTACCCTGTGATCTGCCTACAGTCTGTCCTCTCTCCCTGACTTGATAATTGTGTTGTTCAGCAGATTGTAAATGTTTAAAGATTTTCTCATGCCTTCTCCTCTCCCAGATTCAGCATGCAGTGACTCCTCCAAATCAAAGGTAAGTGGCACCAAGTTTTCTGTCCATCTTTTAGCTCCTATTTTCTTTTTTTTGTTGCCATTTAACAGATGTTCTTATCCAGATTGATTAGCAATTGACCATTCRGTTTCAGAGCAGAATTTGAATTTATTTAACCAGGTAGGCCAGTTGAGAACAAGTTCTCATTTACAACTGCGACCTGGCCAAGATAAAGCAAAGCAGTGCGACAAAAACAACAACACAGTTACACATAAACAAACGTACAGTCAATAACACAATACAATGTAGAAGAGTAGGGAGGTAAGGCAATACTTAGGCCAAAGAGGTGAAATAATTACAATTTAGCATTAACACTGGAGTGATAGATGTGCAAGTCGACATACTGGGATGCAAAAGAGCAAGAGGATAAATGACAATATGGAGATGAGGTAGTTGGATGTGCTATTTACAGATTGGCTGTGTACAGGTACAGTGATTGGTAAGCTGTGCTGACAGCTGATGCTTAAAGTTAGAGGGAGATATAAGACTACAGCTTCAGTGATTTTTGCAATTCGTTCCAGTCATTGGCAGCAGAGAACTGGAAGGATAGGCGGCCAAAGGAAGTGTTGGCTTTGGGGATGACCAGTGAAATATACCTGCTGGAGCGCGTGCTACGGGTGGGTGTTGCTATGGTGACCAGTGAGCTGAGATAAGGCGGGGCTTTACCTAGCAAAGACTTATAGATGACCTGGAGCCAGTGGGTTTGGCGACGAATATGTAGTGAGGGCCAGCAAACGAGAGCATACACGTCGCAGTGGTGAYTAGTATATGGGGCTTTGGTGACAAAATGGATGGCACTGTGATAAACTACATCCAGTTTGCTGAGTGGAGTGTTGGAGGCTATTTTGTAAAGTCAAGTATCGGTAGGATAGTCAGTTTTACGAGGGTATGTTTGGCAGCATGAGTGAAGGAGGCGTTGTTGCGAAATAGGAAGCCGATTCTAGATTTCATTTTGTATTGGAGATGCTTAATGTGAGTCTGGAAGGAGAGTTTACAGTCTAACCAGACACCTAGGTATTTGTAGTTGTCCACATATTCTAAGTCAGAACCGTCCAGAGTAGTGATGCCAGTCGGGCGGGCAACAATCGGTTGAAGAGCATGCATTTAGTTTTACTAGCGTTTATAAGCAGTTGGAGGCCACTGAAGGAGTGTTATGGCATTGAAGCTCGTTTGGAGGTTTGATAACACAGTGTCCAAAGAAGGGCCAGATGTATACAGAATGGTGTCGTCTGCGTAGAGGTGGCTCAGAGAATCACCAGCAGCGACATCATTGATATATACAGAGAAGAGAGTCGGCCCGAGAATTGAACCCTGTGACACCCCCATAGAGACTGCCAGAGGCCCGGACAACAGGCCCTCCGATGTGACACACTGAACTCTATCTCAGAAGRAGTTGGTGAACCAGGCGWGGCAGTCATTTGAGGACCCAAGGCTATTGAGTCTGTCGATAAGAATACGGTGATTGACAGAGTCAAAAGCCTTGGCCAGGTCGATGAAGACGACTGCACAGTACTGTCTTTTATCGATGGCGGTTACTATATCGTTTAGGACGTTGAGCGTGGCTGAGGTGCACCCATGACCAGCTCGGAAACCAGATTGCATCYTGGAGAAGGTAGGGRGGGATTTGAAATMATCAGTGATCTGTTAACTTGGCTTTCGAAGATTTTAGAAAGGCAGGGCAGGATGGATATAGGTCTATAACTGTTTGGTCTAGAGTGTCTRCCCCTTTGAAGAGGGGGATGACCACGGCAGCTTTCCAATCTTTGGGGATCTCAGATGATATGAAAGAGAGGTTGAACAGGCTAGTAATGGAGGTTGCAACAGTTTAGGCTGATACTTTTAGAAAGAGAAAGTCCAGATTGTCTTGGTCAGCTGATTTGTAGGGATCCAGATTTTGCAGCTCTTTCAGAACATCAGCTGTCTGGATTTGGGTGGAGGAGAAGCGGGGGGGGGGGGTCTTGGGCAAATTGCTGCAGCGGGGCTGAGCTGTTGGCTGGGGTAGGAGTAGCCAGGTGGAAAGCATGGCCAGCCGTAGGAAAATGCTTCTTGAAATTATCGTAGATTTATCGGTGGTGACAGTGTTTCCTAGCCTCAGTTCCATGGTCACCTGGGAGGAGGTGGTCTTATTCTCCATGGACTTTAGTGTCCCAAAACCTTTTGGGAATTAGTCCTGCAGGATGCAAATTTCTGTTAGGAAAGCTAAGGCTAGCTTTTCCAAACTGACTGTGTATATTGGTTCCTGACTTTCCTGAAAAGTTGCATATTGCGGGGGCTATTCAATGCTAATGCAGAACTCCACAGGATGTTTTTGTGCTGGTCAAGTCTGGGGTGAACCAAGGACTATATCTGTTCTTAGTTCAACATTTTTTGAATGGCGAATGCTTATTTAAGATGCGAGGAAAGCACTTTTTAAAGAGCAACCAGGCACCCTCAACTGACGGGATGAGGTCAATATCCTTCCAGGGTACCCGGGCCAGGTCGATTAGAAAGGCCTGCTAGCTGAAGTGTTTAAGGGAGRGTTTGACAGTGATGAGGGGTGGTCGTTTGACCACGGTCCCATCGCGCACGCAGGCAATGAGGCAGTGATCACTGAGATCCTGGTTGAAGACAGCAGYGGTGTATTTAGAGGGCAAGTTGGTCATGATSATATCTAAGAGGMWGCCCATGGTTACGGATTTAGGGTTGTACCTGGTAGGTTCCTTAATAATTTGTGTGAGATTGAGGGTATCTAYCTTAGATTGTTGGYTGGCCGGGGTGTTAAGCATATCCCAGTTTAGGTCACCTAYCAGTACGAGCTCTGAAGATAGATGGGAYGCAATCAATTCACATATGGTGCCCAGAGCACAGCTGGGGGCTGAAGGGGGTCTATAACAAGCGGCAACYGTGAGAGACTTGTTTCTGGAAAGGTGGATTTTTTAAAAGTAGACGTTAGTGATTGGTGTGTGTGACTGACGTCCTGGTGTTTTGTCCCAGCAGGGCTTGTGGGGCTCTGGGAAGGACCAGTGTAGCAGGGAGATGCTTCGCTCCTCCTTCTTTGTCAGCCGCAAGCGTAAYAAGCCCAAGGACAAGGCTCAGCCCAGCAGCTCTGACGACGACCTGGACGCCGTGTTTGCTAAGAAGGAGCAGCCAGAACAGCAGAGCCTGWGCCACCAGGACCTCCACCCAGCCTGGTCCCCAGACAGCCAGACAGATGTGGAGAGGGAGGCCAACGAGAGAGGGGAACAGCCAGGGGACAGGGTCCAAACCAACGGGGAAGAGTCCCGTTCAGACGGCCTCATGTCTCAGCCCTCTCCATCCCCCTCTCCCAAACACACCCCCTCCCCCTGCCTCCGTACCTCCTCCACGCGCTCCCCCTACACCTCCCAGTCCCCCCACCTCGGCCACCGCAGGCAGGTGGCCCACCAGTCATCTCTGTCTGACCCACCCTCCAACTACGATGAGGTCTCAGACCTGGGCACCATGAACAGCACCAGCTCTCAGGTGTCTGTGACGGGACACAGGGTGAGGCATGGTAGGACAGGGMCCCTGGGACCAGAAACTGGGGCCAGTGGCTTGGGGGCCGAGGTCAGCTCCATCACCTCAGATTATTCCACCACCTCCTCCATGACCTTCCTCACCGGGGCCGAGCTGAGCACGCTCTGTCCAGAGGTACACTCGGTGGCCGAGAGCAGGGGAGGAGATGACGCTGATGATGAGCGTAGTGAGCTGATTAGTGAGGGCCGGCCCATGGAGACGGACAGCGAGAGCGACCTATCGGTGTTTATTGGGAGCGTGAAGGAGACCCGGCCGGGGAAAGATTTCTGCCAATCAGACGTGCCGGTTGCGCCCAGGCCCCTCCCCTCCCACAGACTCATCGAGTGTGATACTCTCTCCAGGAAGAAATCTGCTGCGCGTCAGAAGACTGACAGCGATTCCTCGTTGGACGGAGGGCAGAGCGACAAGGATTCCAATAGGCTGTCTCGCGTTCTGGGGGTGTTTAAGGGGCGTTCCACCAGCAGCCTTAGCTCCTCCTCCCGCAGCGAGTCAGAGAAGGGAATTGAGCCTGCATGGCGTCTCAAGATCACAGACCGGCTGAAGTTCCGTCTGCGGACGTCCGTAGACGACATGTTCGGGGTGGGCACCCAGCAGAGCCGCTCTCCAGAGGGACGCAGGGACAAGAAGAAGAACATCAGACGCAGACACACCATGGGAGGCCAGAGGGACTTTGCTGAGTTGTCTGTGATGGGGGACTGGCAGGGGGGGATGGGCGGGGGCTCGCGGGCAGAGCTGTCGGCCGTGGACCGGCTGAAGCCCAAGTGTTCTTCCCAAGACTTCTCCATCCGGGAGTGGATTGCCCGCGAGCGCCACCGCACCTCCAATCCCGAGGTAAGCCTGGACTTCTCTGAACACCAGGGGGCACTGCTCCTCCTACGCAACCCCGACCCCCAGAACTCCAACCACCAGGCCCAGGAGGCCCCGTCGTCGTCACTCTCAGACCCCCTCTCACTACGCCCAGCTCCAGCTGAGCTGCTGAACGGAGACACAGGTCCCCAGAGTAAAAGCCTGAATCTGTCGGCCACCGCACACCCACACAAACTCTCTGGTGCTCAGGTGGTCCAGTCTCGCTTCTACCAGTACCTGTGAGAGGTGATGTCTGTCTGTCTTTCTGTCTGTGAGATGTGTATGTGTTTGAGAGTCTGTGAGTGATGTTTGTWAATGACCAGTGAGCATGTACAGGTACTGTGAAGTGACGTTAGTGTGTTTACTCAGTCTGTTTGGTGGTGTGTGTTTGTACGCTTAAAATAATAAGGGTTACTGCACAGGGGTGGTTTATCTGACTGACACAACAAGGCATGGAACAAAACATTCAATTCATGTTGATACATTTTCTCCTTTTTTATGACAAATGACAGACTTTGGGATGGGCGTTGGGGTAGAGAAATCCTCACTCCTAACAGAAATCCCTGTTATGCTGAAGATTGCGACTCGAGGGCCTCTTGCTCATGGATGAATTGATGAGTCCGAAAGTTGATTGGTGTAAGGAAGTGTAAACATGGCTGGTGTTTCAAGTTAAAGATTGTGAAAATACAGTAACTGACTTGTAGGAGGCAGATTTGTTTTAAAGTATTGCAGAGGGTCTCGTGTGGTTAAAAGTGAGTCCTTCAGTAACCAAATTTTAAGAATGTACGACGTGCTTGCTGTAATACTAACTAAAGCTTTAGTTGCTTGTTCATATTTTAAATTGTACAGATTCCCCTTCCTCTCTACTTGAAGTGTTTTTATTTTCGGGATAGCCTGTGTTTTGGACTGCCGTCGAGTGACCTCTTTCAAGGTGCATTGTGACAAGACACTGGACTAACGACGTCATGAAAATACAAAATAACTGTTTTTATTCCACCCTTTTAAGAAAAAAGCAGTGAACTACTTCCCTCTAATTCAATATGCTGTGTGCTTGTGGTTTCATGCTTTGGTCAATTAAGGGCATCAGATGGGGGGGGGTCAAGAGGGAGAAGAATATGAATAATCAAATCAGAAATCATGTTTCTTTCGCAATAGGAAGTGCCTCATAATGAAATGTAAAGGGTGCCAAATCGTCTTTGTTGAGATGCATAAAGATTTGACTGTGAATGATATTATCGTGGACTCACACTGTCATTCTACAGGTTCTATCTTAAACAGAGGAAGGCCGAGCTTCCATTCCCTAGGCATTCCACTCTGCTCTTCACCTTTTTTATACTTTTGTTTTTTCATTTCCTTTTTTTTCATTTTGGATTAACAGAACTTGAATTTAAAATATTTCTGTATAAAATAAGTACCATGTGTATATAAATGCCATGTTTTAGCTGCCTTTGTTTCATTTCCAGATGTTTTTTTCTAAGTAAAAAGTACAGTATTGAGATGTTGCTGATGGTAGGGTGGGTGTTAGATTACAGACTTGTGATAGTCCAGTGGTTCTCTGGGGAGCGATGAGAGATTCCTCCCTGCATGTGAAAAGGCTTCATTGAGCTGCTGGACTGTTTGTATCATTATGGCATGTTCTCTCTGAGTGGAGGGGCATGGGCTCCTAAACACTGGAAATAAATCTTATCAATGGCTAAAAGCATATGGCTGGTGTTTTTACAATCTACTGCARTACCTTCCCTGGTTAGTTCCTGCTAAATAGTTATAGAATAATARTATCATGCCCTAATGTCTACCTCAACTCCTACCACACACAAGCAACATCAGTTATGGTAAACTTCCTTCTTTAGCTGGGCAGTGTCCAATGAAAACAAAGCCACCAAGAACAAAATGTACCCAAGTAAATTTGAAAATGCTTTATGTACAAGTCACACACACACACAGTTCTAGTTAGACTTTTTTCAACATTTTGTAAAACAGCTGACAACTAACAGAAGTGAGGTCATGGGGACAGACGGTCAAGCCACTGAACACTTCATTTAAATGAGCTGACAGAGAACCAAACATTAACTCTCTAAAACCTACACTGAATATGCCTCATGATCCTTTTGATGTAGTTACAACAGCCAGAACTGTCAGGTTTGTGCCTATTATACAAGAATAATAGTACACTTTTATAATGGGAGTTATAAAATCGCATTACATTTTCAACCATATGGACTGGTCTGAGCAATGATTCAACTCAAGTAAATTATGTCCAATGTCCAAATCTTTCTTAGATGAAAAATGAAATGTTAGTCCTTGACATGAATATGTCTACCCCCAGTAGTAAGGCACAGTGACTAAGCACTCGACTCAATCAGTAGCACTGAAGAACCTGCACTACAGTCATTTTAAAGCAATGTTCCCACATTCAGAAGTTGCACTTTAGCACAGATCTTCAGCGCTACGGATTGAATTGTGCCCTTCCATAACACTAGAGCGCCTCTCCAAATGACAGGAGTGAAAAAATGTATTACTTTAACTTTGTACCCTCACTCATTTGGAAAGGAAATSATGGGCCGATGTGACCACCATACATTAACTCAAAGCCACATTACTTACTGAAATTGAACATTACCAATAGCAATTAAGAGAAATAAGTTGTTCTGTGTGCTGCTGTTTTAACATCAGAATCATGGACACAAACTCTGGTGGAGTCAACAACAGGTAGCTCTTCCATGTTTACTGCAATGAAAATAACCCTTGATGTTCGTTGCCCACTATATATTTACTTGTGTGTGTGGTGGGAGAGGAAATGCATCCCTCAATAGATGCCGGTTGGAGTGGTGGTTCACTACTTTAGCTGTCCACAAGGGGGGATWCTAGAGGGTTCTTCAGTGACCAGATTATTGGTCCCCAAAAAATAACTTGTTCACTGCTAAGACATTTTTATTTTATTTACCAAAGTCAACATCCATGATGGAGATGTCTTGCTGGCCAGTCCAGTTGTCAGCCAACCAAAAGTGATGAATAAAGATGAAGAGCGAGGTGTGAGGTCCTTGGTACATGCAGGTACTGTGCTCTAAAGAGGAGCCCAAATTATACAGAGGGTGGAGTAGGTTGGCCTGCTCCTAGATCTGGCTTGCCAATGCCAACTCTAAATGAGCATTGTCACAGCTGACCATCAGAGTTGGCAAGACAGCACAAACAGATCTGGGCCAGGCTAGGGGTGAGGGAAATGAGTTGAGAAGGATTTGTTGCATATTGTGCTGTGGTAGCTGGAGTGTTAACCACGTGTCAGCTGGTTTAAACATCTCCCTCATCCTRCTTGTCCTTCTTGTCCTCGCTRGGTAAGTCCGGCAGTCGGAAACACTCCTCAAAGAAGTTAACTAGTGATTGGCTCAGGTGTTGCCGTGTGCCATCGCTATGCAGGAAGTGTCCCTCATCTGGGTAGATCTACAGTACAGAGACATTACAAAATAAAAGGCATGTAGGTAGGTAGGTAACAATATTTGACACACTGCTCATAATGCCTTCATAACAATGTCCTAAACATGTTGTCAAGCTTACCTGTAGAGAGTAATTTGCCTTCTCATTGATTAAATGGTTGATGAATTTTGCAGAGTGCTGGAAATGGACTTTCTCTTTAGGGAAGGAGAGAGGGTAACATGACATGTAAGATGCGTATATTCAGTCACAGTACTTCAACATTCAGCCTCAAAGTTAATCAGTTAATAAGACTGCTTTGACAGTAACTTAGCCAATGCCCAAATAGGAGTTGGCAAGACAGCACAAACCSATAGATCTAGGAAAGGCTAACTGATCGATAGTAATGACTGTACCATCAGCAGTTGGATGGATGATCATGTACTTCCTGTCCATTAGGTGAGCTGCCCGGTGTGCTAAACTTGCCACCTGAAGGAAAGAGGACAGCGAACAGCAGCATGAAATACAAATTATTTGACATCTTGTCTGACTAGCGGATAAAGTGTACGAAGTGATGAATCTTTACCGAGTATACTCGAGAGTCTGTCTTTGGTGATCCAAGGTATCTCTCTGAAAATGCTGAAGCTGGTGTATAAAGAAGGAACACATAATAGCATGTTATAAGGCACTGTTCAAACTAAAATACATTGTTTGTAGTGAGAAATTATTCATGCGGCAAGAAATGTTGCAAAAGCAAATCATTACCATACAACTTGAAATCTGTGATGGGCGAGACGGCTGCTCCACATTTAAGCAGGGARTCTTCAGAACTTAAAAGCAGGGTGGCTAAATATCCTCCATAAACCTATATAGACAGATAAGGTACAGTTAGTGAGGGACACTTAATAGTATCGTGTTTTTGAACAAACAGTATAGAAATACATTGTTGCCATATCAAGGCTAGAGCCTTCACATACACCACWCCAAAGACAAACTGCATACAAATTCTAACTTTCTATAGACAAATGAGGACTTCCAAACTGAAACCTGATTGAAATATTTATGTTGTTGCTAGGCTGTCGTGTGTAGTTGCTCTCGTAGTTATGAATCGGGAGTGACCCTATTCCTTTTATAGTGCAACATAGAGCAGAAGCTCACCTCATCATATCTAAACTTAGCAAAAAAAGAAACGTCCTCTCACTGTCAACTGCGTTTATTTTCAGCAAACTTAACATGTGTAAATATTTGTATGAACATAACACGATTCAACAAATGAGACATACATTGAACAAGATCCACAGACATGTGACTAACAGAAATGGAATAATGTGTCCCTGAACAAAGGGGGGTCAAAATCAAAGTAACAGTCAGTATCTGGTGTGGCCACCAGCTGCATTAAGTACCGCAGTGCATCTCCTCCTCATGGACTGCACCAGATTTGCCAGTTCTTGCTGTAAGATGTTACCCCACTCTTCCACCAAGTTCCCAGACATTTCTGGGGGGAATGGCCCTAGCCCTCACCCTCCGATCCAACACGTCCCAGACGTGCTCAATGGGATTGAGATCCAGGCTCTTCGCTGGCCATAGCAGAACACTGACATTCCTGTCTTGCAGGAAATCACGCACAGAACGAGCAGTTTGGCTGGTGGCATTGTCATGCTGGAGGGTCATGTCAGGATGAGCCTGCAGGAAGTGTACCACATGAGGGAGGAGGATGTCTTCCCTGTAACGCACAGTGTTGAGATTGCCTGCAATGACAACAAGCTCAGTCCAATGATGCTGTGACACACCGCCCCAGACCATGATGGACCCTACACCTCCAAATCGATCCCGCTCCAGAGTACAGGCCTCAGTGTAACGCTCATTCCATTGACGATAAACGCGAATCTGACCACCCCTGTTGAGACAAAACCGCGACTCGTCAGTGAAGAGCACTTTTTGCCAGTCCTGTCTGGTCCAGCGACGGTGGGTTTGTGCCCATAGGCGACGTTGTTTCCGATGATGTCTGGTGGGAACCTGCCTTACAACAGGCCTACAAGCCCTCAGTCCAGCCTCTCAGCCTAACGAGGACAGTCTGAGCACTGATGGAGGGATTATGCGTTCCTGGTGTAACTCGGGCAGTTGTTGTTGCCATCCTGTACCTGTCCCGCAGGTGTGATGTTCGGATGTACCGATCCTGTGCAGGTGTTGTTACACGGGGTCTGCCACTGCGAGGATGATCAGCTGTCTGTCTGTCTCCCTGTAGCGCTGTCTTAGGCGTCTCACAGTACGGACATTGCAATTTATTGCCCTGGCCACATCTGCAGTCCTCATGCCTCCTTGCAGCATGTCTAAGGCACGATCACGCAGATGAGCAGGGACCCTGGGCATCTTTCTTTTAGTGTTTTTCAGAGTCAGAAGAAAGGCCTCTTTAGTGTCCTAAGTTTTCATAAATGCGACCTTAATTGCCTACCGTCTGTAAGCGGTTTGTGTCTTAACGACCGTTCCACAGGTGCATGTTCATTAATTGTTTATGGTTCATTGAACAAGCATGGAAAACAGTGTTTAAACCCTTTACAATGAAGATCTGTGAAGTTATTTGGATTTTTACGAATTATCTTTGAAKGACAGGGTCCTGAAAAAGGGACGTTTCTTTTTTTGCTGAGTTTAGATATGTGGGAGTGAGCTTCTGCTCTATGTTCCAGACAGAGTAAAACCCTCGCCCACTCTTTCTTCAGCTCAGATACAGTACTTGAATTGACAAGAAGAGGAAGAAAGGGAACTGAATAACTTTTTTTTACATGGCTTGAATAAGTAGCTAGCTTCTTTTCTTCAAGCATTGATTCTCCCTACCTTTCCATATACTCCAATTCGACTTTTGTCGATGTACATTTCTTTCGATATCAGTCTAGAATAAAGAAGAATAAACAATCAATGCTTTGTTGGTATTAGATTTCCAACAACCCAGTAYCGTGCTATAATGAAAAATTGTATCATAGTTTTTCCCACTGTAATTAAACTGTACCTGCAAATAGCAACTGTAAGATGTGGTAACATGGTGTTAGCATATAAAGAGGGAGCAATTATTTGAATTCTCAAAGAAGATTATACTGTGTCCAGGTGTGTCTCTCCCTCCTTCTCACCTGAGGGCCTCCATCTGGTCCCTCTCCTCGATCACGCCCAGTTTCCTCCTGATGCGGTGGAGGAGGTTGGTGCCCTGGAACCCGGACCCGTGGCCGTCAAAGCGGATCACAATGGTGCTATAACTGCTCACCAGCACCGTGGCCCAGTCCACACGGAACTGCTCTGTCACCATCTGTCCACCAGGTGTTCCGTCCCTGGGGGAAACAGAGGACAGGCAGAACCAATGATCCATTATAGCTCTCTGTGATGGTCCAAAGTCATGAGTCCAATGTCAAAACAGAATATGCTATAATTCTAATATAATCTCTACTGGGGTTTGTATGATATTTTTTATCTAGAATAACATAGTAATTGTATTGTGTGTGTGCGGGGGTAGTTGTTGCCATACTTACACTAGTAGCAGGAGGGGGTAGTGAGCTGTGTCTATGAAACCAGCTGGCTTCAGAATCTGCATCGTCAGAGCTGCAAGAAACAAGACTAAATMAAATGTGGTTCTTCTTAAATTATCATATCAAATCTCATAACTAATGCCATTGTTAGAGTGCAGCCCAGTAGTGCATATCAGCATTTATGAAGACATTATACAAAGGGTGAGTCTAATCCTGAATGCTGTGTCATGACTGTCCTGTGAGGATTCAAATAGGTCAGATCAGCTTCTAGTATCTAGAAAAGTGAATTTAAGTGGGACCATTCTACTACTCTTCTCAAATCACTGTTGTATGCTACTCTCATCCCCCAATGGGAACCATCGACACGGCTGGCTAGCCTATCTTCAAAGAGGCAGTTTCAGGAGCGAATGGAAGGTTTSTGTGATTACTGTGAGAGTACAGTAGCAAGAAAATGTGTGGACTCTGGAATTACCTGGATTTCTGCATACATTGGTCATAAAATTTGATCTGATCTTCATCTAAGTCACAACAATAGACAAACACAGTCTGCTTAAACTAATAACACACAAACAATTAGACGTTTTCATGTCTRTATTGAACACACTGTGTAAACATTCACAGCGCAGGGTGGAAAAAGTATGTGAACCCATGGATTTATAACTGGTTGACCCTCCTTTGGCAGCAATAACCTAAAAAAAAATGTTTTTCTGTAGTTGCCGATCAGAGCTGCACATTGGTCAGGAGGAATTTTGGACAATTCCTCTTTACAAAACTGTTTCAGTTCAGCAATATTCTTGGGGTGTCTGGTGTGAACCGCTCTCAAGGTCATGCCACAGCATCTCAAATCGGGTTTAGTTCAGGACTCTAACTGGGCCACTCCAGAAGGCGTATTTTCTTCCATTCTTTTGTTGATTTACTTCTGTGTTTTGGGTTGTTGTCCTGTTGCATCACCCAACTTCTGTTGAGCTTCAATTGGCGGAGAGAGAGTCTTACATTCTCCTGCAAAATGTCTTGATAAATTTGGGAATTCATTTTTCGGTCGATGATAGCAAGCTTTCCAGGCACTGAGGCAGCAAAGCAGCCCCAAACCAGGATGCCTCCTCCACCATACTTTACAGTTGGGATGAGGTTTTGATGTTGGTGTGCTGTGCTGTGCCTTTTTTCTCCACACAAAGTGTTGTGTGTTCCTTCCAAACAACTCAACTTTAGTTTAATCTGTCCACAGAATATTTTGCCAGTAGCTCTGTGGAACATCCAGGTGCTCTTTCGCGAACTTCAGACGTGCAGCAATGGGMTTTTTTGGACAGCAGTGGCTTCTTCCGTGGTWWCCTCCCATGWACATCATTCTTGTTTAGTGTTTTACGTATCGTAGACTCGTCAACAGAGATGTTAGCATGTTCCAGAGATTTCTGTAAGTCTTTAGCTGACAGTAGGATTCTTCTTAACCTCATTGAGCATTCTGSGCTGTGCTCTTGCAGTCATCATTGTAGAACGGCCACTCCTAGGGAGAGTAGCAACAGTGCTGAACGTTCTCCATTTTATAGACAATTTGTCTTACCGTGGACTGATGAACATCAAGGCTTTTAGAGATACTTGTGTAACCCTTTCCAGCTTTATGCAAGTCAACATTTCTTCTGAGATCTCTTTT
>NC_036871.1:24152203-24153545 GCF_002910315.2 Salvelinus sp. IW2-2015
TCACAGTAAAGGAGAAAGTGCATCTCTGTTTCTACCTCCCCTGTCGTGCAGTGACCACGTACACACTCCTCTTTGGGTAGCCATGTTTTTTTTATGTCTGCAAGTTTCTATTGCCAATTGGTGGTCACTCAGCCTGTACTTGGTAAGGATCTGTCTCTGCTTCGTATCTCTGACAGAGTAGAGATAATCAGCCAGTTCATATTCTCTGTTTAGSGTCAGATAGCATTTTAGTCGGCTATGGGATTTTGTTTAGTTTTTCCAATGTTGTAAATATGAGTCCTTTGATTGGTTCATGATTTTGTTTATTGGAATTCTTTTGAAGCAGTGCTGGTGTCAGCTTGGTTGGTTAGGTCCAACACCAGCTGACTGAGAGGGCTCGCTTCTGGGCTCAGCTCTTGGGTTTGAAGTGCTTTAAATTGCAGACTTGAATTTGGACATGAATTGAGATGTAGGCAAAATTTTAATGATCTTTTCTGTATTTTTATTACCACTGGAAAACGGCCCAATTCTGCCCTACATGCATTAGTTGGTGTATTTCTCTGGACTTTTCCGACAGAATTCTGCATGTAGGGCTTCAATTGGATGTTTGTCCCACATATTAAAGTCCAGTTTGAGTGGCCCCCAAACCTCACTTCCGTAAAGAGCAATTGGTAGGATTACACTGTCAAATATTTTGGTCCAAATTCTAATTGGGATGTTGATATTGAAAAATTTCATTTTTATTGCATATAATGCTCTTCAGGCTTTTTCTTTGAGTGCATTCACTGCCATATTAAAGTTTCCCTATGCAGATATGGTCAGACCAAGGTATGCGTAATTTTTTSTGTGTTCAATTWTGGTGGTGTTCAGGGTGAATTTATATTTGTGTTTCTGACATCTGTTTTTTGGGGGGYAAATCATGATTTTTGTTTTTTAAATTTTATTTACTGCCAGGGCCCAATTATGGCAATATTGCTCTAGAATATTAAGGTTCTGTTGAAGACCTTCTTTGGTTGGTGATAGAAGTACCAAATCATCAGCATATAGCAGGTATTTTACCTCTGTGTGAGTCCTGGGGCTGGAGAATGGTCCAACATGTCTGCTAATTCATTGATATAAATGTTGAAAAGATTTGGACTCAAACTGCAGCCTTGTCTCACACCTCGACYTTGTGAAAGGAATTGTGTTCTTTGGTTTTTGTTTTATTTTTTTTTGCACACTTGTTTTTTGTGTACATACATTTTATTAAGTCATACACCTTACCACCAAGCCCACTTTGGAGAATTTTGTAGAATAGCCCTTCGTGCCAAATAGAATCGAATGCTTTTTAAAAAGTCAATAAAGCAAGCAAAGATTTTGCCCT
>NC_036871.1:24153570-24166546 GCF_002910315.2 Salvelinus sp. IW2-2015
ATTCTTACTGTTGGTAGGTTAAAACATACTAGTTCATGCTTTAACATGCTTTGTAAGTAGGAATACCTGCAAGTATCAAATACTTGTTCTCCCCACTGTATATGTGTTTTTATTCTTTTTTTTGAATCTGCTGAGGACTTGGGTAAAGTCATTTTCTCTGATGAATCCCCTTACCGATATTGTTTGGGGTATCCGGAAAAAAGCTTGTCCGGTGAAGACAAGGTGAGCGCTACCATCAGTTCTGTGTCATGCCAACAGTAAAGCATCCTGAGAACATTCATGTGTGGGGTGTTTCTCAGCCAAGGGAGTGGCCTCACTCACAATTTTGCCTAAGAACACAAACATGAATAAAGAATGTACCAACACATCCTCCGAGAGCAACTTCTTCCAACCATCCAGGAACAGTTTGGTGGCGAAACAATGCCTTTTCCAGCATGATGGAGCACCTTGCCATAAGGGCAAAAGTGATAACTAAGTGGTCGAGGAACAAAATATCTATATTTTGGGTCCAATGCCAGGAAACTCCCCAGACCTTAATCCCATTGAGAACTTGTGGTCAATCCTCAAGGCGGGTGGACAAACAAAACCCCCACAATTCTGACAAACTGACAAGCATTGATTATGCAAAGGAATGGGCTGCCATCAGTCAGGATGTGGCCCAGAAGTTAATTGACAGCATGCCAGGGCGGATTGCAGAGGTCTTGAAAAAGAAGGGTCAACACTGCAAATATTGACTCTTTGCATCAACTTCATGTAATTGTCAATAAAAGCCTTTGACACTTATGAAATGCTTGTAATTATACTTCAGTATTCCATAGTAACATCTGACAAAAATATCTAAAGACACTGAGGCAGAGTTTCAAAGTATTCATAGCGTATCTCTGGGTTATTTTGCTGCTTATGTTTTTCATTTGACATTTGTCTTAGATGTTTTCTAATTGTTTTACATTCGTTATCAAAAAAAAACATTTTAAAAAGGTTTTGAGTTTTCTTTCTGATGTTGTATTTCTTTGGGTTTCTCAGGTTTGCTTTTGATCCTCTTTTTTTAACATTCAATGGATGTTTCTAGGAGCCGAATTGACATCTTATTTATTGTTGAGTTATTGAAGACCTGTATAGAGTTGATTTCATTTGAGTTTGTTTCATTTAATTTCTCTGCACTGTTTGAATCCTATCTGTACGATTTGTACATTTTGTTGGGCTGTTATTTTGAGTGAGTATTGCTGGTAAAAACAAATCAGAAACACTTTGATCTGACAATGGTGTCTGTGGTCTGACAGTGACACTAATGGAGGAGGGGTCCATGTCAGTGATGTCATGCCGCTCTCTCTTTCTCTCTCTCTCTCTCTCGCACTCTGCCTCTCTCTCTGCCTCTCTCTCTGCCGCTCTCTCTGCCTCCCTCCTGCTCTCTTTCGCTGCCTCTCCCTCGATCTCTCTATAGTTGGAGGGATTCTGTTCATTTTTGCCAATGGCCGTTTGTTCTCAGCTGTGTGTGCGCGTTCGTGCTGGGGGTGAGAGTTGTTATTTTACCTTGCTTTAACAATGGGTATGGATTTTTTTTGTTCGAAGTTCCCAATTCTGAATAACAAGTTACACAATCACTCTATTCTGTTATTGCATTTAATGACTGGCCTCTAAAGTTCCAATATGGCTGTTCTTGCAAAGCTGACTCTGCAGTAGCATACTTGCTGCTTTCTCACCAGTTAGTTGGATCAAAATGGAACTTAACTCACAATGTGTCTTTAAAATAGTCTTGGCCTTTCGTGCGGTGTGCACAACTGAGGTCAAGAACATACAATCTATGAATAAATGGGTCTACACCGAGGTCATGACATAACATTATTACCTATCCTTCCTGTGTCTGTCTGACTCTCCTTTCTTGTAACGTTACCATTTCTTTCAAGCCTATATCCCCACAGCATAATGCTGCCGCCACCGTGCTTCACTGTTGGGATGGTGTTCTTCGGGGTGATGAGAGGTATTTTGCGCCAGACATAGCGTTTTTAAATGGCCAAAAATCTCAATTTTAGTTTCATCTGACCAGAGTACCTCTCTCCATATGTTTCGGGAGTCCCCTACATGCCTTTTTGCGAACACCAAAACGCCTTTGTTATTTTCTTCTGGCCACTTTTCCGTAAAGCCCAGCTCTGTGGAGTGTCCGGCTTAAAGTTTCCTTATGGACAGATACCCAATTGCCGCTTCAGGGTTTATCTTTGGTCTCTTTGTTGCCTCTCTGATTAATGCCCTCCTTGCCTGGTCTTGTGAGTTTTTGTGGGCGGCTCTCTCTTGGCAGGTTTGTTGTGGGGCCATATTCTTTCTAATTTTTTTTAATAATGGATTTAATGGTGCTCCGTGGGATGTTCAAAGTTTCAGATATTTTTTTATAACCCAACCCTGATCTGTTTCTTCTCCACAACTTTGTACCTGACCTGTTTGGAGAGCTCCTTGGTGTTCATGGTGCAGCTTGCTTGGTGGTACAGACTCTGGGGTCTTTCAGAACAGGTGGTGTGTGTGTGTGTGATATATATATATATATATACTGAGATCATGTGACAGACCATGTGACACTTAGATTGCACACAGGTGGATCTTTTTAACTAATTTATGTGACTTCTGAAGGTAATTGGTTGCACCAGATCTTATTTATGGGCTTCATTGGCAAAGGGGGTGTATATACAGTGGGAGAACAGGTATTTGATACACTGCCGATTTTGCAGGTTTTCCTACTTACAAAGCAATGTAGAGTCTGTAATTTTTATCATAGGTACACTTCAACTGTGAGAGACGGAATCTAAAACAAAAGTCCAGAAAATCACATTGTATGATTTTTAAGTAATTATTAGCATTTTATTGCATGACATAAGTATTTGATACATCAGAAAAAGCAGAACTTAATATTTGGTACAGAAACCTTTGTTTGCAATTACAGAGATCATACGTTTCCTTCTTGACCAGGTTTGCACACACTGCAGCAGGGTTTTTGGCCCACTCCTCCATACAGACCTTCTCCAGATCCTTCAGGTTTCGGGGCTGTCGCTGGGCAATACAGACTTTCAGCTCCCTCCAAAGATTTTCTATTGGGTTCAGGTCTGGAGACTGGCTAGGCCACTCCAGGACCTTGAGATGCTTCTTACGGAGCCACTCCTTAGTTGCCCTGGCTGTGTGTTTCGGGTCGTTGTCATGCTGGAAGACCCAGCCACGACCCACTTCAATGCTCTTACTGAGGGAAGGAGGTTGTTGGCCAGATCTCGCGATACATGACCCCATCCATCCTCCCCTCAATACGGTGCAGTCATCCTGTCCCCTTTGCAGAAAAGTATCCCCAAAGAATGATGTTTCCACCTCCATGCTTCACGGTTGGGATGGTGTTCTTGGGTTGTACTCATCCTTCTTCTTCCTCCAAACACGGCGAGTGGAGTTTAGACCAAAAAGCTCTATTTTGTCTCATCAGACCACATGACCTTCTCCCATTCCTCCCCTGGATCATCCAGATGGTCATTGCAAACTTCAGATGGGCCTGGACATGCGCTGGCTTGAGCAGGGGACCTTGCTGTGCGCTGCAGGATTTTAATCCATGACACAGCGTATGTGTTACTAATGGTTTTTTGAACTGTGTAGTGCTCTGCTCTCTTTAGGTCATTGACCAGGTCCTGCCATGTAGTTCTGGGCTGATCCCTCATCCCACCTCATGATCCCTCATCCCACCTTCCTCATGATCATTGATGCCCACGAGGTGAGATCTTGCATGGAGCCCCAGACCGAGGGTGATTGACCGTCATCTTTCAAACTTCTTCCTTTTCTAATAATTGGCCAACAGTTGTTGCCTTCTCACCAAGCTGCTGACTATTGTCCTGTAGCCCATCCCAGCCTTGTGCAGGTCTACAATTTTTATCCCTGATGTCCTTACACAGCTCTCTGGTCTTGGCCATTGTGGAGAGGTTTGAGTCTTATTGATTGAGTGTGTGGACAAGTGTATATTTATACAGGTAACGAGTTCAAACAGGTGCAGTTAATACGAGTAATGAGTGGAGAACAGGAGGTGCTTAAAAGAAAAAACTAACAGGTCTGTGAGAGCCAGAATTCTACTAGTTGGTAGGTAGATAAAAAACTTATGTCATGCTTTACATGCTTTGTAAGTAGGAATACCTGCAAGTATCAAAATTGTTCTCCCCACTGTATATGTGTTTTTATTCTTTTTTTGAATCTGCTGAGGACTTGGGTAAAGTCATTTTCTCTGATGAATCCCTTACCGATTGTTTGGGGATCCGGAAAAAGCTTGTCCGGTGAAGACAAGGTGAGCGCTACCAAGTAGTCTGTGTCATGCCAACAGTAAAGCATCCTGAGAACATTCATGTTGTGGGTTGTTTCTCAGCCAAGGGAGTGGCCTCACTCACAATTTTGCCTAAGAACACAACACATGAATAAAGAATGGTACCAACACATCCTCCGAGAGCAACTTCTTCCAACCATCCAGGAACAGTTTGGTGGCGAACAATGCCTTCCAGCATGATGGAGCACCTTGCCATAAGGCAAAAGTGATAACTAAGTGGCTCGAGGAACAAAATATCTATATTTTGGGTCCAATGCCAGGAAACTCCCCAGACCTATATCCCATTGAGAACTTGTGGTCAATCCTCAAGGCGGGTGGACAAACAAAACCCACAAAATCTGACAAACTGACAAGCATTGAATTAGCAAGAATGGGCTGCCATCAGTCAGGATGTGGCCCAGAAGTTAATTGACAGCATGCCAGGGCGGATTGCAGGAGTCTTGAAAAAGAAGGGTCAACACTGCAAATATTGACTCTTTGCATCAACTTCATGTAATTGTCAATAAAAGCCTTTGACACTTATGAAATGCTTGTAATTATACTTCAGATTCATCATAGTAACATCTGGACAAAATGAATAATCTAACAGACACGGCAGGAAGTAATTAGCGTAAAGTGAAAGATAGTTCATACGCGGTATCCTACCTGGGAGTAATTTTTGCGTGCTTGATGATTTTGCAGGTTAGCCTTCAAAATAAAAGTATGGCATAATTCTACTATTTGTATTCATTTGCATTACTGTCAATGACAAACCTTTTATTTTGAAGGCAAACCTCAAATTCCGCTATTGTGCCTGATCCTTATTGTGTCTAGCTTCACAACACATAACTCGATGCGGTTGAGCCTCACTCGCCAGATGAAGCTAGCTGGCTGTTTATAACGTTAGCTTTGGGCAACAGGGTTAAGTAGCTGGCTAGCTATTTATTTTCATGAACTGAAGTTCAATTTCAATAGGCGAACAACAAGTGGCAACCTAGCTAATACTTACTCACAAGAATTCCTAAATCATCGCTAAGAATAATGAAAATGACTGCAGGTTCTACTGGTCATTGTTTTCAGGCTAGTTGTATTGGTGCTAGCTAGGTGCCAAGCTAAAACTAGCTACCCCAGAAGTTGCGGTCGAACAAATTATGCTTTATTATTGTAAACACATCGTTCGTGGCCGGTGTTTGCTTGTTTGCAGACTTTTTTGTTCAGCTTTGACAGTGCTATTGTATCTTTTATGACACGCAAAGACCCAAACGGCATTCCATAGTATGTATGTCGTGAAGCTAATAGCAGTGATGCTAATACTGTGTTACCTCGGTAGGGCAACATCTGAAAAATAGCGCACTTGGTAGTGTGTACCGGTGCTCGACCAGTTGGCGAAAGCCAACATCACCCACGACAGAGAACGGTTGATTGTCAAGGGCAATGAATTCCATTATCTTGGCTTTAATGGATTTTGCCTTTGAGTTGTCTCGCTGAAATTTGTTACTCTTTCAAATGACTGCTCGACTTGTTGACTGCTCGATCCACACAGCAGACATTGTGGGCTAGTTTAGGAATGCTGTGATGCAACATTTTACGTGGCGTCATTACGCCATGTACCTACGTTATATAGGTATGTACATCGGTTTTGCACATCGGGGTGTCACCGATGTTGCCATTTTCAGCTACAGCGGCTTGCGAAAGTATTCACCCCCTTGGCATTTTCCCTATTTTGTTGCCTTACAACTTGGAATTAAAAATATATTTTTGGGGGATTTGTATCATTTGATATACACAATATGCCTACCACTTTGAAGATGCAAAATATTTTTTATTGTGAACAAACAAGAAATGACACAAAAAAACAGAACTTGCGTGCATAACTATTCACCCTCCCAAAGTCAATACTTTGTAGAGCGACCTTTTGCAGCAATTACAGCTGCAAGTCTCTTGGGGTATATCATTAAGCTTGGCACATCTAGCCACTGGGATTTTTGCTCATTCTTCAAGGCAAAACTGCTCCTGCTCCTTCAAGTTGGATGGGTTCCGCTGGTGTACAGCAATCTTTAACTTCTTACGGGCAGGTGGGACGGTAGCGTCCTACCTGGCCAACATCCGGTGAGATTGCAGAGTGCGAAATTCTAAAATACTAAACTAAAATATTTAACATTTTTGAAAATATATGTGTTATACATCAAACTTCTTGTTAAGTCATACCACAGATTCTCAATTTGGTTGAGGTCTGGGCTTTGACTAGGCCATTCCAAGACATTTAAATGTTTCCCCTTAAATCACTCGAGTGTTGCTTTAGCAGTATGCTTAGGGTCATTGTCCTGCTGGAAGGTGAACCTCTGTCCCAGTCTCAAATCTCTGGAAGACTGAAACCAGGTTTCCCTCAAGAATTTCCCTGTATTTAGCGCCATTCATCATTCCTTCAATTCTGACCAGTTTTCCAGTCCCTGCCGATGATTAACATCCCCACAGGAGAACATGAATATCTACCTTTAGAATCTCACCAGTATGTTTCCATATAATCCTACCAGTCAAGTATATTTGTGTCAATGGTTGACATACATTTCAACCATGCCCTGAAGTAATCACCCATCCAACAAAAAGATGAGGAATAGGGCCATGAACCCTCTGACTGAAAAAGTTGACTGGTCTTGACTTTTCTTCCATGCAGTTTACCTCCAGGTCAGAAACATAAAAACACCCTTTGTTAGAGAAAGAGATGGATGGTGGGAATTTGGAGACCATATGCTAGAGCACTGATTGCTTGTAACCAAGGGGAGCCAGAGGCAGGCTTGCCTGTCACATAGACAACACAACAACGTCGACAGGAACCACCAATGACACACATCAGACAAACAGAGCAGGTTCTCTTTGTTTTTTTACTATTTGACAAAACAAAAAGTTGTTAAACAAATCAAAAAAATATGTTTTATATTTGAGATTCTTCAAAATAGCCACCTTTGGCTTGATGACAGCTTTGCACACTCTTGGCATTCTCTCAACCAGCTTTCATGAGGTAGTCAACTGGAATGCATTTTGAATTAACCAGTGTGGCCTTGTTAAAAGGTAATTTGTTTGAATATCTTTTTTCCTTTTAAAGCATTTGAGGCCAATCTTGTTGTTGGGACAACATAGGGGGTATAACAGAAGATAGCCCTTTTTTGGTAAAAAGACCAAGTCCTATTATGGAAAGAACAGCTCAAAGAAGCAAAGAGAAACAACTGTCGATCCTTACTTTAAGACCATGAAGGTCAGTCAGAGGAAGTTTTCAAGAACTTAGAAGTTTCTTCAAGTGCAGTCGCAAAAAACCAACAATCGCTATGATGAATCTGGCTCTCATGAGGGACCGCCACAGGAAAGGAAGACCCAGAGTTATCTCTGCTGCAGAGGATAAGTTCATTAGAGTTACCAGCCTCAGAAGTTGCAGCCAATAAATGCTTCACAGAGTTCAAGTAATAGACAAATCTCAACATCAAACTGTTCAGAAGAGGACTGTGTGAATCAGGCCCTACATGGTCAAATTGCTGCAAAGAAACCAGTACTAAAGGACAACCAATAATAAGAAGGAGAACTTGCTTGGGCCAAGAAACATGAGCAATGGACATTAGACCAAGAGGAAATTTGTCCTTTTTGGTCTGGAGCAACCGCTCGTGTTTTGTGAGACGACGGTGTGGGAAGAAGGGATGATCTCCACGTGTGTTCCCACCATAAAGCATGGAGTGGTGATGTTTATGATGTGGGGTGGCTTTGCTGGTGACACTGTTGGTGATTTATTTAGAATTCAAGGCACACTTTAACCAGCATGGCTACCACAAGCATTCTGCAGCGATATGCCATCCCATCTGGTTTGGGCTTAGAGGAACTATCATTGTTTTTCAACAGGACAATGACCAACCACACCTCCCAGACTGTGTAATGGCTATAGATTACAGGCTCAAAAGCAGGGACCGAGGGACTGAAAAACAGCTTCTATCTCAAGGCCATCAGACTGTTAAACAGCCACCCACTAACATTTAGCGGCCGCTGCCAACATACTGAACTCCAACTCCAGCCACTTTTAAAAATGGGAATTTGATGGAAATTATGTAAAAATGTACCACTAGCCACTTTAAACAATGCCACTTAATAATATGTTTACATACCCTACATTACCATCTCATATGTAATATACTGTACTCTATATCATCTACTGCATCTTGCATCTTTATGCAATACATGTACCACTAGCCACTTTAAACTATGCCACTTTATGTTTACATACCTACAGTACTCATCTCATATGTATATACCGTACTCTATACCATCTACTGCATCTTGCCATGCCGTTCTGTACCACCACTCATTCTATATCTTTTATGTACATATTCTTCATCCCTTTACACCTTGTGTGTGTGGTATAAGGTAGTAGTTGTGGAATTTGTTAGGTTAGATTACTTGTTGGTTATTACTGCATTGTCGGAACTAGAAGCACAAGCATTTCGCTACACTCGCATTAACATCGCTAACCATGTGTATAGTGACTAATAAAATTTGATTTGATTTGATTTGAGATGAACCTGGCCTCCACAATCCCCTGACCTCAACCAAATTGAGATGGTTTGGGATGAGTTGGGCCGCAGAGTGAAGGAAAAGCAGGCTTGAAAGAAAATGGTAACGTTACAAGAAAGAGAGTCAGACAGACCACAGGAAGGATAGGTATAATGTTATGTCATGACCTCGGTGTAGACCCATTTATTCATAGATTGTATTGTTCTGACCTCAGTTGTGCACACCGCACGAAAGGCCAAGACTATTTTAAAGACACATTGTGAGTAAGTTCCATTTTGATCCAACTAACTGGTGAGAAAGCAGCAAGTATGCTACTTGCAAGTCAGCTTTGCAGAAACAGCCATATTGGAACTTTAGAGGCCAGTCATTAAATGCAATAACAGAATAGAGTGATTGTGTAACTTGTTATTCAGAATTGGGAACTTCGAACAAAAAAAATCCATACCCATTGTTAAGCAAGGTAAAATAACAACTCTCACCCCCAGCACGAACGCGCACACACAGCTGAGAACAAACGGCCATTGGCAAAAATGAACAGAATCCCTCCAACTATAGAGAGATCGAGGGAGAGGCAGCGAAAGAGAGCAGGAGGGAGCAGAGAGAGCGGCAGAGAGAGAGGCAGAGAGAGAGGCAGAGTGCGAGAGAGAGAGAGAGAGAAGAGAGAGCGGCATGACATCACTGACATGGACCCCTCCTCCCTTAGTGTCACTGTCAGACCACAGACACCATTGTCAGATCAAAGTGTTTCTGATTTGTTTTTACCAGCAATACTCACTCAAATATAACAGCCCAACAAATGTACAAATCGTACAGATAGGATTCAAAACAGTGCAGAGAAATAAATGAAACAAACTCAATGAAATCAACTCTATACAGGTCTTCAATAACTCAACAATAAATAAGATGTCAATTCGGCTCCTAAAACATCCATGATGTTAAAAAAAGAGGATCAAAAGCAAACCTGAGAAACCCAAAGAAATACAAACTCAGAAAGAAAACTCAAAAACTTTTTTAAAATGTTTTTTTTGATAACGAATGTAAAACAATTAGAAAACATCTAAGACAAATGTCAAATGAAAAACATAAGCAGCCAAAATAACCCAGAGATACGCTATGAATACTTTGAAACTCTGCCTCAGTCTTTAGATATTTTTTGTCAGATTGTTACTATGGAATACTGAAGTATAATTACAAGCATTTCATAAGTGTCAAAGGCTTTTATTGACAATTACATGAAGTTGATGCAAAGAGTCATATTTTGCAGTGTTGACCCTTCTTTTTCAAGACCTCTGCAATCGCCCTGGCATGCTGTCAATTAACTTCTGGGCCACATCCTGACTGATGGCAGCCCATTCTTGCATAATCAATGCTTGTCAGTTTGTCAGAATTTGTGGGGTTTTGTTTGTCCACCGCCTTGAGGATTGACCACAAGTTCTCAATGGATTAAGTCTGGGGAGTTTCTGGCATTGGACCCAAAATATAGATATTTTGTTCCTCGAGCCACTTAGTTATCACTTTTGCCTTATGGCAAGGTGCTCCATCATGCTGGAAAAGGCATTGTTCGCCACCAAACTGTTCCTGGATGGTTGGAAGAAGTTGCTCTCGGAGGATGTGTTGGTACCATTCTTTATTCATGTTTGTGTTCTTAGGCAAAATTGTAGTGAGGCCACTCCCTTGGCTGAGAAACACCCCACACATGAATGTTCTCAGGATGCTTTACTGTTGGCATGACACAGAACTGATGGTAGCGCTCACCCTTGTCTTCACCGGACAAGCTTTTTTCCGGATACCCCAAACAATCGGTAAGGGATTCATCAGAGAAAATGACTTTACCCAAGTCCTCAGCAGATTCAAAAAAAGAATAAAAACACATATACAGTGGGGAGAACAAGTATTTGATACTTGCAGGTATCCTATTACAAGCATGTAAAGCATGACATAAGTATTTTATCACCTACCAACCAGTAAGAATTCTGGCTCTCACAGACCTGTTAGTTTTTCTTTAAGAACCCCTCCTGTTCTCCACTCATTACCTGTATTAACTGCACTGTTTGAACTCGTTACCTGTATAAAATACACTTGTCCACACACTCAATCAATAAGACTCAAACCTCTCCACAATGGCCAAGACCAGAGAGCTGTGAAGGACATCAGGGATAAAAATTGTAGACCTGCACAAGGCTGGGATGGGCTACAGGACAATAGTCAAGCAGCTTGGTGAGAAGGCAACAACTGTTGGCGCAATTATTAGAAAAGAAGAAAGTTTGAAGATGACGGTCAATCACCCTCGGTCTGGGGCTCCATGCAAGATCTCACCTCGTGGGCATCAATGATCATGAGGAAGGTGATGAGGGATCATGAGGTGGATGAGGGATCAGCCCAGAACTACATGGCAGGACCTGGTCAATGACCTAAAGAGAGCAGGACCACAGTCTCAAAGAAAACCATTAGTAACACACTACGCTGTCATGGATTAAAATCCTGCAGCGCACGCAAGTCCCCCTGCTCAAGCCAGCGCATGTCCAGGCCCATCTGAAGTTTGCCAATGACCATCTGGATGATCCAGGGGAGGAATGGGAGAAGGTCATGTGGTCTGATGAGACAAAAATAGAGCTTTTGGTTCTAAACTCCACTCGCCGTGTTTGGAGGGAAGAAGAAGGAGAGTACAACCCCAAGAACACACATCCCAACCGTGAAGCATGGAGGTGGAAACATCATTCTTTGGGGATACTTTTCTGCAAAGGGGACAGGATGACTGCACCGTATTGAGGGGAGGATGGATGGGGTCATGTATCGCGAGATCTGGCCAACAACCTCCTTCCCTCAGTAAGAGCATTGAAGATGGTCGTGGCTGGGTCTTCCAGCATGACAACGAACCGAAACACACACCAGGCAACTAAGGAGTGGCTCCGTAAGAAGCATCTCAAGGTCCTGGAGTGGCCTAGCCAGTCTCCAGACCTGAACCAATAGAAAATCTTTGGAGGGAGCTGAAAGTCTGTATTGCCCAGCGACAGCCCCGAAACCTGAAGGATCTGGAGAAGGTCTGTATGGAGGAGTGGGCCAAAAACCCTGCTGCAGTGTGTGCAAACCTGGTCAAGAAGGAAACGTATGATCTCTGTAAATTGCAAACAAAGGTTTCTGTACCAAATATTAAGTTCTGCTTTTCTGATGTATCAAATACTTATGTCATGCAATAAAATGCTAATAATTACTTAAAAATCATACAATGTGATTTTCTGGACTTTTGTTTTAGATTCCGTCTCTCACAGTTGAAGTGTACCTTATGATAAAAATTACAGACCTCTACATGCTTTGTAAGTAGGAAAACCTGCAAAATCGGCAGTGTATCAAATACCTGTTCTCCCCACTGTATATACACCCCCTTTGCAATGAAGCCCATAAATAAGATCTGGTGCAACCAATTACCTTCAGAAGTCACATAATTAGTTAAAAAGTCCACCTGTGTGCAATCTAAGTGTCACATGGTCTGTCACATGATCTCAGTAATATATATATATATATACACACACACACACACACCTGTTCTGAAAGACCCAGAGATCTGTACCACCAAGCAAGCTGCACCATGAACACCAAGGAGCTCTCCAAACAAGGTCAGGTACAAAGTTGTGGAGAAGAACAATCAGGGTTGGGTTATAAAAAAATATCTGAAAACTTTGAACATCCCACGGAGCACCATTAAATCCATTATAAAAAAAATAGAAAGAATATGGCACCACAACAAACCTGCCAAGAGAGAGCCGCCCACCAAAACTCACAAGACCAGGCAAGGAGGGCATTAATCAGAGAGGCAACAAAGAGACCAAAGATAACCCTGAAACGGCAATTGGGTATCTGTCCATAGGACAACTTTAAGCCGGACACTCCACAGAGCTGGGCTTTACGGAAAGTGGCCAGAAGAAAATAACAAAGGCGTTTGGTGTTCGCAAAAAGGCATGTAGGGGACTCCGAAACATATGGAGAGGTACTCTGGTCAGATGAACTAAAATTGAGATTTTTGGCCATCAAAAAACGCTATGTCTGGCGCAAAATACCTCTCATCACCCGAGAACACCATCCCAACAGTTAAGCACGGTGGCGGCAGCATTATTGCGC
>NC_036871.1:24166571-24172578 GCF_002910315.2 Salvelinus sp. IW2-2015
CGAGTGTTGCTTTAGCAGTATGCTTAGGGTCATTGTCCTGCTGGAAGGTGAACCTCTGTCCCAGTCTCAAATCTCTGGAAGACTGAAACCAGGTTTCCCTCAAGAATTTCCCTGTATTTAGCGCCATTCATCATTCCTTCAATTCTGACCAGTTTTCCAGTCCCTGCCGATGATTAACATCCCCACAGCATAATGCTGCCGCCACCGTGCTTCACTGTTGGGATGGTGTTCTCGGGGTGATGAGAGGTATTTGCGCCAGACATAGCGTTTTATTGATGGCCAAAAATCTCAATTTTAGTTTCATCTGACCAGAGTACCTCTTCCATATGTTTCGGGAGTCCCCTACATGCCTTTTTGCGAACACCAAACGCCTTTGTTATTTTCTTCTGGCCACTTTTCCGTAAAGCCCAGCTCTGTGGAGTGTCCGGCTTAAAGTTGTCCTATGGACAGATACCCCAATTGCCGCTTCAGGGTTATCTTTGGTCTCTTTGTTGCCTCTCTGATTAATGCCCTCCTTGCCTGGTCTGTGAGTTTTGGTGGGCGGCTCTCTCTTGGCAGGTTTGTTGTGGTGCCATATTCTTTCTATTTTTTTTATAATGGATTTAATGGTGCTCCGTGGGATGTTCAAAGTTTCAGATATTTTTTTATAACCCAACCCTGATCTGTTCTTCTCCACAACTTTGTACCTGACCTGTTTGGAGAGCTCCTTGGTGTTCATGGTGCAGCTTGCTTGGTGGTACAGACTCTGGGGTCTTTCAGAACAGGTGTGTGTGTGTGTGTGTATATATATATATATATATACTGAGATCATGTGACAGACCATGTGACACTTAGATTGCACACAGGTGGACTTTTTTAACTAATTATGTGACTTCTGAAGGTAATTGGTTGCACCAGATCTTATTTATGGGCTTCATTGCAAAGGGGGTGTATATACAGTGGGGAGAACAGGTATTTGATACACTGCCGATTTTGCAGGTTTTCCTACTTACAAAGCATGTAGAGGTCTGTAATTTTTATCATAGNCTTCTGAACAGTTGATGTTGAGATTTGTCTATTACTTGAACTCTGTGAAGCATTTATTTGGGCTGCAACTTCTGAGGCTGGTAACTCTAATGAACTTATCCTCTGCAGCAGAGATAACTCTGGGTCTTCCTTTCCTGTGGCGGTCCTCATGAGAGCCAGATTCATCATAGCGATTGTTGGTTTTTGCGACTGCACTTGAAGAAACTTTCTAAGTTCTTGAAAARTTCCTCTGACTGACCTTCATGTCTTAAAGTAAGGATCGACAGTTGTTTCTCTWTGCTTCTTTGAGCTGTTCTTTCCATAATATGGACTTGGTCTTTTACCAAAAAGGGCTATCTTCTGTATACCCCCCTARGTTGTCCCAACAACAGATTGGCTCAAATGCTTTAAGAAGGAAAGATATTCAACAAATTACCTTTTAACAAGGCACACCTGTTAATTCAAATGCATTCCAGGTGACTACCTCATGAAGCTGGTTGAGAGAATGCCAAMAGTGTGCAAAGCTGTCATCAAGCCAAAGGGTGGCTATTTTGAAGAATCTCAAATATAAAACATATTTTGATTTGTTTAACACTTTTTTGTTTGTCAAATAGTAAAAACAAAGAAAGAACCTGCTCTGTTTGTCTGATGTGTGTCATTGGTGGTTCTGTCGACGTTGTTGTTGTCATATGTGACAGGCAGCCTGCCTCTGGGCTRCCCTTGGGTTTACAGCAATCAGTGCTCTAGCATATGGTCTCCAAATTCCCACCATCCATCTCTTTCTCTAACAAAGGGTGTGTTTATGTTTCTGACCTGGAGTAAACTGCATGGAAGAAAAGTCAAGACCAGTCAACTTTTTCAGTCAGAGGGTTCATGGCCCTATTCTCAATCACTTTTGTTGGATGGGTGATTACTTCAGGGCATGGTTTGAAATGTCATGTCAACCATTGACACATACTTGACTGGTAGGATTATATGGAAACATACTGGTGAGATTCTAAGGGTAGATATTCATGTTTCTCTGCCCCTGTCCCCTGTCCCCTGTGTCTCCATCCACCATCAGATACACCAACCCAGCAGCCAGTGGAGAGTGTGGAGGTGGGGGCCACTGAAGGACCAGGGGAGGGGGAAGAGAAGCCCTCTTCTCCCCAGGTCCAGAGCCCTCAGACTGGGGAAGCAGCGGAGCTTTCTGGTTCTATCACCAACAAAGGAGTTAAAAGCAGGTCAGTCTGATAGTTCCATCACAGCAAGTCATGGCTATGGGGGGGTGGATCTGTGTTTATGTACTGTGTATGTTGATTCATGTGATACTTTTGGTCATGTAGTGTATGTGGACAGCTGCTTGTTCCATCTGTTCCATCTCATTCCAAAATCATGGGCAATTAGTGCATTCGGAAAGTATTCAGACCCCTTCACTTTTTCCATATTTTGTTACATTACAGCCTTGTTCTTAAATGTATGAAATATTTTTTCCCCCTCATCAATCTACACACAAAAACCCTTAATGACAAAGCGAAAACAGGTTTTTAGACATTTTTGCAAGTTTCATTAC
The DNA here is from genome assembly GCF_002910315.2 of Salvelinus sp. IW2-2015. Lineage (NCBI taxonomy): Eukaryota > Metazoa > Chordata > Actinopteri > Salmoniformes > Salmonidae > Salvelinus > Salvelinus sp. IW2-2015. The sequence continues at coordinate 24,169,129 of NC_036871.1, forward strand.
AAATAAAAAACAGAAATACCGTATTTACATAAGTATTCAGACCCTTTGCTATGAGACTCGGAATTGAGCTCAAGTGCATCCTGTTTCCATTAATCATCSTTGAGATGTTTCTACAACTTGGTTGGAGTCCACCTGTGGTAAATTCAATTGATTGGACAGGATTTGGAAAGGCACACACCTGTCTATATAAGGTCCCACAGTTGACAGTGCATGTCAGAGCAAAAACCAAGCCAGGAGGTTGAAGGAATTGTCCGCAGAGCTCCGAGACGAGAGGATTGTGTCGAGGCACAGAACTGGGGAAGAGTACCAAAAAAATTCTGCAGCATTGAAGGTCAACCAAGAACACAGTGGCCTCTATCATTCTCAAACAAAAGAAGTTTGGAACCACCAAGACTCTTCCTAGAGCTTGCCGCCCGGCCAAACTGATTCATCAGGGGAGAATGGCCTTGGTCAGGGAGGGGACCAAGAACCCGATAATGGAGCATCAGAGAGATGTAGAGATGGGAGAACCTTCCAGAAGGACAACCATCTCTGCAGCACTCCACCAATCAGGCCTTTATGGTAGAGTTGCCAGACGGAAGACACTCCTCAGTAAAAGGCACATGACAGCCCGCTTGGAGTTTGCCAAAAGGCACCTAAAGGACTTTCAGACCATGAGAAACAAAATTCTCTGGTCTGATGAAACCAAGATTGAACTCTTTGGCCTGAATGCCAAGCGTCAAGTCTGGAGGAAACCTGGCACCATCCCTACAGTGAAGCACGGTYGTGGCAGCATCATGCTGTGGGAATATTTTTTAGTGGCAGGAACTGGGAGACTAGTCAGGATCGAGGGAGAGATKAACAATGCAAAGTACAAAGAGATCCTTGATGAAAACCTGCTCCACAGCACTGAAAACTTGATTTTTCAGTTTTTCTTTTTTGATACATTTAAAAAAAATGTAAAGAAAGCAGTTTTTGSGTTGTCATTAGGAAATCAAATCTAATTGTATTGGTCACATATACATATTTAGCAGATATTATTGCTGGTGTAGTGAAATGCTTGTGTTCCTAGCTCCAACAGTGCAGTAGTATCTAACAATTCACAACCATAKACACATCTAAAAGTAAAATAATTATGGGGTGTTGTGTGTAGATATAAAAAAAAAAAAATAAAATAGAATAAGACTGTAACGTAACAAAATGTGGAAAAAGTCAAGGGGTCAGAATACTTACCGAATGCACTGTATATGGAGTTGGTCGCCCCCTTTGCTGTTATTACAGCCACCACTCTTTTGGGAAGACTTTCCACTAGATGTTGGAACATTGCTGCGGGGACTTGCTTCCWTTCAGCCACAAGAGCATTAGTGAGGTCGGGCAGTGATGTTGGGCAATTAGACCTGGCTCGCAGTCAGTGTTCCAATTAAGTCCAAAGGTTTGAGGTAGTTGAGGTCAGGGTTCTGTTCAGGCCAGTCAAGTTCTTCCACACCGATCTCGACAAACCATTTCTGTATGGACCTTGCTTTGTGCACAGGGGGCGTTGACATAGTGAAACAGGAAAGAGCCTTCCCCAAACTGTTGCGATAAAGTTGGAAGCACAGAATTGTCTAGAATGTCATTGTATGCTGTAGCGTTAAGAATACCCTTCACTGTAACTAAGGGGCCTAACCATGAACACCAGCCCCAGACCATTATTTCTCCTCCACCAAACTTTACAGTTGTCACTATGCATTSGGGCWGGTAGCGTTCTCCTGGCACCCACCAAACCCAGATTAGTCRGTCGAACTWCCAGATGGGTGGTGCAGCGTGWTTCATCAACCCAGAGAACGTGTTTCACTGCTCCAGTCCAATGGCGGCGAGCTTAACATTGCACATCCTGATCTTAGGCTTGTGTGCGGCTGCTCGGCCATGGAAACCCATTTCATGAAGCTCCCGACGATCAGTTCTTGTGCTGACCTTGCTTCCAGAGGCAGTTTGGATCACTGTAGTGAGTGTTGCAACCAAGGACAGACAATTTTTACGCACTTCAGCACTCGGCAGTCTCATTCTGTGAGCTTGTGTGACCTACTACTTTGGGGCTGAGCCGTTGTTGCCCCTAGACGTTTCCACTTCACTTATAGTGTGCCGGGGAAGCTCTAGCAGGGCAGAAATTTGATCAACTGACTGGTTGGAAGGGTGGCATACTATGACGGTGCCACGTTGAAAGTCACTGAGCTCTTCAGTAAGGCCATTCTACTGCCAATGTTTGTCTTTGGAGATTGCATGGCTGTGTGCTCGATGTTATACACCTGTCATCAACAGCTGTGGCTGAGATAGCCGAAGGGGTGTCCACATACTTTTGTGTATATATGGTGTATGTATCCATCTGTCTTCATCAGTACACATTCAGTATGTAGACACCACAGCTTGCATGCATATTCTCATTRATGGACAAATACACACATGTACGGGGGCATCTCCGGTGTGTCAGAACATTGAGTTATCAGCCGGGAGTGGGAACAGGAACATTACCCCCCCCCCCCCCTCGTCATAGGTGCCACTCTGTTTAAAGGTTTAATCAATCTTTCAGACTGACTGCATTGTGATGCGTGATGGGATAGAGGGGGGGCGCACCACCAGTTAGGCAGGCAGATCTCTCCAGGATCTTATTAACAAACCCGCATCTCCTCCTCCAGAAACCAACCTGATAAATATGTACAACCTGCTCTGGTCTGATCTGCCTGCTTGGTTTACTTTCCTTCACTCCCAGCCTGTCTGCCGCTCTCCTCTATGGCGGCTCGAGGTCCTCTTGTTTTGGATCCTCGATGAATGGATGTTGCTTAATCTATGATTTGAGTAGATGTGTATCAAAGGCCCGTACTATGTGTAACTTTCAATTCCCACGATGTTTTGTTGTAAGAAGGAATACTGTTGGGAATTGCAACACAAATATAGACGTGTGTGTGCACCCTTGCTTTGCTCGCGCCTGACCATGCCATACCAAACGCGAAGAAGAAGTAATTCACGGCAGCCACTGACCATGATGCATGGCTGAATGTCCCCTGGGGTATATATATACTGACAGTCCCTCTCTCCCTCCTCAGTGCGCAGCTCTGTGCCTTCTGTTACTGTGGCGGCCGCAGTCTGCTGGTGAGGGGGATCTCCGAGTGTTCGACTCCTCGCCTGGACACGAGCGCAATGCGACAGGAGGAGAGGAGGCCAGGCCAACGACCACAGCAAGGCCAGCAAAAGGATACGCAGAGATGACAGCGGTTTGACAGAACCACTCAGCCCAGCATGCAGCCGAGATGCCAGCTCAGGACAGAGGGCACACAGAAGTAAGTAGGCCTGGCTGGCTGGATGACACAGCTGTCTGAAATGGTTTGGCTGGTAAGCTAGCCTGGTCCGGTCTGGGCGAGCAGGGACGGTGAAATCTGTGATGGCCTCTGTAACTGGTTAATGAGCAGTATGGAACGAGAGCTGGGCTTCTCTGCT
>NC_036871.1:24172603-24180827 GCF_002910315.2 Salvelinus sp. IW2-2015
ACAGACGCCTGTCCGATACAGACGCCTGTCCGATACAGACGCCTGTCCGATACAGACGCCTCTGTCCGATACAGACGCCTGTCCGATACAGACGCCTGTCCGATACAGACGCCTGTCCGAACATGATCCTTCCGATACACGCCTGTCCGATACAGACGCCTGTCCGATACAGACTCCTGTCCGATACAGACGCCTGTCCGATACAGACTCCTGTCCGATACAGAGCCTGTCCGATACAGACGCCTGTCCGATACAGACTCCTGTCCGATACAGACGCCTGTCCGATACAGACGCCTGTCCGATACAGACGCCTGTCCGATACAGACGCCTGTCCGATACAGACGCCTGTCCGATACCAGACTCCTGTCCGATACAGACTCCTGTCCGATACAGACGCCTGTCCGATACAGACGCCTGTCCGATCAACGGCCTGTCCGATACAGACGCCTGTCCGATACAGACGCCTGTCCGATACAGACTCCTGTCCGATACAGACTCCTGTCCGATACAGACTCCTGTCCGATACAGACTCCTGTCCGATACAGACGCCTGTCCGATACAGACGCCTGTCCGATACAGACGCCTGTCCGATACAGACTCCTGTCCGATACAGACTCCTGTCCGATACAGACTCCTGTCCGATACAGACTCCTGTCCGATACAGACTCCTCATACAGACGCCTGTCCGATACAGACGCCTGTCCGATACAGAGCCTGTCCGATACAGACGCCTGTCCGATACAGACTCCTGTCCGATACAGACTCCTGTCGATACAGACGCCTGCCGATACAGACGCCTGTCCGATACAGACGCCTGTCCGATACAGACTCCTGTCCGATACAGACGCCTGTCCGATACAGACTCCTGTCCGATACAGACTCCTGTCCGATACAGACGCCTGTCCGATACAGACTTGCCTGTCCGATACAGACCCTGTCCGATACAGACTCCTGTCCGATACAGACCCTTGTCCGATACAGACTCGCTGTCCGATACAGACTCCTGTCCGATACAGACGCCTGTCCCATACAGACGCCTGTCCGTACAGACGCCTGTCGATACAGACGTCCTGTCCGATACAGGACTCCTGTCCGATACAGACTGTCCTGTCGCGATACAGACGCCTGTCCGATAACAGACTCCTGTCCGATACGACGCCTGTCCGATACAGACGGCCTGATCCGATACAGACGCCTGTCCGATACAGACGCCTGTCCGATACAGACTCCTGTCCGATACAGACTCCTGTCCGATACAGACTCCTGTCCGATACAGACGCCTGTCCGATACAGACGCCTGGACAGGGAGTGAGCAACATGACACAGAAACATCAAAACAAAGGGACACAAAAACAGCAGCAAACAAAGATGTGTGTGCAACATGTCATCATAGTGGATGATTTCAGCTGGCAGCTGAACTCTGTAATCTCAGAGTTGATGTCTTGAGTGTCTGCTAATGTATTGCATATGTGTGGAYTAAGTGCTTTGTGTACTATTTCATCCTCTCTCRTGTGTCAGAGGAAGGGTCTGAGTGRGTATATGAATGTTCGTGAACCCCACCTCACCTCTCGCCTCACATTGTGCTAATGTGATCAATTATCTGAGAGGGTTCCAGACATTAACTCTGAACTTTCCAGGGCTAAATTAGCACCCTTTCCCTCGCAAATGAAATCAACAGTCCACACGCAGGGCAGAGAGGCCTGCGCATTCACTCTCCTCACAGGCCTTAATGGATGACCATACTCTGACTTAGCAGGTCATATTAGCACTCTGCTCTTGAAAGCTAAATTAGCGCCGCTCTYCTCCCTCTTGGCAAGCCTTTTCTGCCTGCTGGGGTCCCCAATGGTCCTACTATGCCATGTAGAGTAAGACTAACACGTAAGTGTGTGTGCGCGTACTGTGRACTGTGCCAACAAAGGACCCTCCCTGGACGTGTTTTGGACAGCTGTCTAATTTGTTTGGGATCTTTGGAGCCAATAGTGTGTCTCCCTGGGGTCCCTGTGACGTAATGTGCACAGAGAGCACAGCGTACATATACACACACACCCACCCACCCACCGCAACACCCCTGGCAGCGATCCAACGGAAGCCAGGCATTATTGTTGGAGCAGTGTGATTGGTTGGGTCTCTAGGCTAGACTGTGCCACAGAGAGCGAGAGGGTGGGAAGAGGACGGAGGGTGAAGAGGAGGAGAAGGAAATTTCAACAAAAAGGATAGAGGATGGAATTGAATACTAGTCTATTTCGCACAATATGTAAGCTCCGGTCAGGAGGGCCATAACAATGACAAGGCATTATACAGTGAATATCATTATAACTTCTTCATCCTCATCCTAGCCCTCAGTCTCTCAGTTTTGGCTGTTTGTGTGTTTACTGTTTACTGAAACCAACTAGTTCTTTTAAATGCTAATTCCCTCTTGCCATATTTTCCGCATGCTCGGCAACTCACTAGAGCAGGGACTCTGTGAACCGTTTCCCTTTCAGCAGATTTTATGAGACAGAACAGCCAGCCTCTTGTGTCACGACCACCTTTCACCCCCTCCTCCTCCTCTACTGCTCTCTCCCTTCTCTGCTCTCTAACATTTTTCCACTCATCCTATCTCTCCTCCTCTCTTCTCTGCCTTATTTCTTCTCATTTATGCTTTGCATCACTTTTAATATTTTGTTTTCTATCCTTCTTCTTTCCTGCCCAGCTTGCCTCACTTTGCTTTTTCAACTCTTTCTACCTCCGCCTCATCTCCAGTTATTTTAACTCATCTCTCCCTCTTCATCTCTCTTCCAGTGGAGCTGAGAGCCATGGGGAGTTACCAGACCCAGAGAAGGCCAGCAGGTTGTGGGATGAGCTGGCTCACGTGGGCCTCCCAGGAGATGTGGACGTCCAGTCTTTCTTTGAGGAGTCGGGGCAGTGCTTGGCGCATCACTCTTGTGCGTTGTGGTCACAGGGTGTGTGCGAAGGCGAGGGACAATCACTGCTCAACGTGGACATAGCCATCGACTCAGGGAGCACAGAGGTGAGCAGCCCACAGTCCTCTCATGATAAAATGTCWAAGTAAAGGGGATTATACACTCTATAGAGAATATGATTTAACTGTGTCTATATATAAGGGTTTCCGTTAGCAAAATGTGGCCGCGGACATTTGACCATCAGCATTTTAATTTACCGGTCATTTGAGAAATTTACCAGACCCATATGTAATGCATTGGCTGTGTAACCTAGTTAGGGCATCCACCCACTTGCTCAGAATGTCAGAAATCAAATTTAGATTGCAAAGGTGTGTGTCCTTCTTACCGAAATCGATGTGAATTTGAAGATGCTAGAATAACTGTCCACATTTACAAGATGAGTAATGAACAGCAAAATCACTAGTCTATGTCAATCTACTATCCCGCATAGTAGAAAAGTGTACCTATTCTGTTGGTTAGCTTGTCGTTCTATGTGAGAAAGAAATGGCCTATTCCAAACAGACTCTGGGACAGTTGGTATTTGGTATTTTTGAAGGATCCCATTTAGCTGTTGCAAAAGCAGCAGCGACTCTTCCTGGGGTCCACACAAAACATGACATAATACAGAACATTAATAGACATCTCAAGGACAGAACTACATCAATTGAAAACAAGGCATACGTGCCTACATATCAATACATACACACAAACTATCTAGGTCAAATAGTGGAGAGGTGTTGTGCCGATTGGTGTTGCTTTATCTGTTTTTTTAGGTTTGCTGTTCAGGTTTGCTGTTCATTTGAGCAATATGAGATGGAACGGAGTTCCATGCAATAATTMCTCTATATAATACTGTATGCTTTTTTGAAAATGTTCTTGATTTGGAGACTGTGAAAAGACCCCTGGTGGCATGTCTGGTGGGATAAGTGTGTGTCTCAGAGCTGTGTGTAAGTTGACTATGCAAACAATTTTGGATTGTCAACACATTGTTTCTTATAGAATTAAGAAGTGATGCGGTCAGTCTCTCCTCAACTCTTAGCCAAGCGAGACTGGCATGCATAGTATTTATATCAGCCCTCTGATTACAATGAAGAGCAAGACATGCCGCTCTGTTCTGGGCCAGCTGCAGCTTAACTAAGACTTTCTTTACAGCACTCGACCACACGACTGGACAAGAATCAAGATTAGACAAAACTATAGCCTGCAGGACTTGCTTTTTGCAGTGTGGTGTCACTGCAAAAAGCAAGTCTTTAAGGGTTTCAGTGACTTCATTAACAGTGGTTGCTGATGCGTATATGGTTGAATCATCAGCATACATGGACACACATGCTTTGTCTAATGCCAGTGGCAGGTCATTGGTAAAACTAGAAAAGAGTAGAGGGCCTAGAGATCTGCCCTGCAGTACACCACACTTTACATGTTTTKCATTAGAGAAACTTCCATTAAAGAAAACCCTTTGAGTTCTATTAGATAGCTCTGAATCCACYATATGGCAGAGGTTGAAAAGCTGGAACACATACGTMGCACTGAAATCTAACAGTACAGCTGCCACAATCTTCTTATTATCGATATCTTTCAACCAATCATCAGTCATTTGTGTCAGTGCTGTACATGTTGAGTGCCCTTCTCTATWAGCATGCTGAAAGTCTGTTGTTCATTTGTTTACAGAGAAATAGCATTGTATTTGGTCAAACACKATTTTTRCCAACAGTTTGCTAAGAGCTGGCAGCAAGCTTATAGGTCTGCTATTAGAACCAGTAAAGGCCGCTTTACCACTCCAGGAGAGTGGAATGACTTTGGCTTCTCTCCAGGCCTGAGGAAAAATACTTTCCTCTAGGCTCAGATTAAAGGTATGACAGATAGGAGTGGCTATTGTCAGCTACCATCCTCAGTAGCTTTCCATCTAAGTTGTCAATGCCAGGAGGTTTGTCAATATTGATCGATAACAATCATTTTTCCATCTCTCCCACACTAACTCTGCTTTTCTTTCATTATTTGTTTTTTTATGCATGAGTACGATTACTCTCTGTTCGTTGTTGGCATTTCCTGCCGAAGTTTGCCCACTTTGCCAATGAAGTAATCCTTAAAATAATTGGCAACATCAWATTGTTTTATGATAAATAAGCCATCTGATTCGATGGAATTTATCTTTCTGCCCATAATTTCATTTAAAGTATTCAAGTTTTTGTTCCATCATTCTTTATATCATTGATCTTGGCTTCATAATACAGTTTCTTCTTCTTTTTGTTGAGTTTAGTCACATCATTTTTCAATTTGCAGTAAGTCAGCCAGTCAGATGTGGAGCCAATCCTTTTGCCCCATCTCTTTCAACCATTCAGTTTTTCAATTCCTCATCAATCCATAGCGCCTTAACTGTCAGTTTCTTAACAGGTGCATGTTTATCAATAATTGGAAGAAGCAATTTCTTAAATTCATCAAGTGCAGCGTCTGGATGCTCCTTATTAATCACATCAGACCAACAAATATTTTTAACATCATCCACATAAGAGTCACAGCAAAATCTTTTGTATGATCTCTTATACACTATTTTAGGCCCAGCTGTTGGAACGTTGGCTTTCCGGGATATATATAGCCACTATATTGTGATCAATGCATCCAATGGGTACAGATACAGCTTTAGAACAAAGTTCTACAGTATTAGTAAAAATGTGATCGATTCATATGGATGATCTTGTTCCTGTAGTGTTTGTAAACACCCTGACAGGTTGATTAATAACCTGGACCAGATTACAGGCACTGGTTACAGTAAGAAGCTTTCTCTTGAGCGGACAGCTCGATGAAAAACAGTCAAGATTCAGGTCCCCATGAAAGTAGACCTCTCTGTTTACATCACATACACTGTCAAGCATTTCACACATATTATTTKGATATTGATTGTTATTACTTGGTGGCCTACACTACCGGTCAAAAGTTTTAGAARAGATTTCTTTATTTTGACTATTTTCTACTTTGTAGAATAATAGTGAAGACATCAAAACTATGAAATAACACATATGGAATCTTGTAGTAACCAAAAAAGTGTTCAACAAATCTAAATATATTTTATACTTGAGATTCTTCAAATAGCCACCCTTTGCCTTGATGACAGTTTTGCACACTCTTGGTATTCTCTCAACCAGCTTCACCTGGAATGATTTTCCAACAGTCTTGAAGCAGTTCCCACATATGYAACACATATGGCTACATATGAAGCAGTTCCCACAATAYGGCTATCTTCTGTATACCCCCCCTCCCCACCTTGTCACAACACAACTGATTGGCTCAAACACATTAAGAAATAAATAAARTCCACAAATGAACTTTTAAGAAGGCACACTTGTTAATTGAAATGCATTCCAGGTAACTACCTCATGAAGCTCGTTGAGAGAATGCCAACAGTGTGCAAAGCTGTCGTCAAGGCAAAGGGTGGCTATTTGAAGAATCTTACATAAATTCTATTTTGATTTGTTGACCACTTATTTTGGCTACTACATTATTCCATATGTGTTATTTCATAGTTTTGATGTCTTCACTATTATTGTGCAATGTAGAATATAGTAAAAAGAAAGAAAAACCCTTGAATGAGTAGGTGTGTCCAAACTTTTGACTTGTAGTGTATATATCAACATCCGAAAAGAAAAGGTTTTTAGATGTGCCAAGTGAACCTGCAACAACAACACTTCAATAACACTTGACATAAGCTCTTCTCTCAGTATTACAGGGATATGGCTCTGAATATATATATATATATATATATATATATATATATATATATATATATATACAGCAACACCTCCCCCATAAGCATTTCTGTCTCTTCCATAGATGTTATATCCTTGTATTGCTACTGATGTATTATCAAATGAATTATCTAAGTGAGTCTCAAGAATGGCTAATATATGAATGTTATCTGATACTAGCAACTTTGGAAGTATGCTTAGGGTCATTGTCCATTTGGAAGACTAATTTGCGACCAAGTTTTAACTTCCTGACTGATGTCTTGAGATGTCGCTTAAATATATCCACATAAATTTCCTGCCTCATGATGCCATCTATTTTGTAAATGGCACGAGCCCTCCTGCAGCAAAGCACCCCCACAACATGATGCTGCCACCCCCGTGCTTCACGGTTGGGATGGTGTTCTTCGGCTTGCTACTACGATCTTTGTCCCCATGTGCAGTTGCAAACCGTAGTCTGGCTTTTTATGACGGTTTTGGAGCAGTGGCTTCTTCCTTGCTGAGCGGCCTTTCAGGTTATGTCGATATAGGACTCGTTTTACTGTGGATATAGATGCTTTTGTACCTGTTTCCTCCAGCATCTGTTGTTCTGGGATTGATTTGCATTTTTCGCACCAAAGTACGTTCATCTCTAGGAGACAGAACGCGTCTCCTTCCTGAGCGGTATGACGGCTGCGTGGTCCCATGGTATTTATACTGTGTACTATTGTTTGTACAGATGAACGTAGTACCTTCAGCCGTTTGGAAAATTGCTCCCAAGGATGAACCAGACTTTTGTAGGTCTACAATTTAGGTTGTAAGGTTTTGGCAGATTTCTTTTGATTTCCCCATGATGTCAAGTAAAGGGGCACTGAGTTCGAAGGTAGACCTTGAAATACATCCACAGGTACACCTCCAATGGACTCAAATGATGTCAATTAGCCTATCGGGAGCTTCTAAAGCCATGACCTCATTTTCTGGAATTTTCCAAGCTGTTTAAAGGCACAGTCAACTTAGTGTATGCTAACTTCTGACCCACTGGAATTGTGATACAGTGAGTAATAAGTTAAATAATCTTTCTTTAAACAATTGTTGGAAAATTACTTGTGTCATGCACAAAGTAGATGTCCTAACRGACTTGCCAAAACTACAGTTTGTTAACAAGAAATTTGTGGAGTGGTTGAAAAACGAGTTTTAATGACTCCAACCTAAGTGTAGGTTAACTTCTGACTTCAACTATACATTTGTTTCAAATTCTTGGCTCGTTCCAGAACAGTGACCTTGTACTTGAACCTCAGTAACTTGAKCACACCTGGGCTGGTGGTGGTTTTCCAGWTCTGTAGGCACACTCCACCTCAATCTTCCTGTGGTGTATCTTCAATTTCTCCAAGATCATTTCCCTCAGTTTCTCCTCATACTCAGTCCAGGTATCATGGAGATTCTGCAATCCTGTCCACAACCTTGTTCACCTCGATTGTCCCTCGATATAAACGGATTTCTCTGTCATTGTTATCATGGATTCACACACAGAACCGATGTCCTCTCTCAATGACTTACAGATTGTTG
>NC_036871.1:24185687-24202507 GCF_002910315.2 Salvelinus sp. IW2-2015
TGTTAGCATTTAGCACCAACATAGCCCACAGACCCCTGAATGGTGGTTACAGACCCCTGGAATGGGCGGTACAGACCCCTGAATGGGTGGTTACAGACCCCTGAATGGGTGGTTACAGACCCCTGAATGGGTGGTTACAGACCCCTGAATGGGTGGTTTTACAGACCCCTGAATGCGGTGGTTACAGACCCCTGAATGGGTGGTAACAGACCTCAGAATGGGTGGTTGCAGACCTCAGAATGGGTGGTAACAGACCTCAGAATGGGTGGTAACACGACCCCTGAATGGTGGTTACAGACCCCTGAATGGTGGTAACAGACCTCAGAATGGGTGTTTGCAGACCCCTGAATGGGTGGTTGCAGACCCCTATGGGGGTTGCAGACCCCTGAATGGGTGGTTGCAGACCCTAGAATGGGTGGTTGCAGACCCCTGAATGGGTGGTTGCAGCAACCCTGAATGGGTGGTTGCAGACCCTGAATAGGTGGTTGCAGACCCCTGATGGGTGTTGCAGACCTCCTGAATGGGTAGTTGCAGACCTCGAATTGGTGGGCATCCCAAATTGCCACCCTTTCCCTATATTGTACACTACTTTTGACCAGAAGACTGATCAAAAGTAGTGCATTAAAAGAGGGAATAGGGTGCCATTTGTGATTCCATTGTCTGGCACCCCCTGCCACCCCCATCAGCAAATCACCGCTCCTCCTCAACTGAATAAACATCAGCCCTCCTTGTTTCCTTCATCTGCTCCTGGTTAGAAAAGACTTTGACGAGTGATAACAATATGTGGAAGCTCCATCATTAGGCTGTCTTTTACCTGGTCAGTTGGTTCAAGGTTAGTGCAGATGAAGGAGAGGAGGCAGGACTGTGTTTGGGGAAGAACTCTGGGAAAGTCTGAAGAGACCAATACATGTGATATTGACATCTTGGGAGAGAAGTGTGAACATCAATGGGCTAATCACATGGTGTGACAAATGGAGCAGAATTTAAATGGAGTTTTTGATCAAGAAGAACTGAGAAAATGGATGGGTCGTTTCAAAGGAAACGTGTTACAGATAGGGGAAACCATAGACTTGCATGAGCAATTTTTCTGCTACAGAAAATACTTTAGAGGTCTTACTTTAAAATTCTTTGTCCTTTTATGTTTCCCATGTTGTTTAGGGTTTTTTATATTGTGTCTGTAGGTATGTAAGGGTCTGGATTATTGTATTATATCAATTGTAATCTGACTCCCAGTTTAGACCAGGTTACTTAAAGGGCTTTGTGCTGATGTAAAATAATGCATGTGATTGATTTGATTAATTGACTGGCTGACTGACTCCCCTCTCTGTCCCCCTCTCTCTAGCACCTGTGCATACTGTTAGTCTGACTCCCCGTCCTGTCCCCCTCTCTCTGAGCACTGTGGCATAAGCTGTTAGTCTGGACGTCACCCTCGTCGTTTTCCCCCCGTCTCTCTAGCACTGTGCATACATGTTAGTCTGATGCACTCCTCTTCTGCCCCCCTCTCTCTAACACTTGTTGCCATACTGATTTAGTCTGACTCCCCTCTTCTGTCCCCCCGCATACTGTTAGTCTGACTCCCCCTCTGTCCCCCTCTCTCTAACACTGTGCATCACTGTTACTCTGACTCCCCTCTCTGTCCCCCCTCTCCTCTCAGCAACTGTGCATACTGTTAGTCTGACTCCCCTCTTTGTCCCCCCTCTCTCTAGCACTGTGCATACTGTTAGTCTGACTCCCTTCTCTGCTCCCCCTCTCTCTAGCCACTGTGCATTACTGTTAGTCTGCACTCCCCTCTTGTCCCCCCTCTCTCTAGCACTCGCTGCTGACTGTTAGTCTTGACTCCCCTCTGCTGTCCCCCTATCATCTAGCACTGTGCATACTTTAGTTAGACCCTACTGACACTGACTCCTCTCTGATCCCCCCTCTCTCATAGCACCTTGCATTAACTGTTATGTCTGACTCCCCCCTCTGTCCCCCTCTACCTCTAAGCACTGTACATACTGTTAGTCTGACTCCCCTCTCGTTCCCCCTCTCTCTAGCACTGTGCATACTGTTAATCTGACTCCTCTCTGTCCCCCCCTCTCTCTAGCACTGTGGCATTACTGTTAGTCTGCACTCCCTTTCCTGTTCCCCCCTCTCTCTAGCACTGTGCATACTGTTAGTCTCTGGACTCCCCTCTCTGTCCCCCCTCTCTCTAGGACTGTGGCATACTGTTAGTCTGACTCCTCTCTGTCCCCCCTCTCTCTAGCACTGTGCATACTGTTAATCTGACTCTCTCTGTCCCCCCTCTCTCTAGCACTGTGCATTACTGTTAGTCGACTCCCCTCTCTGTCCCCCTCTCTCTAGCACTGTGCATACTGTTAGTCTGACTCCTCTCTGTCCCCCCCTCTCTCTAGCACTGTGCATACTGTTAGTCTGACTCCCCTCTCTGGTCCCCCCTCTCTCTAGCATCTGGCATACTGGTTAGTCTGACTCCTCTCTGTCCCCTCCTCTCTCTCTAGCACTGTGCATTACTGTTAGTCTGACTCCCCTGCTCTGTCCCCCTCTCTTCTCAGCCTGTGCATACTGTTAGTCTGACTCCCTCTCTGTCCCCCTCTCTCTAGCACTGTGCATACTGTTAGTCTGACTCCTCTCTGTCCCCCCTCTCTCTAGCACTGTGCATACTGTTAGTCTGACTCCCCTCTCTGTCCCCCCTCTCTCTAGCACTGTGCATACTGTTAGTCTGACTCCTCTCTGTCCCCCTCTCTCAGCACTGTGCATACTGTTTAGTCTGACTCCCCTTCTGCTCCCCCTCTCTCTAGCCACTGTGCATACTGTTAGTCTGACTCCCCTCTCTGTCCCCCCTCTCTCTAGCACGTGTTGCATACTGTTAGTCTGACTCCTCTCTGTCCCCCTCTCTCTAGCACTGTTGCATACTGTTAGGTCTGACTCCCCTCTCTGTCCCCCCTCTCTCTAGCACTGTGCATACTGTTAGTCTGACTCCTCTCTGTCCCCCCTCTCTCTAGCACTGTGCATACTGTAAACGCCTTGGAGCCTCCATCAAGTGCTGTGCTGAAGGATGTGCTCGACTGTACCATTACCCCTGCGCGGGGGCGGCTGGGACTTTTCAGGATATCAGGAGTCTCTCCCTCCTCTGTTCAGATCACATAGAACTGGCCATCAGCAGATGTGAGTCCAGCAGCATTAGATCTAAAACTTCACTTGAAATATTTAAAGTAATACTGTCATAAGTAGGACCCTGAGTTTTTCTGGACCAGGATAAACTCTGGGCCCAGACATTAGCTACTCACAATCTCCATTCTTTAACCAATAACATGCCATCTGAAATGTGTCCCTTTTCTCAATTTCTCTTTTTTTCTTCCCCTCTCCTGCTCTCCCCCCRCCCTCTAGTTCCAGACGACTCTATCTGTGCACTGTGTGACAGCCCCGGGGAGCTCCCTGACCAGCTCTTCTGTACCAGCTGTGGGCAGCACTACCACGGGGCCTGCCTGGACATGGCTGTGACTCCGCTGAGGAGGGCCGGCTGGCAGTGCCCCGAGTGCAAGGTRTGCCAGACGTGCAAGTGAGTCAGCTTTCCACTGCCCCAACCGTCCACCCACATACCTGACCCTGTATTGAGTTGTGTGCGTGTGTGTTGCCGTCGTGTGTGTTGCTGGTTTTGTTTGTGCTACCTCTGGTTTGTGAGTGTGGCACTGTTCTCTAGCCTTTAACCTCAACCAGGCCAGTCACTGGTAGCAACTGAGTCTGCGATGAATTGAAATCTGCTCCGAAATACAGATTAGGCTAACACAAAGACCCTTTTGCCYTGTCATTTCTCAATATACATTAGTCTTGTAGATAAGGACACACGCATTTTTAACTCAACAGGAGCCTATAGACTACAGAGCCAAGAAATGCCATGTTGATGCGGTCCATCTGTTATGTCAAAGAACACATCTCATTCATACTTCCTCTCCTTTTCCCTGTGCGTAGGAACCCGGGTGAGGACGATAAGATGTTGGTGTGTGACATGTGTGACAAAGGCTACCACACCTTCTGCCTGCAGCCGGCCATAGATGACATCCCTACCAACGGATGGAGGTGTCAGGTAGGACATCAAGTGGGGGATATAACGGCAGCTGTTTTGTGTGTGCTGTGTTATAGGTCTATGGTATGACTACATTATATAGASATGTTTTTTCTTCTATGGTATGTGAAGTGGACTAAAGGTTTGTCTTCATTTTCTGTGTCAAATTGTAAGAACGTTGGTTTAAACTCTCACAGTTCCTATTGAGACATTTAGCTGTCGTCTAGGCTACCCGTGTTGAGAATGTGACCTTTTTGGTGGTTGTATCTGTGCTTCCTGTGGTAAGGAAATGACTCACACATGCAGCTCTTTTAAAGGGTACGTTTTAGCCTCAGACCTTGTAGCATTTCAGATAATGCGGCAGCCCATGATGGGGTGTGTGTGTACTGGTGGGTGTGTTGTGACTGGTGGGTGGGTGTGTGGTGTGGTGTGTGTGTGTGTGACTGGTGGGTGTTTGTGTACTGGTGGGTGGGTGTGTACTGGTAGGTACTGGTGGGTGGTGGTGGTGGTGGGTGTGTGTGTGTGTGTGTGTGTACTGGTGGGTGTTTGTGTACTGGTGGATGGTGGGTGTACTGGTGGGTGGGTGTGGGCTGTGGGTGGGTGTGTGTGTGTGTGTGTTGTGTGTACTGGTGGGTGTTTTGTGTACTGGTGGGTGTGTGTGTACTGGTGGGTGTGTCTGTGTGTGTGTGTGTGTGGTGTGTACTGGTGGGTGTTTGTGTACTGGTGGGTGGGTGGTGTGTACTGGTGGGTGTGTCTGTGTGATGTGGTGGGTGTGTGTGTGTGTACTGGTGGGTGTGTTTGTGTAGCTGGTGGGGTTTCTGTGTTGTGTGACTGGTGGGTGTGTCTGTGTGTGTGTGTGTGTGTGTATTGGTGGGTGTTTGTGTGTCCTGGTGGGTGGGTGCGGTGGGAGAATCAAACCGTATGCGTCGTCATCCCCTGCCTGTGGCCTCTACCCTCTTCCTCTGTTGGGGTAGGTGGCGCACAGTGCCTGTCTCGGCTGCCAATCAGCTGCTGTTGTGGTGGGTTAACATCCTATCAGCTGCAGCGGTGGTGGCGGGTGGGGATCAGAGCGCAGACCGCAGCAGCAACCAGGCACCTGCCAGGTGGTYGAACATCCTCACCCTCACTCAGTTTCTCCCTCTCTGTCTGAGTCAGCAGCACGGCAGAAACACAGTCCACACAACACAAGCAGCAGCCAACCCTCCATCTCTCCCCCACTCTTGAGGCTGCTGCTTCACGCCCAGGCACTTTAGTTCTGACTGAAGCCTCATCTGAACGTCTTGGAGATGAATGAAAACCATGTGATTAAGTATCATTGCTCCAGTTTCCGTTGTGTTTCTATCTCTTCCCTACTCCAGAACTGCAGAGTGTGTATCCAGTGTGGTACAAGGARGAGCGGTCAGTGGCACCACACAAGCCTGCTGTGTGAGAGCTGTGTCCAACATCAGGACCCCGCCCTTACCTGTCCACTATGTGCCTGTATCCTGGACCCTGAGCACCAAAAAGACCTGCTCTCCTGCCACAGCTGTAAAAGGTAGACACACCGAGAGCARGTCCATTGTTCATTCTGTTGTAAATCTCCTCACTCCTCATGGAGTTGTTTTAGCCTTGTCTTTTTCCATTGATGGAGTCCTACATCTTCATCTGTCCTCTGCTCCTGCTTCCAGATGGCTCCACCTGGAGTGTGAGCGCCAGTCGTCAGGCCAAGCAGACATCCAGCCCAGCCAGGGCTATGTGTGTTCAAGCTGCAGGCCTACTGGATCACCACCACAACAGGCCCCACTGCAGGCAGAGGAGATGGACACAGGAGGCCTAGAACTGAGCCCACAGGCTGCTATTCAGATGCACACAGAATCAGAACCGGTTGTTCCAACGCACACGGATCTAGAACCTGGCGCTAAGCAACTGAGGTCTCCTTCTCCAATGCACAACGACCCAGAAACGCAATTACAACCCGTTCCAATGCCCACAAATGCAGAACCAGAGCCTATCCAAGCCACCAACACTGTCTGTGAGAACGCCCTTGAGGATAGGCAGCCACAGCAGGCTACARCAGACCAGCAGCCTGGTAAGTCTCTCTTTTGTCTAACTGGGTTATTTTTGTCTACTTACAGAGGCAAACTGTGTATTATGGTTGCCAAGGTTAGCCATGTGTTTGTTTTCCTGTATCCCCCTTAAGAGCGGTTTGGCAGGTGGACTCACTAGAGCGTGAGGGATTTGTTTGTCGCATGGCTTGGATTATTACTTTAGGATTGTTGAGAGGCGGTATGAAAGGAGAGAGGTGTGGTTTTTTGAGCATCCACGGTCGAGCAGCCTTGTTGTGTGTAGATGAAGGCAGTTTGGTCTGGATGAAGACCAGAGGGAAGRGTTGCTCTGTCTGCTCTCTCTCTTATTCTCTGCCATGGCTCACATCAGACTGACAGCCATTCATTATCAGGGGCTTGGTTTCTAAAGGCTTCAATAACCAGATGGGCTTCCATTATCACAAGATTAAAGCCATGAAAGCATTGTCTTTGTAATTATTTTGCTGTGAAAAAGCAGCACTTTGTAGCCTATTCTTCCGTTGGTTCTCCTGAGGAGATGGAGTTTCTTGTTGCTCTCTGTCCTTGTTTCATAGCATGACCTGGGTGAACAGAACACCTGCCTACTGGTTCGTGTTCAGTAGGGTACAGTACACCACACTGTAGCAAAATGTTTTGCAATGGAAAACAAAAATCTGTGCTGTTAATTAGAAGTACAGGTTAGAAATAGAGGTCGACCGATTAGTATTTTTCCCTGCCGATACCTATACCTATTATTGGAGMACCAAAAAACGCCCATACCGATTAATCGGACGATTTTTTGTAATAATGACAGTTACAACAATACTGAATGAACAATGAACCCTTTTATTTTAACTTAATATAATACATAAATAAAATCTATTTAGTCTCAAATATATAATGAAACATGTTCAATTTGGTTTAAATAATGCAAAAACACATTGTTGGAGAAGAAAGTAACAGTGCAATATGTGCCATGTAAAAAAGCTAACGTTTAAGTTCCTTGCTCAGAACATGAGAACATATGAAAGCTGGTGGTTCAATATTCCCAGTTCTTCAATATTCCCAGTTAAGAAGTTTTAGGTTGTAGTTATTATAGGAATTATGACACGTCAACTATTTCTCTATACCATTTGTATTTCATATACCTTTGACTATTGGATTTTCTTATAAACACTTTAGTATTGCCAGCCTAATCTCGGGAGTTGATAGTCTTGAAGTCATAAACAGCGCTTTGGGTCAAGCATTGCTAAGAGCTGCTCGCTAACGCAGTAAAGTGCTTTTTGAATGAATGCTTACGAGCCTGCTGCTGCCTATCACCGCTCAGTCAGACTGCTCTGTCAAATATCAAATCATAGACTTAATTATAATAAACGCACAGAAATACGAGCCTTAAGTCATTAATATGGTCAAATCCGGAAACTATCATTTAGAAAACAAAACGTTTATGCTTTGAGTGAAATACGGAACCATTCCGTATTTTGTCGAACGGGTGGCAACCCTAAGTCTAAATATTGCTGTTACATTGCAGAACCTTCAATGTTATGTCATAATTATGTACAATTCTGGCAAATTCATTACGGTCTTTGTTAGGAAGAAACACAGTTCGTAACGAGCCAGGGGGCCCAAACTGTTGCATATACCTTGACTCTGCTTGCACTGAACGCAAGAGAAGTGACACAATTTCCCTAGTTAATATTGCCTGCTAACATGTATTTATTTTAACTAAATATGCAGCTTAAAAAATATATACTTCTGTGTATTCATTATTAAGAAAAGCATTGATGTTTATGGTGAGGTACATTTTGTGCAGCGAATGTGTTTTTTTCTCTCGAGAATGCGCTTTTGTTAAATAATCACCCGTTTGGCAAAGTTGAATTAGGCTGTGATTCAATGATAAATTAACAGGCACCGCATTGATCATTTGCAATGCAGGACAAGCTAGGTAACCTAGTAATATCATCAACCATGTGTAGTTAACTAGTGATTATGTTAAGATTGATTGTTTTCTATAAGATAAGTTTAATGCTAGCTAGCAACTTACCTTGGCTCCTTGCAGCCACAGGTCCTTTTGATGCTGCATTCGCGTAACAGGTGGTCAGCCTGCCACGCAGTTTCCTCATGGATTGCAATGTAATCAGCCATAATCAGCGTCCAAAAAGGCCGATTACCGATTATTATGAACTTGAAATCGGCCCTAATTAATCGGCCATGCCGATTAATCGGTCGACCTCTAGTTAGAACCTCCCTATTTCACTCCCTTTTTAAAAAATGTCTCTATTGAACACGCCCCCTCCTAAATTCCTCCCCTGTTATTATACCTTAGCAAGGCTTCTCTTCTCAATAGTTTCCATGGGCAACAGAACCTATTGCTCACATACATAGTAGTAGCTATGCAAGCTACGTCTCTAGCATGAAAGGAGTGACCCTGATTGGAGTGACCCTGCTATACAGACCCTAGGAGGGGCAGTACATATCCACTCAGGCCTGTGTGGCTTGGCTGCCTGAGGTAGAGTGCTGTAGCAGGTGAATGAGCTGCAGGGTATTACTATGGGACCTAACCTGGATGTCCACCCTCTGTCTAGACTAGACCTGACACAGACAGACAGATCAGGAATCTGTGGTGGAGGGAGGGGAGCAGTGCTGATGATGACAGATAACTAGGGCTGGGCAATATGGCCTAAAACTCATATCTTGATATTTCTTTTTCAAACTTATGGGCGATTCACAATACATATCTTGATTTAAAGAAAATATGTTATCTCTAAATAAGCTTTGTTATACAGTTAAAGGTCAAATCCACTGCATTTAAAACAGTCAGCAATAATGGAATTAATTCAGAGTTTGTGTAATTATACCAATGCTGAATATATTCCATCCACAACCATAAGACCCACTAATAATTACATTGTTTTAATCATGATCAAAATAGCTTTTTTTAATCACTGATCTGGCTTTCAGGTCCGTCTATAAAAATGTGCTTTTTGTTACAGATTTAACCAGAACCATGCATAATGCATATGTAGCAGMCATTATAGAAAATGAACACGGGTCTCATAAACCATCTCTCAAGCACAAGCCCACGTGCTAGTGAGTAACCAGCTAATATTTATATTTAAAGTTTAGTTAATTTAGATCTAGGTTTAATTTCACTATCTCTGAATTCTGCTAACATGGCAAAACAGTTGAATTGTTATGAATAGACCCTTCTGTCTGTCTCCAACGTCATGATAGCCTGTCCACTTTGTTCAGATGTTGAAATCTAGTGGTCTACCTTATTTCTCAGAATGAGTTGCCAATTCCTTATATAATTGTTATATGGTTCTTGCAGGTTTATAAAACACACACTAAACAGCTAGTATAGCAATCTTTATTTGTCTAAAATGATGGTAGCCATACGTGGTATCGTATTGTGCGACAAACTGAGCATTCATTTTCCAGAATGAATGTTCATTGGTTCATCCGTTTTAGTAGTATCTGCTCTTCTGGAAATGTGAGGAGTTGAAACGGTTGGAATGGTTAACTTCTCTATTACAATAAAGAATGTCTCCATGTGTTGTGGTGTCCATATGACTTCTGTTGGACCAAACCTCAAATGCAAATAGCGAGTTGAAACCGTTTGTCAGAGGAAGAAGTGATCTCTCATCTTTGTTGTTGTGATTGGTAGGGGAGGGGCTTGGGAGAAAGAGGAGAAGCGAGAGGTTTCACGCTCGCCAAAATCTGTCCAAAATAAGCCATATGCGCTTATTTTGAAACTAAGCTTGTGGCCTGCCTTTGGGACAACTCCCATTGTAAGGGTGGAGCATCTCGTCATTATATACAGACCTCTGGTGTAAATGGGAAGGTGCACAGCACAGAAGGAGCGAACGATACCAAAAAGACAACATGAGACCAAAAAGACAAATGAGAAGCGGACATAAACGCTCARAAAAACATAAATTGTAATTAATTGAATGAATRGTATATATCGCCCAGCCCTACGGATATCCAGGCAGTAATACAGCGACGGGTCTGTGCCTCGACATTCGTGGCTGTTTAAAACACCCCTGCTACTTTCTTTACCACACACTCTCGCGTTCACAGACACACTGAAACACAGACAGGAAAGGGAGCGAACAACTTTGAAATCCTATTTGTATGTGTGGGGGCTCCTGTCCTAAGCAGCAGTTGTGTTGTTTTCTTGTGATGCTGCTGTGTGAGCTGCTGGCTGTGATGACAGGCTGGTGATTAGGCCTGTGTGATGGGAGGCTGTGATGGGAGGCTGGTGATTAGGCCTGTGTGATGGGAAGCTGGTGATTAGGCCTGTGTGATGGGAGGCTGGTGATTAGGCMTGTGTGATAGGAGGCTGGTGATTAGGCCTGTGTGATGGGAGACTGGTGATTAGGGCCTGTGTGATGGGAGGCTGGGTGATTAGGCCTGTGTGAGGGAGGCTGGTGATTAGGCCTGTGGATGGGAGGTGATTAGGCTGTGTGTAGGGGCTGGGTGATTAGGCCTGTGTGATGGGAGCTGTGATTAGGCCTGTGTGATGGGAGGCTGGTGATTAGGCCTGTGGGTGATGGGATGGTGGTATTTAGGCCTGGTGGAGGGGCTGGTGATTAGCCTGTGTGATGGGAAGACTGGTGATTAGGCTGTGTGATGGGAAGCTGGTGATTAGGCCTGTTGGTGATGGGGAGGCTGGTGATTAGGCCTGTTGATGGAGGGTATGTGGAGAGACTGGTGATTAGGCCTGTGTGATGGGAGGGATGGTGATTAGGCCTGTGTGGATGGGAGAGCTGGTGATTAGGCTGTGTGATGGGAGGCTGGTGATTAGGCTGTGTGATGGGAGGCTGGTGATTAGGCCTCTTTGATGGGAGGCTGGTGATTAGGCGTGTGATGGGAGCTGAGGTGATTAGGCCTGTGTGATGGGAAGCTGGTGATTAGGCCTGGTGATGGCGAGGCTGGTGATTAGGCCTGTGTGATGGGAGACTGGTGATTAGGCCTGTGTGATGGAAGACTGGTGATGTAGGCCTGTGTGGATGGGAGACTGGTTGATTAGGCCTGTGTGATTGGGAGACTCGGTGATGTAGGCTGTGTGATGGGGAGACTGGTGATAGGCCTCGTGTTGATGAGATGCGTGATTAGGCCTGTGTGATGGGAGACTGGTGGATGGGTTTAGGCCTGTGTGTGATGGGAGGCTGGTGATTAGGCCTATGTGATGGGAGCTGGTGATTAGGCCTGTGTGATGGGAGCTGGTGGATTTAGGCCTGTGTGATGGGAGGCTGGTGATTAGGCCTGTGTGATGGGAAGCTGGTGATTAGGCCTGTGATGGGGATGGGGGGAAAGCTGGTGATTAAGCCTGTGTATGGGAGACTGGTGATTAGCCTGTGTGATGGGAGGCTGGTGATTAGGCCTGTGTGATGGGAAGCTGGGTGATTAGGCCTGTGGTGATGGGAAGCTGGTGATTAGGCCTGTGTGATGGGAGGGCTGTGTGATTAGGCTGTGTGATGGGAAGCTGGTGATTAGGCCTGTTGTGATGGGAGGCTGGTGATTAGGCCTGTGTGATGGGAGACTGGTGATTAGCCTGTGTGATGGGAGCTGGTGATTAGGCCTGTGTGATGGGAGGCTGGTGATTAGGCCTCTGTGATGGGAGGCTGGTGATTAGCCTGTGTGATGGGAAGCTGGTGATTAGGCCTGTGTGATGGGAGCTGGTGATATAGGCTGTGTGATGGGAGGCTGGTGATTAGGCCTGTGTGATGGGAGCTGGTGTTTAGGCCTGTGTGATGGGAGACTGTTGGTGATTAGGGCTGTGTGATGGGAGACTGGTGATTAGGCCTGTGTGATGGAGACTGGTGATTAGGCCTGTGTGGATGGGAGACTGGTGATTAGGCCTGTGTGATGGGAGATGGTGATTAGCCTGTGTGATGGGAGGATGGTGATTAGGCCTGTGTGATGGGAGACTGGTGATTAGGCCTGTGTGATGGGAGACTGGTGATTAGGCCTGTGTGATGGGAGAGGCTGGTGATTAGGCCGTGTGATGGGGCTGTGATGTTAGCTGGGATGGGAGCTGGTGATTAGGCCTGTGTGATGGGAGACTGGTGATTAGGCCGGTGTGATGGGAGGCTGGTGATTAGGCCTGTTGTGATGGGAGACTGGTGATTAGGCTGTGTGAGGGGAGGCTGGTGATTAGGCCTGTGTGATGGAGACGTGTGATTAGGCCTGTGTGATGGGAGGCTGGTGATTAGGCCTATGTGATGGGGAGGCTGGTGATTAGGCCTGTGTGATGGGAGGTGGTGATTAGGCCTGTGTGATGGGAGACTGGTGATTAGGCCTGTGTGATGGGAGGGGATTAGCCTGTGTGAGGGGCGGTGATTAGGCCTGTGTGATGGGAGACTGGTGATTAGGCCTGTTGTGATGGGAGACTGGTGATTAGGCCTGTGTGATGGGAAGATGGTGATTAGCTGTTGATGGGAAGCTGGGATTAGGCCTGTGTGATGGGACTGGTGATTAGGCCTGTTGTTGATGGGAGACTGGGTGATTAGGCCTGTGTGATGGGGAGACTGGTGATTAGGCCTGTGTGATGGAGACTGGTGATTAGCGCTGTGTGATGGGAGAGACGTGATTAGGCCTGTTGTGATGGGAGGCTGGTGATTAGGCCTGTGTGATGGGAACTGGTGATTAGGCCTGTGTGATGGGGAGACTGGTGATTAGGCCTGTTGTGATGGGGAGGCTGGTGATTAGGCCTGTGTGATGGGAGACTGGTGATTGGCTGTGTGATGGGAGCTGTGATTAGGCCTGTGTGATGGTGAGACCTGTGATTAGGCCTGTGTGATGGAGAGCTGGTTGATTAGGCCTATGTGATGGGAGGCTGGTGATTAGGCCTGTGTGATGGGAGGCTGGTGATTAGCCTGATGTTGATGGGACTGGTGATTTAGGCCTGTGTTGATGGCGAGGCTGGTGATTAGGCCTGTGTGATGGAGGCTGGTGATTAGGCCTGTGTGATTGGGACTGGTAGTGATTAGAGCCTGTTGATGGCGAGGGCTGAGTGATTAGGCCTGTGTGATGGGAGGCTGGTGATTTAGGGGGCCTTGTGATGGGAGGACTGGTGATTAGGCCTGTGTGATGGGAGGCTGGTGATTAGGCCTGTGTGATGGGAGGCTGGTGATTAGGCCTGTGTGATGGGAGGCTGGTGATTTGGCCTGTGTGATGGGAGGCTGGTGATTAGGCCTGTGTGATCGGAGGCTGGTGATTAGGCCTGTGTGATGGGAGGCTGGTGATTAGGCCTGTGTGATGGGAGGCTGGGGATTAGGCCTGTGTGATGGTAAAGAACTTCTAGGGCACTTGGTCTACCAGCCTTTCATCTCTCTATTGATTGGAGTGGAGGGGCCTCCCTCGAGGCCTGAGGCTGAACACCAAGGGTTATATCCCTAAGCTATACTTGATGCTTTAGCTCTGAAGTCAGGCGTCCTCGATCTGGCCCCTACATCCTCTACTCCACTCACTGCCCCTTCCAGTTTCACACATGCAGAGAGAAACTGGATGAGATCCATATCATGCCAAATGTATTGTGAACACACAACATGCATTTTGAATTTGTGTATCATGATCTGTACAAATAAGTACCACTCCACAAARGTAAATCACCAATCCACAAATGTAAATCGCCAATCCACAAATGTAAATCGCCAATCCACAAATGTAAATCGCCAATCCACAAATGTAAATCACCAGTCTACAAATGAATTACCAGTCTCAAATGTAAATTACCAGTCTACAAATGTAAATTACCAGTCCACAAATTAAATTACCATCCACAAATGTAAAAATTACCAGTCCACCAAATGTAAAATACCAGTCCACAAATGTAAAATGTAAATCACCAGTCCACAAATGTAAATCGCCAATCCACAAATGTAAATTACCAGTCCACAAATGTAAATTACCAGTCCACAAATGTAAATCACCAGTCCACAAATGTAAATCACCAGTCCACAAATGTAAATCACCAATCAACAAATGCAATTCCAAATCAAATCAAGTTTATTTGTCACGTGCGCTGAATACAACAGGTGTAGACCTTACAGTGAAAGGCTTACTTACAGGCTCTAACCAATAGTGCAAAAAAGGTATTAGGTGAACTATAGGTAGGTAAAGAAATAAAACAACAGTAAAAAGACAGTGAAAAATAGCAGTAGCGAGGCTATATACAGTAGCGAGGCTATATACAGACACCGGTTAGTCAGGCTGATAGAGGTAGTATGTACATGTAGATATGGTTAAAGTGACTATACTATATACTATGCATATATGATGAACAGAGAGTAGCAGTAGCGTAAAAGAGGGGTTGGCGGGTGGTGGGTGGGACATAATGCAGATAGCCTGGTTAGCCAATGTGTGGGAGCACTGGTTGGTCGGCCCATTGACGTAGTATGTACATTAATTTATAGTTAATTCACTATCCACAAAGAAACACCTTTTGATTTTMATTTGTAAACTGATTTATTGCATTAGAATTTAGATATGCACTATCCACAAATGCAATTCACTATCTACAAACAAACACCCTTTGATTTGCAGGTCATTTCCAAGGGCCTTAATTAAAGTGACTGCCATAAAGATTTTCATATAGGAGAGATATGCGCAAACATGACAGATATGGCAAACCTGCAACTCCATGTTTGGAAGCACTTACGTCACCTGACTTTTGGCACTGATCTGACGACAAGAAAGAAAATAAAAAGTTAGCACGCTTAGAAAGCGATTGTAGGTGTAGAAAAAAATTCTCATGCGTAGAAAGTGATTTTGTATTTCTAGAAAAAAGGTTTGTACCCTTAGAAAGCGATTTCTAAAAATCACTGGCAGCCTCTCGTTTGGCCATCTTGATGCCTGCCTTTCAAGGCTGCAGAAAAATATAGTATGGTGGTAACCATAAAATGTTAACCATATGTGAAACCATAGTATGTCCAAAGTAAATAATCGAAACCCTAGCCGTAGATTACTCTATATTTGCAACACTATTGTACAGCCATTCATCGCTCAAATAGTTGAATTAGCTGGCCAGTGTGAGAACTTTTTTTCTACGACTACAAACCGCTTTCTACATGTGAGAACTTTTCCATTTTTTCTTGTCGTCAAATCCCTGCCAAAAGTCAGGTGACGTAAGTGCTTCCAAACATGGAGTTGCAGGTTTGCCATATCTGTCATGTTTGCGCATATCTCTCCTATATGAAAATCTTTATGGCAGTCATTTTACTTAAGGCCCTTGGAAATGACCTGCATATCTAAATTCTAATGCAATAAATCGATTTACAAATGCAAATCAAAGGGTGTTTGTTTGTGGATAGTGAATTGCATTTGTGGAAAATGATTTACATTAGTGGAAAGTGATTTACATTTGTGGATTGGTACTTATTTGTACAGATCATGATACACAAATACAAAATGCATGCTGTAAGTTCACAATACATTTGGCACGATATTCATTCCATAAAACTGCATCAACTCTGAACTCTGTCTGTATGCACCATCCATTCAAATGTCTTATTGATACCTTGGGGCTCTTGTTGGCAGTTGATGAGGGAATTCAGGGAAGTCTTATATATTCAGAATGTAGGTGTACAGTGCCTTGCAAAAGTGTTCCTCCCCCTTGGTGCTTTTCCTATTTTGTTGCATTACAACCTGTAATTTAAATAGATTTTTATTTGGATTTCATGTAATGGACATACACAAAATAGTCCAAATTGGTGAAGTGAAATGAAAAAAAGAACTTGTTTCAAAAAATTCTAAATGATAAAAACAGAAAAGTGGTTCGTATGTATTTACCCCCTTTGTAARGAAGCCCCTAAATAAGATCTGGTGCAACCAATTACCTTCAGAAGTCACATAATTAGTTAAATAAAGTCCACCCGTGTGCAATCTAAGTGTCACATGATCTCAGTTTATATACACCTGTTCTGAAAGGCCCCAGAGTCTGTACCACCAAGCAAGCGGCACCATGAACACCAAGGAGCTCTCCAAACAGGTCAGGGACAAAGTTGTGAGGTACAGATCAGGGTTGGGTTATAAAAAAATATCTGAAACTTTGAACATCCCACGGAGCACCATTAAATCCATTATTTTAAAWWWWTTTAAAGAGTATGGCACAACAACAAACCTGCCAAGAGAGGGCTGCCCACCAAACCTCACGGACCAGTCAAGGAGGGCATTAATCAGAGAGGCAACAAAGAGACCAAAGATAACCCTGAAGGATCTGCAAAGCTTTACAGCAGAGATTGGAGTATCTGTCCATAGGACCACTTTAAGCCGTACACTCCACAGAGATGGACTTTATGGAAGAGTGGCCAGAAAAAAGACATTGCTTAAGACAAAAATGAGCAAACATGTTTGGTGTTCACCAAAAGGCATGTGGGAGACTCCCCAAATATATGAAGAAGGTACTCTGGTCAGATGAGACTAAAATTGAGCTTTTTGGCCATCAAGGAAAACGCTATGTCTGGCGCAAACCCAACACGTCTCACCATCCCCATAGTGAAGCATGGTGGTGGCAGCATCCTGCTGTGGGGATGTTTTTCATCGGCAGGGACTGGGATACTGGTCAGAATTGAAGGAATGATGGATTGAGCTAAATACAGGGAAATTCTTGAGGGAAACCTGTTTCAGTCTTCCAGAGATTTGAGACTGGGACGGAGGTTCAACTTCCAGCAGGACAATGACCCTAAGCATACTGCTAAAGCAACACT
>NC_036871.1:24202532-24240498 GCF_002910315.2 Salvelinus sp. IW2-2015
TGAGTTGATTTAGGGGAAACAGTCTTGGAATGGCCTAATCAAGCCAGACCTCAATTCCAATTGAGAATCTGTGTTATGACTTAATATTTCTGTACACCAGACGTAACCCATCCAACTTGAAGGAGCTGGAGCAGTTTTGCCTTGAGAATGGGAAAAATCCAGTGTCTAGATGTGCCAAGCTTATAGAGACATACCCCAAAGAGACTTGAAGCTGTAATTGCTCCAAAAAGTGGCTCTACAAAGTATTGCACCATTGGGGGGTGAATTAGTTATGATTGAACGCTCAAGTTTTCTGATTTATTTTAGTTTAATTTCTTGTTTGGTTTCACAATAATAAAGTGGTAGGCATGTTGTGTAAATCAAAATGATACAAACTCCCCACAAAATCCATTTTAATTCCGACATAACAGCAGGCTTATCATGACTCTTAATGATAGACAGCAGAGTTTTCCCAAAGCGCCGGCTGTCGGCTATACAGCGATTGACTCATTTTCAGCAGAGGTTACTTTTCCCACTTAAATTAGTAGCTTACTTTTCAATTCGCTAGTCAGAAAAGTCTGCGGAGCTCTCTCCCACTAGAATGAACGAATGGCATTTTCTAGAGATCTATTGATAGCACAGGCGGCCTGTCAATAACAAAAGTGAGCGATGACAGGGAACACTGCTGGTTGCATTCTTCTTTCTGTTCTTGCTCTTGGTACCCGGTGTGTGTTGTTGGGCTGTGGTTGCAGTCTAATTTCTTTACACGGAGGGAGAGAAATAGAATTTGCAAGTCCTACGGGGCAAAAAAAGTATTTAGTCACGCCACCATTGTGCAAGTCTCCCACTTAAAAAGATGAGGAGGCCTGTAATTCATCATGGGACTCAACTATTGACCAACAAAATGAGAAAAAAAATCCAGAAAAATCACATTGGTAGATTTTTTATATTTGATTTGCAAATTATGGTGGAAAATAAGTATTTTGGTCACCTACAAACACAAGCAAGATTTTCTGGCTCTCACAGACGATGTAACTTCTTCCTTGTAAGAGAGCTGCCTTGCTCCACATCGTTACCGTTTAAATGGACCTGGGCTTGTTATTCAGTGATAAAAGACACCTGTCCCAAACCTCAAACAGTTCCACCACTCAAAACTCCTATGGCCAAGGGACCAAAGAGCTGTCAAGGACACGCAGAAAACAAATTAGACCTGCACAGGCTGGGGGAAGACTTAATCTGCATAGGTAAGCAGGTTGTTGAAGAATCAAACTGTTGGAGCAATTATTAGAAATGGAAGACATACAACTATACTTTTTTTTAATACATACCTATCCAAACGTAGGCCTATTAATAGCTGATATATATAGAGAGAAAGCTGGCCACCTATAGGCGCTGCATTTGGACCCCAATGCAATTTTAGAACAACACCAGGTCCGGGCCGTAGATCATTTGGGGCAGTGAGAACAAAAAATGTTAACGTTGGACCCTGTGCGTGTTTCAATATTTTGCAGCCACAAGCTGAGCATTGGACCAGCTAACCACCTCCGTCACCGGCTTCAGTTAGAAATTTATCGCGGCAGCTTGTCCCCACGGTCTCGGGGTTCGCTTGCTATCCCCAATCAAAAATACCCGCTGGATTAACGACAGAGGTTTGGCGCTAACACTTGAAGGACAGGGCTACTGCCACAGGAGCTATCGCAGGACAACCCTGAGGCTAATGGCGAGACAGGAATAAGACAAGAAGTTCGCTATGCCTCCTCAGAGACATCAAATGAGGCAAAGAAGGACAATATTGGAATAGCTGAAGCATACACAGGCTCTGACGCCCGCCGCATTGGGGCAGGGGCTACGAGTCTGCCAACGATGGCCTCTCTACCAAGACACATCAATTGCATTTTATTGCACCGCTTTGACAAAACTACATCGTTGCCGGGTGTGAAATCGTCACCGACCAGAGGATGGTGATCTCGTCGGCCAAGGCAAGAAGTTTGAGGAAAGGACCTTTTAGTCAGGTCAACACCTGCAAGGCCGGCAGGGCCCAAAGTATTTCCCAGGGGGCAACATTTCTCATAGGCATGCACAGACAGCTGGCAGAATATATATGGTAATGTCAAACCTCTCCTTTCCGCTGTAATTGACCCACGATGTTTTAAGATTTACCACCATGATTCCTCGTCCCAAGAACTCGAAGGGCATTTCATGCCACAATGAACTACTGACCCAGTAGCCACTCACTTCTTAGATCCATTTGAAGCTGGTTATGCACAATTTACTCCGACCATCCCAGCCACCCTTAGACCCACTTCCATTTGCTACCCACCCACAGATCCACTAGATGATGCCAATCTCAGTCACTCGGGCCACACTGCCGCAACACAGGGGCCCCACAGGGGTGTTTTGCTCTAGTTCCCTCCTGTTTACTCCTTGTTCACCATGGACTTGCTAGCTCGTACCGACTCCAACACCATACAGTTTGCTGACGACACGAAAGTGGTACTGCCTTGATCACTGGGCAACGATGAAAGAGCTTTTCGGGAGGACTTCAGTGACCTGGTTTAGGTGGGTTGGTGCGCAAAGACAACGAACCTCTCCCTCAAACGTCCAATTAAGGACCAGCAGCTGATGGTGGTCTACAGGGAAACGAGGAGGGGGAGACGCCCTCTCCACATCGACTGGGCTGCAGTGGAGCAGTCGGAGAGCTTCAAGTTGTCAGGTTTTAACAATCACTAAAGAACTTAAAAAATAGTCAACCACAACAGGCACGACGTGAAGGAACGCCGCGACAAGATCCTCACTTTCACCCCCCAGGAGGTTGGAAAGGTTTCGGCATCGGCCCCTCAAATTCCTCAAAGTTCTAACAGCTCTTTACCGTTGAAGCAGCGGTCTTGGACTGGCTGATCACTGCCTGTTATTGCAATAAGCACCTCCCTCGAGATCGCATGGCTTCTACAGTAGGTGGTCGCGGGACAGCAGTACATCACTGGGCGAGTCCCCTTTGCATCCAAGACACATCTTAATGTTCAGTGTCGGTGGTAGGAAAGAAACAGATCACAATTGTTATAAACTCCAACCCACCAAGCCATAGGGACTAATTCTCTTTGCTTCCGAAAAGCAAAGTGGGTACCGGTGCATCAAGTCTGGCACCAAACAGCCTTTCATCTGACAAGCTTTCTATCCCAAGCAATAGGTCGTCTTCTTTATGTTAGTGTTGTCTCCTCATTGTCGTGAGTGTGTTTTGTCCTAATTTTTATTAAGATTTTAATCACAGCCCTCGTCCCCGGGAGGCCTTTTGGTAGGCCGTTCATTGTAAATAAATCATTTCAAATCAACATGTTATTTTCTCCACATACACATGGATTAGCAGATGTTAATGTGGAGTGTAGCGAATGCTTGTGCTTTCTAGTTCCGGGACTATGCAGTAAATCTAACAAGTCATCTAAACCTGAAATTTCCACAACCGTACACCTATACACACAGTGTAAGAAGGAAGATTTACATACAAATATGATTGATGGTTACGACCGCTAGCAGCAGATGTTATAGGTAGTATTCATATGAGATGATATTGGTATGTAAACATTATTATAGTGCATGGTTAAGTGCTAGTGATACATTTCCATCAATTTTCATTGTTTAAAAGAGGGCTGGAGTTGAGTTTCAGTGTGCAGGGAGCCACCTCAGCTGTTTACGTGGTGGCTACTTTAAACAGTCTGATGGCCTTGAATAGGAACAGCTGTTTTTCATCTTCTCTGTCCAGGCTTTTGGATGCACCTGTACTTGACCTCGCCTTCTGTTATGAATAGCGGGGTGGACCAGCAGTGTCTCGGGTGGTTGTCTGTTCCTTGATTGAATCTTATGGCATCCGTGACATCGGGTTTAGGTTGTCCTGGAGAGCAGGTTTAGTTGCCCCTGTAGCGTTTGTGCAGACCTCACTACCCTTCTGGAGAGGGCCGTCTTGTTCCTCAACTTGAACTTGCCTAGTTAAATTAAAGGTTAAATAAAAACGGGTAATAGCGTAACAAAATAGGCTACACGGACTGAGTTACCTTGTATCTTTATTGACCTTTTTATGTTTTGTTTTCGCTTTCTCTCAGAAGCCTTCACACACACACTCCTCCATCATCCTGCTCACGTTTAGACATAATTTGCACATCATTCACACTGGACTACACACGTAAACCCACTCACATACAAGCTGCTGCTACTTCTGTTTATCTTTATTCTGTTTGCCTAGTCAACCTTACCCTATCACATACTCGTATTACAAAGTATGTGGACACCCCTTCAATTAGGCGAATTTGAGCTATTTTCAGCCACATCCATTGCTTGAAGTGTCATAAAATCCAGCAGCAAGTTGCATGTAACTCCATTAGACATTGCAGTAAGAATGGGCCTTACTAAAGGGCTCAGTGACTTTCAACGTGGCACCGTCATTGCAGATTCCCCTTTCCAACAGTCAGTTCGTAAGATTTCCTGCCCTGCTAATTCTTGCCCCAGTCACTGTTAGTGCTGTATTGTGACTGTGGAAAAGTCTGAGGAGCAACGAAGACTCAAGGCATCCGAAGTTGTAGCCACACAGCTCACAGACGGGTTCTAAAACTGCCTTCTGGAAGGCAAGTTCAGCTCAAAAATTGTTCGGTCAGGAGTTCATGAAATGGGTTTTTCTATGGCCGAGCAACC
This sequence comes from Salvelinus sp. IW2-2015, assembly GCF_002910315.2. Classification (NCBI taxonomy): domain Eukaryota; kingdom Metazoa; phylum Chordata; class Actinopteri; order Salmoniformes; family Salmonidae; genus Salvelinus; species Salvelinus sp. IW2-2015. Next base: position 24,207,192 of record NC_036871.1, read on the forward strand.
GCACACAAGTCTAATTCCTATGCGCAATTTTGCCAAGCCGTCGGCTGTTGTGATTAAAGCTTCCACCGCAATTGGACTCTGGAGTAGTGTTACAATGCACTTCATCTAGCAGTGAAGAAATTCCACGGCTCACCATACTGGCAGTCCGACGGACAATCTGTGTTTGGTGGATGCCAGGAGCCACCGCCCAATGCATAGTGCCAACTGTAAGTTTTGCTGGAGAGGGAATTAATGGTCTTGGAAGCTGTTTTTCATAGTTGAGGCTAGACACCATTCGTTTCCAGTGAGGGAAATCTTAATTATACAAATGACATTACCATTCTGTGCTTTCAACTTCGTGGGCAACGGTTGGTGGGACGCTCTTGCTGTTTTTAGCTTTGAGGAATCGCCCCCGTTGTGCAAAGCGAGGTCCATACCAGATGGTTTTGTCGACTCGGTGTGGAGGAACTCGAGGCTTTGCAAGAAGCCCTTTGCTTCAACCCATCGAACACCTTGGGAATGCTGATTGCAAAAATATGATAAATGCTCATGGAGGAAGAATCCCTCCCGAGTTATGCTCGAGCAGTTTGAAATTTCTGAATATATTTAGACGTTTTTCGTGATCTAAAGTCGTATTCCTATTACTTCAATTGTAAGCGGACGAGCAACTTTAATACAGTGATAGGAAGGAGTTAGCTGCTTGCCTTAATCAGATACAAATACGTCACACGGCAAGGCATTTCTGCTGCCTTGAACGCCATAACTTTCACAGTGAACACATGAAGATGATCCAGGAAATCGACTAGAACATCACTTCAGAAGGATTTACAAAAAAGCCATATAACATTCAAAACTGTTGAACCTCTGCCGTTTAATATTAAACCTACAGTAATTAGAATTTCCTGCCTAATCTACACCAGTGTACATTTTGACTCGGAACGGAAGTGGAGAAATACACTACGTTCAAAAGTTTTGGGGTCACTTAGAAATGTTCTTGTTTTTGAAAGAAAGCTTTGTTTTTGTCCATCTCTCTCTTCAGTGACCTGGTAGTGTGGTGCCAAAACAACAACCTCTCCCTCAACGTCAATAAGACCAAGCAGCTGATGGTGGTCTACAGGAAACGGGGGGGGGCGAGCACGCCCTCATCCACATCGACTGGGCTGCAGTGGAGCAGGTCGAGAGCTTCAAGTTCCTCGGTGTACAAATCACGTCTCTTATACACATCTAGATGTGTATAAGAGACAGCCTGTACTCCTTGTTCACCCACGAGCAGGTCGAGAGCTTCAAGTTCCTCGGTGTACAAATCACTAAAGACTTAAAATAGTCCAAACACACATGCACCTGTCTCTTATACACATCTAGATGTGTATAAGAGACAGTTATTAGGAAATGGAAGACATACAAGACATATACTTCTTTTTAATACATACCTATCCAAACGTAGCCTATTAATAGCTGAATATATATWGAGAGAGAGCATGCCAACCTATAGGCTCTGCATGACCCCAATGCATTTAAGAACAACACCATGTCCGGGCCAGTAGAAATTCTATTTGGGCCAGTGAGAAAAAAATGTTAACGTTGGACCCTGGCGTGTTTCATATGCAGCCACCAAGCTAGCATTGACCAGCTAACCACCTCCGTCACCGGCTTCAGTAGAAAATTTATCGGCGGCGTTGTCCCCACGGTGAGGGTTCGCTGCTTCCCCAATCAAAAACCCTGGATTAACACAGAGGTTGGCGCTAAACTGAAGGACAGGGCTACTGCACACAGAGCTATCGCAGACAACCCTGAGGCTATGGCCGAGGACAGGAATAAGTACAAGAAGTCTCGCTATGACCTCCTCAGAGACATCAAATGAGCAAAAGGACAATATTGGAATAAGGTGAAATCATACCACAGGCTCTGACGCCCGCCGCATTTGGCAGGGGCTACAGTCTGCCCAACGATGCCTCTCTACCAGACAAACTCAATGCATTTTATGCACGCTTTGACAACAACTACATCGTGCCGGGTGTGAAATCGTCACCGACCCAGAGGATTGGGTGATCTCGCTCGCCAAGGCAGAAGTGAGAAAGGTCTTTTAGTCAGGTCAACACCTGCAAGGCCGCAGGGCCCAAAGGTATTCCAGGGCACATTCTCATAGCATGCACAGAACAGCTGGCAGACATATATATGGTAATGTTCAACCTCTCCTTGTCCCAGCCTGTAATACCCACATGTTTTAAGATGACCACCATGATTCCTGTTCCCAAGAACTCTAAGGCTTCATGCCACAATGACTACTGCCCAGTAGCACTCACTTCTGTAATCATGAAGCTGGTTATGGCACATATTTACTCCACCATCCCAGCCACCCTAGACCCACTCCAATTTGCATACCACCCCAACAGATCCATAGATGATGCAATCTCAATCACCTCGGCCACACTGACCCGCAACACAGGGGCCCCASAGGGGTGTTTGCTTAGTCCCCTCCTGTACTCCTTGTTCACCCATGACTGCGTAGCCTCGTACGACTCCAACACCATCAAGTTTGCTGACGACACGAAAGTGGTATGCCTGATCACTGGCAACGATGAGTCAGCTTTCAGGGAGGACTTCAGTGACCTGGTAGTGTGGTGCCAAAACAACAACCTCTCCCTCAACGTCAATAAGACCAAGCAGCTGATGGTGGTCTACAGGAAACGGGGGGGGGCGAGCACGCCCTCATCCACATCGACTGGGCTGCAGTGGAGCAGGTCGAGAGCTTCAAGTTCCTCGGTGTACAAATCACTAAAGACTTAAAATGGTCCAAACACACATGCACAGACGTGAAGAAGCCGCGACAGCTCCTCCTCACCCCCAGGAGGTTGAAAAGGTTTGGCATCGGCCCTCAAATCCTCAAAGTTCTACAGCTCTACCGTTGAGAGCAGTTTGGCTGGCTGCATCACTGCCTGTTATTGCAATAGCACCTCCCTCGATCGCATGGCTCTACAGTAGGTGGTGCGGACAGCCCAGTACATCACTGGGGCCGAGCTCCCTGCCATCCAGAACATCTATATCAGGTGTGGTGTGGTAGGAAGAACAGTACAATTGTTATAAACTCCAACCACCCAAGCCATAGACTATTCTCTTTGCTTCCGAAAAAGCAAGTGGTACCGGTGCATCAAGTCTGGCACCAACAGCCTCTTGAACAGCTTCTATCCCCAAGCAATAGGTCTCTCTTTATGTAGTGTTGTCTCTCTTGTCGTGATGTGTGTTTTGTCCTATATTTTTATTAAGATTTTTAATCACAGCCCTCGTCCCCGCAGGAGGCCTTTTGGTAGGCCGTCATTGTAAATAATCATTTCAAATCAAATCAAATGTTATTTGTCACATACACATGGTTAGCAGATGTTAATGTGAGTGTAGCGAAATGCTTGTGCTTCTAGTTCCGACTATGCAGTAAAATCTAACAAGTAATCTAACCTGACAATTTCACAACTACTACCTTATACACACAAGTGTAAAGGAATGAAGAATATGTACATACAAATATATGGATGAGTGATGGTACAGAACGGCATAGGCAAGATGCAGTAGATGGTATAGAGTACAGTATATACATATGAGATGAGTAATGTAGGGTATGTAAACATTATATAAAGTGGCATTGTTTAAAGTGGCTAGTGATACATTTTCCCATCAATTTTTCCATTGTTAAAGGGGCTGGAGTTGAGTCAGTATGTTGGCAGCAGCCACTCAGTGTTAGTGGTGGCTATTTAACAGTCTGATGGCCTTGAGATAGAAGCTGTTTTTCAGTCTCTCTGTCCCAGCTTTGATGCACCTGTACTGACCTCGCCTTCTGTATGATAGCGGGGTGGACAGGCAGTGTCTCGGGTGGTTGTTGTCCTTGATGATCTTTATGGCCTTCCTGTGACATCGGGTGGTGTAGGTGTCCTGGAGAGCAGGTAGTTTGCCCCCGGTGATGCGTTGTGCAGACCTCACTACCCTCTGGAGAGCCTTTGTTCTCAACTGACTTGCCTAGTTAAATAAAGGTTAAATAAAAAACGGATAAATAGCTAACAAAATAGCTACACGGACTGAGTTTACCTTGTATCTTTATTGACCTTTTATTTTTGTTTTGCGCTTTCTCTCAGAGCCCTTCACACACACACTCCCTCCATCATCTGCTCAGTTACACATAATTTGCACATACATTCACACTGACTACACACGTAAACCCACTCACATACAAGCTGCTGCTACTCTGTTTATCTTATATTCTGTTGCCTAGTCACCTTACCCCTATACATACTCTATATGTACAAAGGTATGTGGACACCCCTTCAAATTAGTGAATTTGGCTATTTCAGCCACACCCATTGCTGACAGGTGTATAAAATCAAGCACAGTGCCATGTAATCTCCATAGACATTGGCAGTAGAATGGCCTTACTAAAGAGGCTCAGTGACTTTCAACGTGGCACGGTCATTGGATTCCACCTTTCCAACAAGTCAGTTCGTAAGATTTCTGCCCTGCTAAATCTGCCCCAGTCAACTGTAAGTGCTGTTATTGTGATGTGGAAACGTCTAGGAGCAACAAAGACTCAGGCATCGAAGTTGTAGGCCACACAAGCTCACAGAACGGGTTCTAAACTGCCTCTGGAAGCAACGTCAGCTCAAAAATTGTTCGTCAGGAGCTTCATGAAATGGGTTTCTATGGCCGAGCAACCGCACACAAGTCTAATATCACTATGCGCAATGCCAAGCGTCGGCTGGAGTTGTGTAAAGCTCACCGCAATTGGACTCTGGAGTAGTGTAAATGCATTCTCTAGAGTGATGAATCACGCTTCACCATCTGGCAGTCCGACGGACAAATCTGTGTTTGGTGGATGCCAGGAGAACGCTACCTGCCCCAATGCATAGTGCCAACTGTAAAGTTTGCTGGAGGAGGAATAATGGTCTGGAGCTGTTTTTCATAGTTSAGGCTAGAACCATTCGTTCCAGTGAAGGGAAATCTTAATTATACAACATACAATTACCATTCTGTGCTTTCAACTTRGTGGCAACAGTTTGGTGGACGGCTCTTTGCTGTTTTAGCTTGAGAATGCCCCCGTGTGCAAAGCGAGGTCCATACAGAAATGGTTTTGTCGACATCGGTGTGGAGGAACTCGACTGGCTTGCACAGAGCCCTTGCCTCAACCCCATCGAACACCTTTGGGATGAATTGCAAAAATATGATAAATGGCTCATTTGAGAGAAGACATCCTCCCGAGTTATGACATCGGCTAGTATTGAAATCTGACATATATTATAGACGTTTTCGTGATCTAAAAGTCGTATTCCTATTAACTTCAATGTAGCGAGAGCAACTTTATCACAGTGCTAGGAAGAGTAGCTGCTGCCTAATAAATACAAATACGTCACACCGGAAGGATTTCTGCCTGCTTGAACGCCAATAACTTTCACGTGAACACATGAAATGATCCAGGAAATCGATAGAACATCACTCAGAGATTTACAAAAGCCATATAACATTCAAAACTGGTGAACCTCTCCGTTTAATATTAACTCCTACAGTATTAAGAATTTCCTGCACTAAAATTCTACACCAGATGTACATTTTGACTCGGGAACAGGAGTGGAGAAATACACTACCGTTCAAAAGTTTGGGGTCACTTAGAAATGTCCTTGTTTTTGAAAGAAAAGCTATTTTTTTTGTCCATTAAAATAACACCAAATTGATCAGAAATACGGTGTAGACATTGTTAATGTTGTAAATTACTATTGTAGCTGTAATATTTTTTTTTTTTAATATCTACATAGGCGTACAGAGGCCCATTATCAGCAACCATCATTCCTATGTTCCAATGGCACGTTGTGTTAGCTAATTCAAGTTTATCAATTTTAAAAGGCTAATTGATTATTAGAAAACCCTTTTGCAATTATGTTAGCAGAGCTGAAAACTGTTGTTCTGATTAAAGAAGCAATAAAACGGGCCTTTAGACTAGTTGAGTATCTGGAGCATCAGCATTTGTGGGTTCAATTACAGGCTCAAAAGGGCCAGAAACAAAGTACTTTCTTCTGAAACTCGTCAGTCTATTCTTGTTATGAGAAATAAAGGCTATTCCATGCGAGAAATTGCCAAGAAACTGAAGATCTCATAAAACGCTGTGTACTACTCCCTTCACAGAACAGCTCAAACTGTCTCTAACCAGAGTAGAAAGAGGAGTGGGAGGCCCCGGTGCACAACTGAGCAAGAGGACAAGTACATTAGTGTCTAGTTTGAGAAACAGACCCCTCACAAGTCCTCAACTGGCAGCTTCATTAAATAGTACCCGCAAAACACCAGTCTCAACATCAAGAGAGAAGAGGCAATTTCGGGATGCTGGCCTTCTAGGTAGTGTTCCTCTGTCCAGTGTCTGTGTTATTTTGCCCTTTTTAATATTTTCTTTTTTATTGGCCAGTCTGAGATTTGGCTTTTTCTTTGCAGCATTAACTGACATWGTCCACCTAATCAAAGGATCAGAGATTGTATCTAGTATAGCATTGAAGTCCACAAGCGAAGGGAAGAAGTGAGCGGAGGAGAGCGCATGGATGTGAGAAGGAATACATCGTGGCTGTGTGTTTACGCGTTATCAGAGGTGTATTCATTCCTCTGATTCTGTTGAAAAATATTTATTAAACGTCCATTTATTACATCCTACGTCCATGTGTCGCTGTCTGTCTGTCAAATTTGTCTCTCGACCTGTGTGCACCTACACTGACCGCCACTGATTTCAAGCACATAAAATATGCATCCAACCCGACATGACATCTTATCAGAAACATGTTGGTTCATTTTCACAGCTTTCTATTTCCTTTCAACCGGAGGAAATTTTACACCAAAAAATGTTTCCAGTTTATAATTTTTTTGTTATTGCATTTTCTCTCCGGTCCCTAAACGTCTTTGCTCTGCAAAAGAAGCAGAGATGACGATTTTCCCTTTGTCGGGTGGTTGCGGATGGGTTATTTAGCAATTGTGGCTGGTGTGGGGGAACAAACAGCTGACCCGCGCACCACTAACACGTACTGATCTACAGCTTTCTTGGTCCATAAACTTGCAYGAAGGTTCTTAAGTAGCTACATTTTAGCTAATTTATTGAAAATGAAATAAAGAACAAAACAAATCTCACAAATCTACAGCCAATACCCCACGATGTAGCTAATACAGTTAGCTAGCAACACCACAGATGAATAGGTTAGTTATTGTAATCTTTGCTAACAGGTCACATAGCTATCTACTTGGCTAGCTAGCTAGCTAACTTATTGCATGCATGTCCGGGCTCATCGACACAAGCCTTATTATTAGTGAATTAAACTAAACTAATATTTGCAACAGGAGTTTGATTTTGTTCACTGTGTTACTGTCCTCTGCATTGTGCAGTGCTCGTGGGTCAGGCGGTGAGTGGCGGCTAGCAGAGCAACAGTTTTACAATGTGGAGGGACTACCACCGTCACTTTCCCAGCCAGAGATCAATTAACCAAATATAGATGGAGATTCAGTGAAACAAAATCACATGAATTGATTATCAGACAAGTCACAGGCTTTTAATGCCAAAATGCAAAACATTTTGGGACTATATCAACAATGGATTAATTTAACAAATACCAAAAGATAGTTTTGGCTGACATTTTCCTATAAGCTACATAACATGCTATCAAAATGTGCTAATCAGTACTGCTCAAACTAGACTAAATATGATCATGAGCACTCACCTCAACTTAGCTAACATTTTCCCAGCCTAAGAAAAATTGTTGCCAAATGGAGATTCAGTGAAAATAAAATCTGACATTGATTGATTAATGAAGTGAGTCCCCATGCTTATCTTATACTCAGAGCAGCGTGATGGCGTTGTCCCAATCAAAATGGTGCCCGAAATTATCAAGTTTACAACACATGGCTATTGCTTTAAATTGATTATTAAGCTTGGATATGACTTTGGGAGTTTTAGTAAACAACAATTTGATACATGCCTTCAATTGCATTAGCCTAATTTATTCCAATATGTTCTTTGTTCAGTTGATCATAACTAGGCCTAATGTGAGTTTTCCCTCTCTCCTCGCTTTTCTAAGACTAGGGCTGTTTCCTCGTCTACGCTGCTGCCTGCCTCTGCTGCCAGCCTCTGAAACCTTGTTCTCAACACCAGTTTAAATCAATACGTTGTTTTCTAGTAATCAGGATTTTTTTCGGGTTCGGGCTCATTACATTTCTGTGTCGGACCAGGCTTGGGCTCAGGCTTAAGCTCACCGGGGTTGGATAAGCCCGGGCTCGAATTTTCTGMCCTGACGACAACTCTAGCTCAGAGCCCTGATATGTAGCCGTTTGTCATGGTTATTCCTAGCCCTTCCCCAGCCAGCAGAAATGCTCACATGGCCTACGTTTGGATAATAGTAACAACATGGGAAGTTGGGAAAAGTGTTTGTAGTTCATTGTGCCAAGTTGCCATCATGAATTCTCAAGATAGATGTGAGGAGCTACCGGAGAATGTTCAAGAATGCAATGACAAATAATTTTTRTGCAACACAGTCCATAGAATACTACGTTGCTTGATTGGGCCAAAATTGCTTGCCTTGTGTGTGTGCACCACAAGGTCTGTTCTCCACAGTTGACTTGAAGTGTGCGGTAGCTCACCTGAAGTGTTTAATAGCCTGCAGCTCAGGACCGTTAACCTCCGCTAATATTGAGTTAATAAAGTCTTCCTACCCAGTGTTGGCCTAGATCGATGTCTTTGCCATGAGAAAATTTGGTATTTTTATGTGACAGATTCATTATTTAGTAATGGATTATTTGGTTACTTTGTGGCAATGGAGGCTGCTGATGGGAGGACGGCTCATATTAATGGCTGGAATGGAGTCAATGGAATGGTATCAACTACATGGATACCACATTTGATGTGTTTAATACCATTCCATTGACTCCATTCCAGCCATCATTATGTGCCGTCCTCCCCTCAGTAGCCTCCACTGCTTGTGGGGCACTTGGCTGGAAATATGCCAGTCTCAGTGGTTCGGTTTAGTGTGTGAGCGAGGGACAGCCACCGTAATCAAAGGCTGCTAGCTAGGTTTGGATTTACAAATCAAAAGCTATGCCACTTTGGCTGTTGGGACTTAGGGTGTGATTTGAAATAATGCACCGTTAAAACTGACTCATTCCATGCCTCCCGGGTGGTGCAGCGGTCTAAGACACTTCATCGCAGTGCTTGAGSCGCCACTTCGGACCCAGATTCGATCCCAGGCTGTGTTACAACCGGCCGCTACCGGGAGTCCCATAGGGCGGCACACAATTGGCCCGGGTTTGGCCGGGGGGGACTACACTTGGCTCATCGCGCTCTAGCGACTCTTTGTGGCAGGCTGAGCACCTACAGGCTGACTTCAGTCGTCAATTAAACAGTTTTTCCTCTGTCACATTTGTGCTGCTGGCTTCCGGGTTAAGCTGGTGGGTGTTAAGAATRGCGGTTTGGCGGGTAATGTTTCGGAGGACGCATGACTCAACCTTCGCCTCTCCCGAACACGTTGGGGAGTTGCAGCAATGAGACAAGATAGTAATTGGATTGAAATTGGATATCACGAAGTTGGCAGGAAAAGAGGGTTTAATACAAAATGTTTAATAAACTGACTAATTTCACTGCCAATAAGCCTGCTGGGCATCATAATATTTCCACCTGTATTGGCCCCCTCTAATATTTATTTATTTATTTCACTCTCACCTCACTCTCACCTCTCACTCGCGCCTCTCTCTCGCTCTCACTTTGCTCTTTCTCGCTCTGTCACCCACTTTTTCATTTTCATTCCATTAATGTTTAATTATGTCCATATCCTGAGATGAAAATTATGACTCTAATCTTTCCCAGATAATCTGTAGTTATGTAACAGGCTGAGTCTGGCCATATGAACAGTCGATGATGGCAGCTTGGTTTTTCTCATTCCCTTCTTCTCTCCTAGGTGTGTCAGTGGAAGCTGCTGCTGTTGAGGGGGTGGAGCAAGAGACTGAGGTGTCTGTCAACAAGGACCGGGGCCAATTACATACAGGTAGGTCTCACCACCACCGTAATCCATTACTATAGCCAAATATTAGCTTTACTTTCAATGTATAGTTCTTCCTGTACTTCTATTTCCACTTCCTCACAATAATTGGTAGTCATTTTTGAATAGGCCCTACACCAGCTTAGTTTAGGCAACTTCTGTTGCTTGACATATTAGTGTTAAATTAGCCTGTATTGTGCATCCATTCTGGTTTATCATTGATTGGTTTCCATGATTACATTATATTGACCTGTGTTGTGATCTCTGTTTACTTTCTCAGAAATGCAACCAGCAGCAGATACCCTGATCACTTCAAAAGAGAGTCCTGAGTCTCCCAGGTTGAACAAGCAGGAGCCTGAGCAGCCCATACATCTGCCAACCCAGACTCTAGCAGAGCCAGAGCAGCCACAGGATATGACAACAGGAATGACCAAGTCAGCAAACACAGACCCCTCTTCTGAAAAGAGGGTGGTCAAACCCAGACCCAGCACAGAGAACATCAAGGCCTTGACCCCACCCACCACCACCACCACCAAAGAACCTAGTACTGCATCCGTAACCATCAAGGAAGAACCCATGGAGGCCTCAGCCTCTGAGCCTTCAGAAGTGGAACAGGTTGAAGGTCCTTCAGGTCTGGAGACTGCAGCGAAGGAGGCTTGGAGGGAGAAACAAATGTCTGGGATTCTGACTGATGGGGTTTCGACGGTGGCCTGTGCCTTGGAAGAGATGGACACCACCCCTGAGACTGAGAGCAAGCCTAACCTTTCCCGCCTCAGCCCCCCCATCAATGATAAGCCCTACAAGACATCTATGGAAAGACTGGCAGAGATGGCTGCCTCCCCTACCCACTCCTCCCCTAGAAACAGGGGTCCCTCTCCCAGGCAGCCTCCCCAGCCCCACCAACCCCACCCTACCCTGGGGGAAAACGGCAGSAGCTTCTCCTCCACCACCCTCATACCACTCACCCCTAAGATTGGCATGGGCAAGCCAGCCATCTCCAAGAGGAAGTTCTCCCCAGGCAGACCCAGGGTGAAGCAGGTAAGACATTGGTGGTGCTGGGTGGGTGGTGGGTGTGTTATTCTTAGTATTTCAAGGGTAATCATGCGGTATCCCAGAGCTACAGCATCTCTTTTAGAATCTCTTATTTGCTTATTTATTTAATTATGTATTACTTATTTATGTATTACATAGGTCTGTATTTATTATATTGTCAAAAAGCATGTATAATCCCGGGTTGAAAACCCTAGAGTAATTGTTTTATGCCTTTGATCCTCTGTTTGGTCATTGTGTGGGTGAGTGTACGTATCTGATGATGAGAGGTGGAGAAGCATTCTGAATGCTCTGCCCCAGAGTGGTAACTTGACTCAGTGTTGCAGCTGCAGAGAACACTTAACCCGGAGAACTTGCCAGTGGTGGCAGTTGAGAACCATTGTGTCTGTTGCGTTTGACGTATAACTGTATCATCAGCAGAGATCAAGGCCGTTCTCACCCTTTCCCCTCAGTTTTCACTTGGTCTGTTGGACTCTAAAAGTCACACTGTGCAGAATGAGAATGCTTATAGAGTTGTATTCCTTAGGCCATATGCAAACACCCTCATCAAGACCCTTCACACACTTTACCCCCCCCCCCCCCCCCTCTACATAATCTACCATACTTTCTCTCACTTTGTCTGCTCATTCTGACCCACACTGCGCGTACACACCCAGACACACGCACTGCCCCACAGCCCTATAGGAACACACTGCCAACATACATAAACAGTAATAGCACACTACTTTTTATAGATCCATATAGCCTATATACAAGCCTACAGTATAACATCAAGAATTCAATTGCACCTGTCCTAGACTAGTGTGCCCTCTCCATGGAAATCCTAGTACATGTCTTGTGCATTCTCCCTTGAATGCCTTTCATTAGGGTTCTGTTAAGCACATTCCACTTTCATCAAGCCACTAGTCAGAGACACTGTATGCAGGTTGGGACAAATCGTATGTGTTTAGAACTGGGATATTAATCACACCCATGGCTATGATATATTATGGATGATTCTGAGACTGAGGAGAGTTAAGCTTTGAAACATTGTGTTTTTCTCTCCAGATATATCCTATTTCTTAAATAAACGGTGGGTGTAGACTTAGACTAATTTGTTAGTTCAGGCCTGGAGGATATCTAATGTGGAAATTTTAATACAGTACAATCTTGTGTACAGTCAGATTTAGTGTCTTCAAGTCTAGCATGCTTCTGTCTCGAGGAGGCATGCTCTGTCAGTCGTGCTGCCTGACGTAACCAGGCGTTGTTTTGTCAAAAAGCCAGTGGTATGAGTGAGGCAGTGACACGGAGTTGCCATGGCGAGAGGATGCTGAGGTCTCTTGCTCCTCCTCCTGCTGCTGTTACACGGTGCTGTTACCTTGGCGAATGCTGCTGTGCTGTGTGAACTCAAGGTTGCTGTGCCGACTAACACAATTCTGCTTAACCCATGCAAATGCTGTCTGAATGTCTCCCTCCAATCATGCCTCAACTTATATGCATGAGATCTCTAGGATTGGCTTCAATATATAAAGCATCATGTGCATCATATCATCCTGGTTTTACACCCCGAATCATTAACTCTGCTTTTACTTGGGGTGTGTTGAATTGTCCCAGCACGCTTCTTCAGCCACTAGCCTTTTTTWAAACTCACTGCATCTTTAACATCACTGTCTCTTATGTTTACACCATCGCTGGCTTGGTTTTTAAGTTGCTGCATTTTGTCGCCCTCTTCCTTCCCTCCTTCCTTCCCTCTCCCACTCTCTCACCCCCAACCCGACCCCCCCTACCTTTACCTTAGGGCGCATGGCATGGGAGCCCCCATAGCAGTGTGAGCTCTCCCTCCTGGTCCCCAGACCAGCCAGAGGGGTGGGACGTCTCAAATACCAGGCAGCTCTCCTCCGGCTGCGGTAGCCCCGGGTGGAGCATCCGAGTGGTAAAGAACCATGGCTCTCTCTCTGGAGACCACCAGAACCACCACAGGGCCATGCCACGGCAGCCCCCTGTTTACCGCTTAGGCTTTGTGAAGTGCACTGGCGGAGTGATGATTGATGTCACTATCTTAATGATGAACTTTCGTCATTAATCATTAATCATCCATCATTCACCTATCAATGCTTCACCAGAGGAGAAGAGACTGGTGAATTCACAGTGAGAGGCTAATAGGGGAATGGTGGATGTGAACCTATAGTAGCTTAATACAACTCCCCCTTAATGGCAAAATACCTAACTTTTATCCGCCAGAGACAATCCCTTGCTAAGCTTTGCACATGTAACATTAACCCAAAGCATGGTGCTATAGCTTGGCCTACGTTTGAAGCCTAAGGCGGAAGGTTTAATCTGTGTTTGTTTCTTAGTTTGTTTGTTGTTTTGTTTGATTCATACATTTGTGGGTAAGTTTGGGACAGGGTGGAGATGGGGATTTTATTAAGTGGGCTGTGTGGGCCTGCCCAAGTGGATACTGCAATCTGTCGCCATGGTGACATTAGCGTCACAAGCTCTGGCTCTAAGTGAGGTGGTAATTGCTGGGTCTTAGCAGGGGTCCAGGGCAGGTTAAATGGCACCATACTGTGTGTCAATCAGGACGTCAGATGGCTGGGGGGCTGGGAGGGACTGGTCTGGAGCTAAATGGGGTGATCGGAGGAGAGATTTGGATGGTGGGGGGAGATTCATGGAAAGTAGACCCCAGTTTGACAGTCGTGATTAGGCCCAACCAGCCACCAGCACCGGAAATGTGTTGACAGCATAATGGAGCTCAAATGGCCAGAATAACATTAGAGGCCCTCCGTCGACAGCCTCGACAGAGAGCCTCGACAGAGAGCCTGGACTCTTTTGTGTTAGAAAGGCTGCCTCACAGAATGTTGCAGGAGAGAGAGAGGCCTGAGAAAGATCAAAACGTCAACAGGGCTTATTTGATTAAATGGGTTTTGTGTTGTCACCACTGGACAGCCTATGCTCTGAACAGTTCTAGAATGTAGAGTAGTCCTAGTTGAATACATTTTCTTCTCTCCTGAATCAGAAATTACTGCTTTTCCCCCTGCATCAATTTATGATTTGTACCTTGAATGAAAGGCGATTCTAATATTTTTTTAGGTTTGGACTTTTGCCAAACAAACAATTTCTTGTCTGTGCGTAGGCTTTGCTTGCACTAGCAACCTTCTACTACCTACCATCCAAGCAAACAACACTGGAGGGGAAATGTCATTACCTCTGTGGAAGTAGACCGAGCTGTTCTTCCTGTTTTACAGTCTTATCTCACTAGATGCCAGCAGCCTCACAGCTACACAGTGGGCTGTAGGAAAGGTTCTCTATGGCAGACTTTTTAATTAAGCTGACTTCATCGCTCAGGTCTAGCAAGCCAGGACGCGCGCGTGTGTTTCTGTGTGAGACTGAGCGCGATCTGTGCAATTGTGTGCGTTTCTCTCCGTGTGCTGTGTGTGAGTATGTGTGTGTGTGTTTTCTCTTTGTGTGTGTGTTAGTTAAGAAGGAGTACTAAGGTGTGTGTGTGTGTTTCTCTCTGTCTGCAGGGTCGAGGGTCAGGCTTCCCTGGGAGGAGGCGGCCCAGAGGGGCGGGGCTGTCGGGCAGAGGAGGGCGGGGCCGAGCCAGGGGGAAGAACGGAGCCAGTCCCACAGTCAACCCGGGGGTAGGCTATGTCACCAACACCAACCAACCTGATCACTTTAGTTGACACTAATTCATTACAATGAATTGGTAGGCAAAGCACTGTTTTATTTACCCCTTATCCATTAGTGTCCTAGGTTCCCTGGTGTGTATTGTAAACAGACCAGATTATTTTCTAGCTGTAAAGACTGCAACATAAAAACACAGTCCTCCCAGTGGGCATGTTACTCAATAGCAAAGGGTATTGACACAGCATTAGTGTCGCAGTCTAATGCTAATCAATAGTTATATCTTGGCGTTGTCTTGTGATGCTGTCGTCTTCACGTGCTGTGAGACAATCAAATGTTAGGACATACCCTATAATTAAGCCCTATGGAGATGTAGGCTATACCCCTGTATTATTGGRAAGAAATCAGAGGATCATTTTTCTCATACCGGGACACAATCCTCCTCAATCCATACTGACTGTGAATGTGTGCATCATGCTTCATAACATGCAGGTGACCTCCATGGAATCACCATACCAGGTAAAGGAAGAAGAGGAGAATGCCATGCATAACACTGTGGTCATATTCTCCAGCAACGACAGTTTCACATTGAAACAGGTGGGCATGTGTATTCGTACACAATTTATACATTCACTGTACCTTTAACAATCATTCAATTATTCCCTCTTACCCTAGTACAGTGGAACTTTGAATCTCTATTATTGTATGTAAACTCCATTTGTTTCCCTCTCAGGACATGTGTGTGGTGTGTGGGAGTTTTGGTCTGGGTGCTGAGGGTCGTCTCCTGGCCTGTGCCCAGTGTGGGCAGTGCTACCACCCATTCTGTGTTGGCATCAAGGTAAGGCCCCCATCCCTTACAGTGGCAGAGCCACTCTGAGGTCTTCCTGAAGATTGATACTACATAAGAACAGGAAACATGGGAACTCCAGTTATGATTGGGCTCAGGGTTAATTGTCTACTGATTTCAAATCCTTTGAATTGTGTAGCCTAGATTTTAACCTGGATATGACTGATTCAGTGTGTGTGAGTGTCAGCTGGATTAAACGGGCCATGTTAACTCTGTAATCAGATGACGCTCGGCTCAAGTTGCTTCTATCCTTCTATCTTAATGCTGCCAATTACTGCAAACAAAACTCTTTAGTGTAGCTCAGCTGGACAGCGATATATCAATGTCCATTACTATAGGACTGTTTTACTGAGACAAGCGCACGCAATGTGGACTTTTGCCAATATCCTCACACAACCCATCTGATCCTGTCCTCTCCTCATCCCAGATTACCAAGGTGTTGTTGAATAAAGGCTGGCGCTGTCTGGAGTGTACGGTGTGTGAAGCGTGCGGCCAGGCCACCGACCCGGGCCGTCTGCTGCTGTGTGACGACTGTGACATCAGCTACCACACCTACTGCCTGGACCCTCCGCTGCAGAATGTTCCCAAGGACAGCTGGAAGTGCAAATGGTGTGTAGCTTGCCTTCAACCTCTTCCTATTATTATAACATGGCTGTGTCCCAAATGGCCCCCTATTGCCTATATAGTATAACATCAATATTTGTAGATGTAAGTGAAAAGTCAAAGTACCAGTAACAAAACTTGATTATTTGCCGTCCCCTCACACAGAAAAACCTTTCCTTTTTCTCCATGACTGATTGAGTTGTTATTTCTCAATGCCCTGTACTTAGTGTACAACCACCTGAATGTACTACTCAGCTCTTCATTGACACCTGTCCTCACTCCCTCTCCTGTGCCCTCCTGCAGGTGTGTGTCCTGTACTCAGTGTGGTGCCACCTCGCCAGGCCGGAGGTGTGAGTGGCAGAATAATTACACCCAGTGCGCCCCCTGTGCCAGCCTGGCAACGTGCCCCTTCTGTCTCCAGGACTACAGCGAGGGCGAGATTGTGGTGCAGTGCCGCCAATGCGACAGGTGGGCTCCTCTCCAACCAGCCAAATGTCTTTATTATTATTATCTTATTATTATATTATTATTGACATGTTAACCACCATTTCATGTGAAGTGCAGTCTGTCACATCAGAGACTTACAGCCCCTTCATGGTACCCTTAACCCCAACCCTTCTAGCCCTGCCCCTTTATGGTACCCTTAACCCCAGCCCCCTTCCTCCCCTGCCCCTTTATGGTACCCTTAACCCAAACCCCCTTCCTCCCCTGCCACTTTATGGTACCCTTAACCCAAACCCCTTCCTCCCCTTGCCCCTTTATGGTACCCTTAACCCAAACCCCTTCCTCCCTGCCACTTTATGGTACCCTTAACCCAAACCCCCTTCCTCCCTGCCCCTTTATGGTACCCTTAACCCCAACCCCCTTCTCCTCTGCCCCTTTATGGTACCCTTAACCCCAACCCCTTCTCCCTGCCCCTTTATGGTACCCTTACCCCAACTCCCTTTTTACCCAACCTTTATGGTACCTTAACCCCAACACCCTTCTCCTCCTGCCCCTTTTCCTTATGGTACCTTAACCCCACACCCCCTTTCCCTCTTGCCCTTTATGGTACCCTTAACCCCAACCCCTTCTACTCCAGCCCTTTATGGTACCTTAACCCAACCCCCTTCTCCTCCTGGCCCTTTATGGTACCCTTAACCCCAACTCCCTTCTGCCCCAACCCTTTATGGTACCCTTAACCCCAACTCCCTTCTCCCCATGCCACTTTATGGTACCCTTAACCCCAACTCCCTTCTCCCCCTGCCCCTTTATGGTACCCTTAACCCCAACCCCGTTGTCCCTCTGTCGTAACCCCAACCTCTTCTCCCTCTTCTTCCTCTCCCATAGATGGATCCATGGTTCCTGCCAGGGTCTCCATGCGGAAGAGGACGTGGAGAAAGCAGCAGACAGCAGCTTTGACTGCACCATGTGCCGTGTCCACAAGACCTCCAAGGGTAAGGACTACTACCTAGAGTATAGCCTTCTGAAACCTTGCTACTGTATCTGAGCCTTGCAGGCTGCAGCCAATTAATCATTGGCTTTTGTGTCCCTCCACTGCATCAACAGCACTAGTGTCCAAGGCCAGAGACTCCATTGAGCCGGCAGTTATGACGCAAGTTGTCACAAAGGCTAAAGAAATGGGTAAGAAGAACATACGTCTGTCTGCCTTTTGTATTTTTAGATATTTRTTCTAGACATTTCTTGTCGATTGAGAGATCTTCATCTCAGAGTGGCCTTTTAACTCTTCAACTTAAAGGAAAACTCCACCCAAAAACTATCTTTTGGTATTTGTTTTATTGGTCCATTGTTGACATAGACCCAACATATTTTGCTTGTCAGCAATCAAGTTTTCAAGATATGTAACTTTCAAAATACAGAAATCATCACTGTATGATGCAAACACAGCATCATATGATGCAAAGGTTACATATCTTGAAAACGACTTTCAATCAACTTGGACAATCCAGTACATTCATTCATTCCAGTTCATCTAGGGCCATCATACATTACCATAACCGTGTGAGATGTGTGTGCTTGTGCCTTTCAGACTTGGCGAGAACGTACACTCAGGACGGTGTGTGTCTGACGGAGTCGGGCCGGTGTCAGCTCCAGAGCCTGTCGGCCCCTGCGTCGCGGCGTAGGAAACCCAAGCCCAAGCTGAAGCTGAAGATCATCAACCAGAATAGTGTAGCAGTGCTTCAGGCCCCCCTGGACCTGCTGTCAGAACACTCCCGGGACGAGGACATGGAGGACCACAGAGGTGCTTGACTTTATTGATTTTTTTTCACAATAGTTTAATGGATCTTACCCCCAGCTCAGTATACAGCAAAAACAAAACAATAAATAAGGCACTTTTACAAAACATATGCAGTTTAGACATTGTCATTGATTGTCTTGAGAATGTAACCAGAGGGGCCTGACTTTAAATACAACAAGCTTGTCAGAAAACACTATGGACCAGTTTCCTGTACACAAATTAACACTAGTCCTGGATTAAGAAGCACCTTTCCTCTGAAATGGCAATAGTCCTTCACATTCTCAAATTCACATGACTCTTGACAGCAGACGAATAGGTGGTGGGGTAGAGTTGGGGGTGCACTTAATTATGAGGTAAATTCCCAAAATGGAAAAATCCAGAAGTTCAATTAGGTTAATCTCTTGAAGATGACTGGAGTTGAAATTGAATTGACCCTGGGTGCTGTTGCTTGGGGGCAGGGGGTGTCTGTTGGTCCAGTCTGCAGACTGCTGGGTACTGCCCCTTGTCTGTCTGCTCATCACCTCTCACTCATTCACTCACTCGCAGAGACGGACCTCTCTCTGGACTGCGAGGGGAAGTCTGACTCGAGCCCGGAGCGAGAGCCAGCAGAAGACAAGTCCAAGGGGGCCGACGACAGCAAGAAGAGGAAGAGGAAGCCGTACCGGCCGGGTAGGGCACCTGATTGGAGGAGACAGCTCCTCTGGAGCGTGAAATGGTGCAGTACGTGCCGCACAGCTAGCCAAGCTCAGGGATGACAAGACAAGGCCTTGGAAGCAAAGAAAGAAAGAGGGCTCATTCCGGGGGTTATAAATGGTGTTTTCTGTAGTCTGGATTAAAGATGTTTCCCTATCTAGTGAAAAGCATTGAGCCGTGCTTTATTAAACCACCAAGAAGAAGACCCACGTGTTCGTTGTCCTCCCAACACCAATTTCCAAATTAAACCGAGATCAGTAGCATTCTAATAAAAGTTCCCTATGACAATTTGGATATTTTACTTGCTAGGAACCAGCAATCTTATCTCCCCCAATTTGTTTATAAGATTTTCACTGAGCAGTTGGAGAGTATGGAGTGATTGTTAGTTGTGTTGGTTCATTGTTGAATATCTCTTTCTCAGGCATCGGTGGCTTCATGGTGCGCCAGCGGAGCCGTCCAGGTCAGGGCCCAGGCAAGGCCAAACAATCCCTGAGCAGGAAGGATTCCTCTGGCTCTGTTTCTGAACCCCCCACAGGAAAGGAGGAGGGTCAGTTTTCACACAACTCATCTACCCAAGTCCAATGCATCTTCGATTGCTTTTGCCTGAACATCCTATTTCTACCTCTGTTGTACAAAGAGAAAAATGACTCCTGTTTTAATCATTGGTGCTAGTGATTTTTGTTTTCTTGTAGAATACATAAACCTAATAAACAGATTCTATATTTTTAAGGACAAGATTCTGATCCAAATGTTCTGCCCCTACTGCAGGCTGGGGAGAGGTGCTGCCTGACACCCCTTTGGAACAGACTCCCCCTGGGCTGGAGGCCCCAGAGAAGATCAAGAAACGCTACAGGAAGAAGAAAACCAAGCTAGAGGAGGCCTTTCCCACCTACCTGCAAGTCAGTCCCACATCTACATTATGACTCCGACATTTGTCTCAGGGTTTATGTGATTTGGAAGATGTCTTGTTGTTTTTAGAACTGAGGGAATATGTGCATCCATGATTTCCTGGCATAATTATAACGTTACAATCAGGCAACACGGAAATTTGGTAGGCAAAGTGTTTGGAGTAGAGGCTGTCTTGCTGCAAAAAACATCTAAGGATCCTCCATATGCAGATAAATAATTGTCTGAATAAGCTGCCAATCCAAATGTCCACCATTTTCTGTATTTAAAAATCGAGGCAACCATTCATAGATGCAGTAGCACCCTGACAGCCTGGAACGTCATGTTGCATTTACATAAAAAGTAGTTATCTCACCCAATGGGAGGCCTGAGAATACAGATAATACTCGGCATACTGCCTGGCAACAACTTAAAGATGAACCATTGGAGACGGCAGCCCCGTCTTTGTGCTTTCTTAAAGTAGGAGAGAATGCCTACAGGCCCTGAGTGGATAGCTTTACATCCTCTACTACTCTTCCTCTCCAAATGACCTCGGTTTGGGTTGGGAATCGATGCATTACGTTTACATAAATGTTTTGTTATTTAGCAGACAGTCTTCTTCCGAGCGACTTACAATAAGTGCATTCGTTTTAAGATAGCTAGGTGAGACAACATATCACAAACGTATCAAGAACATTTTCCCTCAAAGTATTAATCAGCAAAGTCAGTGCTAGTAGGAAAGGTAAGTGCCATTTGTTGGGGAGTGGGGGTGGTTGGGGAGGGAAGGCGTTGGGGGCGCCGTGAGTTCCTCTCTCTCTCCCTCACTCTCTATTTATCTCTCTCCCTCCCTTCGTCTCTCGTCTCAAACCCTGAGCTCTATGTCACCTTGTGTTGGCCCGAAACAGATGAGATGTGAGGAGGTGCATTAAGCCATGGGCATCTGTCACTGCTGGTCTGTACTCCACAGCAGGAGGGCCAGGCCCAGAGACCAAGTAAAACCTAAAGGGTCCCGACACCCAACACAGAGGAGCACATTGGATTAATTATTTAAATGGTAAGCTAGGCTTTTAATGTCCCAGCACAGTGGTTTGGCTGCAGCAGTCATGTGTCCATCCGCTGGAGAGATAAGACATTGCTGATGGGGAGATAGCGACGTGGATCCATCTACACTGGTAGAGAGAGAGAGTCCACTGACACGACTAGTGGCAAAAGCAGCAGAAGTGTTTGCCTCAATGCGTCTCCTTGTCAACTTTGTTTTGCATAGCATATTAAAAAAAGAAGAAATGAGAACAGAAGGGATGGATCATGTTTCTGTGTCTCTTGATAAAAGGTGGGAGATATCAAAGGTTGACAGTTATCCTGAAGTATGGTGGGTCTATGGAGAATTGACCCATGTTGTGTTGTCTAGGAGGCGTTCTTCGGTAAGGACCTGCTGGATAAGAGCAAGCAGAGCAGGCAGCAGGCGGTGGAGTCTGGCCTAATGGAGGAGGGCCAAGCAAGGGCCGGAGCCGCGCCCCAGAGGGACAGGAAGCAATCCACCACCAGCTTCCTGGACCCCTCCTCGGACCCCCTCCTCAGTGTGACCTCGGGCACGTCCAGACCCACCAGACCACCAGGACCTCGTATGTATTACACAGATACACATAGAGACACAGACACTCACACACACACACACATGCTCGCACGCTCACACACACACGCACTCTTGTCCATTGATCCATGCTGTGGTTCCTGACTGTCTGTCTTCTCATCCACAGAGCCCTCTGAAGAACCTCTAGTGGATCTGTCTGAGGTTCTCAACACGGATGCAGATCTCCTGGGAATGCTGGGGAAACAGACAGGTGACTCTGGTATGTCACTGATCTCTGAGGCTGTCATAGTGTGAGGAGTTTACTGCCAGCCTGGGATGTCTTGCTGTCTGTCTTTTCAAAATGTCACTTTCTCTTGTCACATACTTTTCATAATTATTTTGGACATCTTGTGTTTTGTTTGATCTTTATTTGACGTTGTTTCAGGTGTGTTTTGTGTGTTTTTTGTTAATTTCTTTCCAGTTTGGTTTCCTTGCTCTGTCTCCACTCTGTTTTATTCACTCATCTTGTGTCTTGATTTGGGTTCTGTTTCTGTAGGTCTTGATTTTTTCCATTTCCAGGTTGACACCTCACCTCCTCCTTTTGGTAAGGGCTCCATGGCATTAGTAGCAATAGTACATTCGCATTCATTTACATTCAATTTACAACAATAGTACATTCGCATTCATGTGTGTGTGTGGTGTGGTGTGTTGTGTGTGTGTGTGTGTGTGTGTGTGTGTGTGTGTGTGTGTGTGTGTGTGTGTGTGTGTGTGTGTGTGTGTGTGTGTGTGGTGTGTTGTGGTGTGTGTGTGTGTGTTGTGTGTGTGTGTGTTGTGTATGCGTCCGCACATTGGGGTGTGAGAGTGCTTCTTTGTGCTCATCTTTACATGCATGCTCTCATGTGGTCAACAATAGCCTCTCACATATAAAAGGTGTCCCCGTCCTTTGTTTGTTTTTTGGTTCAGTTTGTGACATTCAAGGCAAACCGACTTTAGAAACGTGAGAGTGATTCAGATTCTCACTGAAACAATCGGTCAAGGACGGGCTCTCTATTCAAACTCAGAAAATGAACAATTTAGAGGCAAACTATTTAGAGAGAATGAGAGGCCTTGGTGAGTGGCCTTCAATATAGTGATGACACCGAAGGTCTCAGTCTCTCTCGTCCCTGCTCTGTGATTGGTGGAGAATGGCTTAGCAACTCCACTGAGGCCAATATGCTTCCTTTGTTCTTTCTCAGTAAATACTTAAGATTCACTCAGTATTTATTTGATGAAATAAAAAGTATTGGTAGCTCAGTTTGCAGCAGTCGTCCTGATGTTGATAGATGGATGGATGGAATGTGTTTTGAGAGGATAGTAGAGATTGTGTTGAGATTCAGAGATTCATCTCAAAGGATAGCCTTCATGAGTAATCCTGCTAAGCTAGCACCGTTATCATCTTTATTTAATTTCCACACAATGCAGATATTCCCCTTATTTTATTCAAATGAGATTAAAAGTTTATTAGCTAGATAAAGTTCTAATTAAAATTGCTGAAGGATACATGTTTTAATCTACATTATATAGAGAATAAACACCGAATCACAGATTGATTGCACTAAGCTTTGAAGTCCGTCTACCTTGCATAGTTGTTAGTGTGTATCTTTGCTAACACGTGTGTTATTCAATGTGTGTTTTGCATGTGTCTGTGTGTACAAATGTGTGTGTTTCCTCAGCTGGTCTGGACATTGGACCCCTGACAGACAGCTCCCCAGCACAGTCTCAGTCCGGCCGGAGGCCACTCCGTACGCTCCCAGATGAACATCTGGACGGGATCCTCAGTCCAGAGCTGGAGATGGTTGACGGTCTGGAGATGGCTGACGGTCAGTAAGGGGCCTGGTGGTCAACACCAGGTCTTATGCTGACATCTGTTTTTCAGAACCTACATAGACACTTCACTTCTTGGTATAGCTCTGATCACGGAGTATCCATTTACTGAGGTAAATAATCTATTTTTCTTCTGGTTTTAGAATCGATTCTCAGCAAACTCTACAAAATACCAGGTTGGTTATTAGTAATCACTATTTTTGTAATCACTTTGTCCGTTCCCCCCTTCAGAGAACCAGGGTTAAACATAACCGAACATTAGTATTATCTGTCTCTATCAGTTTTAACTGTGTTCTCTGTTGGTGCCCCCCATAGAGCTGGAGGGGAAGGACGTGGAGGACCTGTTCACTGCCGTRCTGAGCCCCAGCCATCCACCACAGCTGCCTCACCCCCACTGCCCACCTGGAGCCAGCCTGACACACCCTCATGCAGGTATGATACCTATATTGATCCTGTAGCAGTTACTGGCAGTCTTTCGCTCTTATCTGAATATTTTATCAGACCTATGTGACCAGCTGGGTCTTCAGTGTACCACAAGACAGCCCACTGAGATAAAGCCTAGGCATTAGCTCTGGGAGCCAATGCAAGTATTCAGGTCTCAGGTGAGGTTGCTTGTCACTAATGTGTTTGTCCAAAGTAATGCGTTGATATAATAATTTGTTGTTCCATACAGGGAATGCCATGTTTCCACGGATGCCAATGATAAACGGGCTGATGGGACCTAACCAACGATTCCCTCTGAATCCGTCCCATCCCGGAGCAGATCCATGTATCCCAGATAACTTCTCCCCCCTCCACCGCATGCCTTTCACTGATAATCCAAGGTACTAACTGCAAAACATACCTTGCTCTGGAAAGCACTCTCTCTATCCACATAATGATCTGACAAACTGTAATGAATGCTATGTCATACATGTCTGATAGTATTTGAATGTATCTGCCTAACATTTACATTTTAGTCATTTAGCAGACGCTCTTATCCAGAGCAACTTACAGTTAGTGCATTCATCTTTAGATAGCTAGGTGGGACAACCACATATCTCAGTCATAGTAATTAGCATAACTACACGATTCAAACACATCACATTGCAAGCATTGCCAGTGACTCAGTTACTGGAGGAAGCTTGTGGTCTACCAAACAATGAAAATGATAACTACATGTTTTTTTGTACAGTACCAGTCAAAAGTTTGGACACACCTACTCATTCAAGGGTTTTTCATTATTTCTACTATTTTCTATACCATGAAATAACCATGAAATAACCATGAACCATAACCATGAAATAACACACATGGACTCATGTAGTAAACAAAAAAGTGTTAAACAAATCAAAATATATTTTATATTCTTCAAAGTAGCCACCCTTTGCCTTGATGACAGCTACTGTATGCACACTCTTGGCATTCTCTCAACCAGCTTCATGAGGAATGCTTTTCCAACAGTCTTGAAGGAGTTCCCACATATGCTGAGCACTTGTTGGCTGCTTTTCCTTCACTCTGCGGTCCAACTCATCCCAAACCATCTCAATTGGGTGGAGGTCGGGTGATTGTGGAGGCCAGGTCATCTGATGAAGCACCCCATCACTCTCCTTATTGGTCAAATAGCCCTTACACAGCCTGGAGGTGTGTTTTCGGTCATTGGCCTGTTGAAAAAAAATTATGGTCCCAACAAGAGCCAACCTGATGGGATGGCGTATCGCTGCAGAATGCTGTGGTAGTCATGCTGGTTAAGTGTGCCTTGAATTCTAAATAAATCACAGACAGTTTCAGTTCCTCCATGCTTTACAGTGGGAAATACACATGCAGAGATCATCCGTTCACCACCCACACCGCGTCTCACAAAGACACGCCGGATGGAATCAAAAATCTCAAATTTGGACTCTTCAGACCATAGGACAGATTTCCACTGGTCTAATGTCCATTGCTCGTGTTTCTTAGCCCAAGAAAGTCTCTTCTTCTAATTGGTGTCCTTTAGTAGTGGTTTCTTTGCAGCAATCGACCATGAAGGACTGATTCATTCAATCTCCTCTGAACAGTTGATGTTGAGATGTGTCTGTTACTTGAACTCTGTGATGCATTTATTTGGCCTGCAATCTGAGGTGCAGTTAACTCTAATGAACTTATCCTCTGCAGCAGAGGTAACTCTGMGTCTTCCTTTCCTGTGGCGGTCCTRATGAGAGCCAGATTCATCATAGCACTTGATGGTTTTTGCGACTGCACTTGAATAAACTTTCGAAGTTCTTGAAATTTTCCGCATTGACTGACCTTCATGTCTTAAAGTTATTATGGACTGTCTTTTCTCTTTGCTTATTTTAGCTGTTCTTGCTGTAATATGGACTTTTACCAAATAGGGCTATCTTCTGTATACCACCCCACCTTGTCACAACACAACTGATTGGCTCAAACACATTAAGAAGAAAGATATTCCACAAGTTAACTTTTATCAAGGTACACCTGTTAATTGAAATGCATTCCAGGTGACTACCTCATGAAGCTGGTTGAGAGAATGCCAAGAGTGTGCAAAGCTGTCATCTAGGCAAAGGGTGGCTACTTTGAAGAATCTCAAATATAAAATATATTTAGTGTTACACTTTTTTGGTTACTACATGATTCCATATGTATTATTTAATAGTTTTGATGTCTTCACTATTATTCTACAATGTAAAGAAGAAAGAAAAACCCTTGAATGATTTGGTGTGTCCAAACTTTTGACTGGTCCTGTATATTTCTCAAATCCGTGTTCTTGTGTCCTTCCTACAGGGACAGGAAGTTTAATCAGATGGCCAGAGAGGCAGTGGGTTCGTGGCAGGGGGGTCCAGGTCCTGTCCACGGTGGCCCAGGCCCCACCCCTCTTCCTGGAGCTGAGGGGGGCGAGGCGGAGGCCATGTCCAATGCCCAGAGGAGCACACTGAAGTGGGAGAAGGAGGAGACGCTGGGGGAACTAGCCACTGTGGCCCCTGTCCTCTACACCAATGTCAACTTCCCCAGCCTAAAGGATGAGTTCCCAGGTGTGTGTCCCAGTCACATCTTTGTGCATATCCAGCCATTACCATGACTTCATTTACAATTGAAGATGGTATCAGAATTGAAGATGATATCAGATGTCCTTCTTGAGCTTCAAGCATGTTGTTTGTCTAATATAAAAAAAATATATTGTTACTTTAGACTGGTCTACAAGAGTCAAACAGATTGCAAAGCTGTGGAGGAAAGCAAGTTCGCAAGACAGGGCCCCGTATGTGGTAAGATGCCTTTGTTTCTGCTTAGATTACATTGTCCCCAGTAGACATCCATTGGAAATYTGAGAATCCCAAATAATTGAGTCTGATCTGGTATTTTTTTATGAGTCAGACTAAAAGTGTTAAATAATTTTTTGAAATAGCCAGTGCTATTTCAAATCCAGCCATTCACAGATGACCTTTTTAACAGAAGAACCACAGTTCTCAGGGATAACCTCACACAGAACCTGTAATTACGTTCAGGAGAAGTAATTTTATCTGGCAGAGGCCATGTTTTAAGGACATGCACTTGATAAAAAATCTACTGAAAAAAACAAACTAGTTGGTTTCCATGGCACCAACTGAAATTATTTATTCTGTTTGTGTCTGCACGCGTGTGTGTCTGCGACTGATTTTGCTCTGCAGCAAAAAGCGAGGGACAACCGGGCTGCTCTGCGCATCAACAAGGTTCAGATGTCCAACGAGAGTCTGAAGAGGCAGCAGTCGCAGCAGCTGCCGCTGTCCCAGCTGCCCCCGGCCTCACTGCAGCCTCCCGACGAGGTGTTTGACCCCAACATACCGCTAGACACAGACTTGCTCTTTAAGGACCCTTTGAAACCCAAAGAGTCAGAGCATGAGCAAGAGTGGAAGTTTAGACAGGTAAGGTTGTATTCAGAGAGGTGAGGTAATAGTGTGTGCAGGCAGGTGAGGGAGGTCTGGAAGGAGGACCCCAACATACCGCTAGACACAGACTTGCTCTTTAAGGACCCTTTGAAACCCAAAGAGTCAGAGCATGAGCAAGAGTGGAAGTTTAGACAGGTAAGGTTGTATTCAGAGAGGTGAGGTAATAGTGTGTGCAGGCAGGTTAGTATGCTAGTGTGTGTGAGAAGCAACCAGTTCAGATGCAGTTTAGGAAGTCTTCTCCCCCTCCAAAAAAAACAAAACACAGTAGTTAAATAGTCTCCTTTTTGGTCTTTTGGGATTTAGGGTGCTAAGCAAACATGCATTGCTTGTTCAGGTTACTATTTGAAAGACTAAACATGTTTTGCCCTTTCATCCTGTTCCTACAACAGCAAATGAGACAGAAAAGCAGGCAGCAAGCCAAGATCGAAGCCACCCAGAAGCTGGAGCAGGTGAAGAATGAGCAGCTGCAGCAGCAGCAACAGCAGTCAGGCAGCCAGTCGGAGGGAGACGGTAACAACAGCGGCAACCAGAGTCCTTCCTCCCAGCACGGCAGCAACGGCAGCAACGGCAGCATGTCCCCCATGCAGCACAGCACTGGGGGGAAAGAGGGCTTCATCCAACGTCAACTCCCAGTTACGCCCACCTCGGGGCCCCCTGAAGATGTGTTCCTGCGGCCCCCTCCTCCCCCTCCTTCAGGGGGGTCCTCTCAGCCCCAGTCCCCCCAGGTGTTCTCCCCTGGCTCATCCAGCTCCAGACCCTCCTCTCCCTGGGACCCCTATGCCAAGATGGTAGGGACCCCCAGACCTCCAACTCTGGGGCCCAGCGCGTGTCGCAGGATGTCCATGGAGTCTGGCAAGTCTCCCACCTCTTTGATGGAGCAACAGGACAGAGGGAGGCTCACGTCTCCGGCTCATGAGGCTTTCGGCTCCCCCACGTCTATGAGTAGGGAGATGGATCCCTATGCCAAGCCCCCTGACACCCCCAGGCCTGTTGCTGGGGACATTGACCCCTTCCTAAAGCCTATGTGCCCACCCAGAGTCAATCAGGGTCCCCAGGGAAGGCCCCTGATAGGCTCTCCAGTGCGTGGAGACCCTTACTCTAGACCCATGATCCGCCAAGAGGCCTACCAACGGATGGCTCAGAACAGGATGATCCTGTCAGACCCTTACTCCAGACCTCTGTTAGCTCCCATCCCGGGGAGCAACGAGCAGGGCTCAGTCCCTCAGTCTTTGTTCAAGACCCCCATGCCTCCACCCCAGGCCCAGGACCCCTTCAACAGACCAATGCCTCATCCCCCAGACCGGTTCTCTCAGCAGGGAGACCCCTACGCTCAGGCCCCTCTGACCCCTCGACCTCATGATAGCTTCACCAGTCCACCGAGGATGGCCCAGCACCATACCCAGGGCCACCCCTTCCCCCAGCCCGGCCCAATGGCACAGTTACCCAACCGAAACCCTTACGCCCATGCTCCCTCTACTCCAAGGCCCGACCACTTCACATATGACCCCTTTGCCCAACCCCCAGGACCCTCATCAGACCCCTATGCTCAGATGCCAGGTACCCCTAGACCTATGAATGACCTTATCAGCCAACTTCCTGGAAACAGACCATTCTTTGAGTCCGGCTATGCTCGACCTCCAGGCACTCCTCGTCCAAACGACAACTACAGCCAATCCTCTGACCCTTATTCCCAGCAACCCAACACCCCTCGCCCTGGTATGAACCATTTCCACCACCCTCACCCACACCCCCAGCCCCCCGGTCAGAGGATGTCCCCCGGGCACTCCATGGATCCTTACACACAGCAACCTGGAACCCCTCGGCCCCCCAGGTTCTCAAAGTCCCCAGGCAGCCAGCGACTAGCCCCCATGGATCCCTACGCTAGTCAACCTGGAACACCCAGGCCTTTGAGCAGTGACATGTTCTCCCAGACCCCCAGGCCTATGCTGAATGACCCGTACGCCCAGGCTCCAAGCACCCCACAGCCAGGGATGGGTTCTGACAGGCTGAGCAGACTGCAGGGGCAGAGGCCTGGTCCCATGGGGAACCAGGATCCCTTCTCCCCTCCTCAAAGCGTTAGGCTACAAGATGCTCCCTTTCCACACCCTGGGTCACAGACACCAAAGCATCACGGTGGGATAGCCGATGAGGGATTTTCTCCGCCGCCGTCCAGACGGCCCAACCAGACGCCTATCCATGATCCTTACGAGCAGGCACCCATGACCCCACGTCCACAGCCAGCAGACAGACCAGATATGAAGGAGCAYCAAGGCCAGGACCCTGGAGGACAGCTGCAAAACCCCTCCCAGATGCCTGGAACCCCTTCTGAGGTTCAGAGTGTTTCTCTGGCCGACAGTGAGGAGAGACTCAAACAGGTAGGAGGACTGACYCTATTTAAACTGCTCTTATCTTCATTTAAAGTATTATCTTCCAGATAAATTTCACCCGTTTCAGTATTCACTTAAATAAACATTTGTATCCCTTGGCAAGCTTGAAGCCACAGTGATTAATAGCTAATACATTTCTATCACTTTTTTTRCCAATCAAATATTCAGTAGTGTTCTGGCATGAAACATGAATTATCTAGTTGGAGGTCTGACAGCTRGTGTTGTTTTATTTAGCGTCAACGCATCCGAGAGCTGATCCTGAAGCAGCAGCAGCAGAGGAGTGCCATCCGCCAGGAGAACGCTGGTATCATGGCCCCTGGCCCTGGGACACCTCGACCCTGGCCGCACGAGGGCCACGGACAACAGGGCGAGATGTTCAGCCGGCCCCCTCCACCTTACCCTGGGCKGGGCCCCATGAGCGGACCAATGAGGTTCCCTGGATCTGGACCCTTCCCAGGGGACCAGCGAAGCCCTTTCCCTAATGAGAMCCAGTTCCCCATAGGACAATACTTGGGTGATCCTAATATCAGACATCAGGGGCCAAGGTTTGTAACTGGAACTACTGTCCTTACAGATTTAATAAATAAGACTTTATTTTTTGTATGACTCATGAATTTCTTAGTCTACGAAAAAACAGAGTCATTCTAGATTGAATGTGTTGGAGGAAACTCGGCACTGGAATATGTGTTGAAATGTATTTTTTCTTTCGATTGCTCAGGTTTGCATTTCCACCTGGTGGGCCGGGACCTCATGGTAGCCAGGAGTTCTTCCCCAGAGGCCCTCACCCCATGCAGGACATTCACCCGGGGATGAGACGCTCCATGTCTGTAGATATGGCCAAGTCCATGGGGGGCAACCCTATGGGGCTCCCCCAGAATTTCCCTCCTAGCGGTGTGCCAATGCAACAGCACAACATTATGGGCCAGCCTTTCATCGAGCTGAGACACAGAGCCCCTGACAGCAGGCTTCGTCTCCCTTTCGGGTCCTCTGGCATGCAAGGGAACAACATGGATCCCGACCTCCAGCCCCAGAGGCCTCCTGGTTTCATGGGAGGGCCTGAATTCCGGTTGCCTCCAAACCAAGGCCCCAGGATGATGATGGAGTCAATGGGGGACCAGCAGATGAGCCAAGGCCAGCTGTCCTCCAACATTGAGAACCTCCACCAGCATCAGCAGGCCCAGATGCAAGGGGGAGCCATACCAAGGCAAGCCCAGCTAATGAGGTCCATGAGCCAGCCTGCTTCGAACAAGACCCAGGGTATGTCAGCTCCTTCCATGATGATACCTGGGCCTTCTGCTGGGAAGAGTGATGGTCAGGGAGGAGTCTCCATGGCTAACAACAATGACGGAGTGGACGACAAACTGGACACAGTCGAATCGGCCGTCAAAGACCTGGAAGATGTTGAGGTGAAAGACCTAGTCGATGCCGATCTGGACAACCTAAATCTGGATCCGGAAGAAGACGGCAAAGACCTAGACCTAGAGACCAATGACCTGCACCTGGACGACTTCCTGACGTCGGGGAAGTTCGACATCATTGCGTACACGGACCCCGACCTGGACGACGTCAAGAAGGACTTGTTCAATGAGGAACTGGACCTTAATGACCCCATGGAAGACCACAGCGACGCCTGTGACTTCCAGAAGGCCTTGTCTGAGAAGAGGAGTTCTAGCTGTGGCGGAGCTGCATCTTCCTTCTCCAATTTGACGTCTGGAATGGGGAAGTCAGAGGGAATGGCCGAGAAGACAGCTGATGTGAAACAGGAAGTGAACTGCCGCCAGAGCTCCGCCTCCTCCCTGCCTTCGGAGTATAAGATCAAAATGGAGGACAAAGACAACCTGTCTCAGACGTCCAATGAGAGGACAGATCAACAAGCAGACGGAAACACTAACAAACAATCAGGAGTGCTCTCTGCCTCCACGCCAGTACTCTCTAGCTTACTAATCAAGCAGCAACCAGAGGACTCCACCTGTGACAATCAAGGCAGTGGTAACTCTATGACACAGCCAAACCAAGACACTCAGAACAACTCTGGACTTAGTATGGGATCTCAAACCATGGATCCAACTAACAGGGGAGAAGAAGAAGGAGAAGCATCCATGTCTACCTTTGAGATGGACCAGAGTGGGTTGACCCCGGCTCAGCAGGCCCTGTTGGCCCAGACATTGGGCCAGGCGGGGCCAGGGGGGCACAGACCCCTGCTGCTGGAGGAGCAGCCCCTCCTCCTACAGGACCTGCTGGACCAGGAGAGGCAGGAGCAGCAGCAGCAGAGGCAGATGCAGGCCATGATCAGACAACGCTCCTCTAGTGACTCTTTTTTCCCCAACATCGGTAACTAGACATTTTTTGTTTAGGCTAAATGCTTTATGCCAGTTCAAACYAGTTATTCACTTTCACATTGATATGAGTAGTAAACAGTATAAATGTCAGTGATATGCATAGAGGAATTTGTGTCTTTTGTAATGGGCAAGTTGCTGACCGCACTCTTTTTTGTCTGCAGATTTTGACGCCATCACTGACCCTATAATGAAAGCAAAGATGGTCGCTCTGAAAGGCATCAACAAAGTCATGGTTCAAAACAACATGGGGATGACACCAATTGTCATAAACAGGTTTCAAGCTGGTCCTGCGGCACCATGTCCTGAAAGCACCCCTGTTCCTCCACAGGCCGCTGGACAGGTAACTGAAACACTTAACCAAGTCAGCTCTCTTAAGTCGTCTTTCATACACAAAGCATACTAGGAAAACACAAATTATAACATCAATTTATTGTTTGTCAATTTCAAAACCAGGATGGCAAGCTGACACCCTCAGTGACAAGGCCCAATCCTCCCAATTTTGGACCAGGTTTTGTCAGTAAGTTCACCTCTGTTAACATTCACAGTGGTCAGTAAATGTCTCCTTTTGATTTATGAGCCATAGTTCAATAATGGTATAAATCTGTCAACAACAAAAAAATCTGTCTCCCCCTCAGATATTTTTGGCTTTATCAGGCTTAGCCCAAAATGCTTTTGTAATAAATATTGTTAATGTACATAAGTACTATGAAAACTCACTCTGTCGCTTCCCTCAGACAATGCTCAGAGGGCTCAGTARGAGGAATGGCTCCAGGAGACCCAGCAGCTGCTCCAGATGCAGCAGAAGTTTCTGGAGGAGAAGATCGGCGCCCACAGAAAGTCCAAGAAGGCCCTGTGTGCCAAGCAGAGGACGGCTAAGAAGGCTGGAAGGGAGTTCCCTGAGGAGGACGCAGAGCAGCTCAAACACGTGACGGAGCAGCAGGGTGTAGTGCAGAAACAGCTGGAGCAGGTACGTAATGTCACTTTCTTCATCAGTACTATACCACTGTCTTACCCTAACACTAGGCTATGCCCTCAATTCAACCCTCAAACTGCCCTTGCTTGGAACTAAGTTTTGAGACCAGACCAAAATGTAGACTTTTTTTCCTTCAGTTGACCAAACATCCTTTCAAGGCTCCTTGTAATTGTCATAATTATGTATTGAATTATGTTAATACAAATGTTGAATTGTTATTGTCTGTCTTGCCAGCTGTTTGTCCAAGTTCTTATGTAATATATATTTTTGGTTCTTGTCCTTTCAGATCCGGAAGCAGCAGAAAGAGCATGCTGACCTGATCGAGGAGTATGGTGTGAAGCAGCAG